>NC_045973.1:13682834-14000334 GCF_010909765.2 Amblyraja radiata
ATTATGTTGCAAAATTGTTTGAATTTCAATCTGCACTTACTTACTGCCCAATGATTCCTTCTGCAAATATTGAAGATGACGTTACGATAAGTCATAAACAAGCAAGGTAATCTCTTGTTAATTATCACTCAAAGTCCTCTTTTAGCTGAAAGTCAGTGCTCCTCCGTGTTGAATATTATCCACAAGATCTGAGAGCAGTAAAACCACAGAATGTAATCTGGATAAGGGACATCAATGCTTATTGCAAGGTGCTGCTTGATAACATTACCACTGTCAAAGCAAATCCAATTCTGAATGGTAGCTGCCAGACTGAGTCAATGTTAAGTCTCGGAAGAACCAAAATAATAAATAAGCTGATCTATGTGTCGGAAGGAACTGCAGATGCTGGTTTACACCCAAGATAACACAACAAGCTGGAGTAACTCATCGGGACAGGCAGCATCTCTGGATAGAAGGAATGGTTGACGTTTCGGGTCGAGACCCTTCTTCAGACTGGGTCTTTTCGTGTCTATCAACAAGCTAATCTACTTTTCCAAGGTGCATCATTCTACAGGGATATTGTTAGGTATAGAGACAGTCCAGCCTGCACACTGAAGATACACTAATTTTATCTAGGCTTATCTAAAAACGAGAAACCAACCTTGCGAAGACATGACCAGGACTACCTGGACAATGAACAATAAAAATAACATATTCTACACTGCTAATTGATTACATAATTTACATTTGAGATAAAGGCTCAACTGTGCTGCCAAAGCAGTGGACAATTCAATATCTAACAGATGGCAGGAACTCCACAAATTTCCCGATCCCCAATGTGTTGGAGACTGTCCAGTGAATGCTGAAGATCAACTTGAAACATTTTCAATCATCTATAGCTGGATGTGTTGATGGATGAGTCAACTTCTGAGGCACTCTTCATCAAAGCAGGACTTCAGATAATGTGATATAATCCACATATATCAAGAAACAGTTCAGAATACCGGTTAGTAAAGCGGTTGTGGGATCAGACAGCATCCTTATTTTGGGACTAAAGGTTTGCATTTCAAAATCATCTGCATCTCTAGCCAGGTTGTTCCAGCGCGACAACATTGGCAGCTGCTTACACTGTATTAAATGTATTTCACTGTACCTTGTTACATGTGACAATAAAAGAACCAGTGGACCATACACTGTGGAAAATTGTCCAGGTGTACCAAGTTCATAAAAAGCAGAGGAATTCCCATCCAGCTAATTTATATCCCATAATTTCAATCATGAACATGTTTGGTGTTTGAAGCATAACATGTCATTTCATTTACAAATCCTTCAAAATTGAAATTGCTCATATCGCCATTCAGCCATGCCTGAATATTTTCTAGTTTAGGTGCATGGCAATATGAGCAATTTCAATTGATTTTCTTGACAAAGCCAGGCAATGGCCATGTCCAGAAATAATGTATTGCTGCACTAGCCAGATAACCACTATGGAAATGTATTAATAAGGAGAGCAGCGGCTGGGAATGAAGCAAAGAGTAACTCGTGTCCGAACTCTCCAGAGCCGTTTCACCATTCGCAAGGCATACCAGGAATATCATGGAATTATCTCCATTTGTTTGGATGAGTCTAGGTTTATCAAATCTCAAAAAGCTTGGCACTATCCACCTGAATGCCACCCCATACACTACTCCACAAAGACATTCCTTTCTCCTCCTCCACGGCAACATGGTTGTAAAATTTGCTGCAATTACTTATCAAGGCTACTCAAAGGACATCATCAATACATCTACTCCCCAAAAGGGCAAGGAGAACAGAGATATGGAAACATAGCCAAGTGCAGGATTCCCTTCCAGTTATAAACTTCCACATTGAATATATACTAGACTAAATAGGAGGTCTGGTCCCCCAACGCAACCCATTCCCCAATGCAATATTCCATCACTCACCTGTTGTGGGTGTGGGGGGTGGGGGGGGGGGGGTTGTGGGGGGGGGGGTTGTGGTGGGGGGGGGGTCATTGTGGGGTGGTTGTGGGGGCAAGGTTGTGGGGGAGGGGGTGATATGGGGGCAGGAGGGAGTGGGCGGGGAGTGTGGACGGGGGCGGTGTGGGCGGCAGGGTGTGTGGGGGGGTGTGTGTGGGCAGGGGGGAGTGAGCTCAGAGAGTAGACAGGGAAAAGCCATGGGGGAGAGGGGGGCATCACGGGGAGGGGGGGGGGGAGAAGTCAGCGAGCGGGACCGGAGGGGTAGTGGCTGGAATTGGCAGTGCGATGGGGCCTCACAGCGGGCGCTGGTCGCTCTCCTCCGCTGGGCTCAGATTCTCCGCTTTCCATTTGGTGACATCGGCATCATCACCGACTCCGGGCTGGGCTGGGTCTCGCACGCTGGGCTGCTGCTTGGGGCAGGGGGGGCTGCTTGGGGCGGGGCTGCTGCTTGGGGCGGGGCTGCTGCTTGGGGCGGGGCTGCACAGGACGGGGCTGCTTCGGGTCCCTCCGAAAGTCCGGTTGGAAACCCCCGCCGGCCATTCTCAGCTCCAGTAAAGATGTGATGGCACAGGAAGGGGCGGACCGTCCCGGGCAGTGACAGGGGAAGAGACTAAACTGACTGGCAGGAGAAGGGATCGATCTACGCACGCACGTTTAAATTTTTTTTTAAACTTCACTAACTTTTACGTCATTCAACCGATCGGAACGAAACTTGGTGGACTTGCAGCACAGGAGAACGGTGAGTGAACTGGCAAAAAATTGTGGCTCTATCACAAACCGTATTTGCACAAATAGAAAGACCACACAACCGGAAGATAACAAGATCAGAGTTTTAGAGATAGATAGATAGATAGATAGATAGATAGATAGATAGATAGATAGATAGATAGATAGATAGATAGATTGATTGGCAATATCTCGCAGGTGAATGAAAAAAACTGTTTTGCCTTACAATGGGGAACCTGTTCACATCATTACTTGACAAAATAAAGAATTATGACATGTTTTTGAGTTTTTTTTTGTTCAAATGTGCAATAACAT
The DNA here is from genome assembly GCF_010909765.2 of Amblyraja radiata. Classification (NCBI taxonomy): domain Eukaryota; kingdom Metazoa; phylum Chordata; class Chondrichthyes; order Rajiformes; family Rajidae; genus Amblyraja; species Amblyraja radiata. The sequence continues at coordinate 13,685,834 of NC_045973.1, forward strand.
GATCAGAAATGCAAAACACACTAAAATATGGTTATTTTAAACTATCATGCATCTTTTATTCTCAAGGGGAGACTGATTCTGAAGATCAAGTTCACGTTCAAGTGAGTTTATTGTCATGTGTCCCTGTATAGGACAATGAAATTCTTGCTTTGCTTCAGCACACGGGTCTAAGTAAAGGATCTAAGTAAGGATCTAAGTAAAATTGGGCAGAAAAATATTGCACAGTTGTTTTCTAATCTTGTGAATCAGTGATTTATACTTTTAACATAACTAGATGTGGAATTAGATGGACTTAACTACAGTCAGAAAATTGAGTAACGAAAATTGAGGAACGGTCTATATATTTTTAAAAAAGTGGATTCAGAAAGATACTATATGGATGCAGAAAAACAACTGCATAATCTAAACACCCCATCCACGACCCTAAACATGCATTTCCACCTCCACTATCACCACAATCTGACATATTTAGAACATGCATCATCTTTTTCAGCTTGTAGTGGAAGAGACACAAACACTCAAAAGCAAAAGCAACAGTATCTTGCTATGTATTCACATTCTCTTAATTTTCTCAGATACCAAATATTCAGCATGAAAGTTTTTCCTGACTACTTCTGCAGTTTTATTTCAAGTAATGGCCTGAAAGTTATGCCCACTTTCAGCATTCTTATCTCTGGTTTTCACCCTGGTTGCATTCCATATGGTCGGTAGTTTCAGTGGCAGTGCAATCTGCACACCTATTGAAAATTGTTGCCTTATTCATCGTTCCTGCACTATGATAATCAAATGGCAGCACAGGCTCACTAAGCTGATCCAAAATCAAAATCAGCACGGCATGAACAGGCGATTTGAAGTGGAGAACCAAGACTGAAGTCGGAAGAGATAGCTCTCGCTCGAGTTTAATAGTACTATAAATACATTACAGCTGCCAGCTAAAATAAGTAACAAGAAAAAATACATTTCTGGATGGCATAAAATTGATCAGTATGGTAGATAAAGCTTTAGTGTCACTCCTTATCCTGACAGAGCTGTTTTCAATATGGATTTGTTAGAATAACACATTTTGAGCTGTTTTTCTGAGGCTGTGTAAAATGTAGATTCATTTTATGTTGGAGATATGGCAGGAATTAATAAGTAGAGCTAACGATGGACTGAACATGCATTTGTAGCCAGCAGTTCTGAAAGGGTGGCCTGGGACTGGAAATTTGGCCATTCTGACTTTAACCTGGCCAAATGCAAATCTGGGTTAACGGAGTTACACTGCCCTATCACCATTTAATTGGATGACTGATCTGGGGATAAGGAAGTCAATGGCTTGCTATGTTTTTTTTTCATATCATTTATTTTAATTAATGAAAATATTTTAAATTATTTACTGCATCCATGTTTTATTGTGTATTATATTTTAAAATCATTATTTTTGAGCCAAAAAGTAATTTCCATAGTTTTAAATCATCACTGAATATTAATGACATTTAAAAACCTTTCAAAACATCAACAACCACAACTGAAAGTGAAGCTTTGCCCCAGAGACAATGGGTGGCAATGCAACTCATGTTGATGCAGGGTGACAGGAATATACTAGCTGTGGCTTCACCAATTCCCACATTAACCTTGGGGCCACACATTTCTCCTACCATCATTATCCTGCTCCATCCCCACCTGCTTTGTTCACTAAAGAAGCTGTCTGGTCACTGAGTGTTCATAGAGCCATAGAGTCATAGTGTCCTTCAGTGTGGAAACAGGCCGAACCGCCCATACCAGTCAACATGTCCCATCTACACTAGTCCCATGAGCCTGCATTTGGCCCATATCCCTCTAAACCTGTCCTGTCCATGTGCCTGTCTAAATGTTTCTTAAACATTGCGACAGTACCTGCCTCAACAACCTCCTCCAGGAACTCGTTCCATCCACATACCACCCTTTGCGTGAAAAATCTACTCAGGTTCGTATTAAATCTTACCCCCCCCCCCACACCTTAAACCTATGTCCTCAGGTTCTCAATTCCCCTAGTCTGGGCAAGAGACTGTGCGTCTACCCAATCTATTCCTCTCATGATTTTGTACACTTCTATAAGCTCACTCCTCATCCTCCTGTGCGCCAAGGATTGTAGAAAGCATAGCCTGATTTTAAGGCAGCTATGGGGATTTATGGCTCATCACTCACTATGGCAGGTTGGGCATAGAACCATCCTATGGCTTGCAAGTTGTTAATCATGCACCAGACCTTCTTGAGAATGACATTACAAAAAGTTTTTTTTGAGATTCACGGTATTTCCATTTCTAAATTAAAATGCAAACTTACAGTGGCTAAATGAAGTTTGCGGATACAACAATGAGCAGTTGATTTAAATAATTAATCAGTTATTGGCTATTTGAGCTGTAAGAAAAGCCAAGGTTTCTGATATTTTGAAAGAAATGTAAGGAGATGATTCTTTGGGAGAAAATCAAGAATGACTATGAAAGTGACAAGGCTAGTGAGGATTTTCTGAGGTGTGTGCTAGTTTTTGCTCACACTCCAGATAGTCCAATGAAAAGAAAAGCTATTGTCTAAGCAAATTGGTTCAGTAAATCTCCATTTGTGTCAGTGTATTGTGTATTGTTTTATAGTCTTGATTCTAGATTGCAATTTAATCAAAAATGTATGTTCCCAATTGAATCAAATTTGAACAAAATAAAGTGGTAGATTATGGAATATCAACCAAATAATTGGACATAAACCATACATTTGCAATTGATCTTCTTATTCAAACCATTGGCCATTAAGATAGCAAAATAACTAAAGGGTGCATTTGGAGGATTAATATTTAAACAATGATAATCCCACATATTATTTTTGAAAGAGTGCTGAACATACATAACATAGAGAATGAAAATAACAAAAATGATCCATTAAGTCACAACTTTTTTCCAGTCCTTTGGTGTTTGGTGTTTTAAGGAGGACACTGCCTCCATGCGAGGATCCGTTTTCCTGGTGCAGGCAACAGCTGCTCATGATATTAATCTTTCCGTTGTGGCTTATTGCAGTTGAGTTTATTTAAACCAGTCAAGGTGGTTTATTGGGTTTACCAGCATGTTTTAGACCTTTCTCTTTATTGAACTTCATATGGTACCCAAGCTGCATGCAAAATTGTCTATTTTATTATTGGATTTACCAGCTATATTTCAGTAGTCGGTAGTGGTACAGATTTTCTTCTGCCTCATGTTGTCAGTGCAGTGTACCATGCTGTTTCACGCATGATTCTGGGCATAGTCTTCCTCTGGGAAAGCCAACTCCCTATGCATTAGCAAGAGGCAGGGTAGCAGCACAAGGCACCTCCAAGCACAAGGGGATGGCTACACTGACAGAACCATTTTGACAAAGAGTGAAACTTGCCCCTTGGGCTCATGGGCTGTCAAAGCTGCTGTGTGAATTGGTATTCACAAGCATTCAAAAACACTCAGTAGCTGTTAATAAAAATGGCAAATAAATTGCAAAAATATTAAAGCATTTTAGAACTTGAAGTGTGTAAAAACAACTATATACCTAAAACTGTTGGAAACCATGTGAACACTTTAAAAGGAACATTTTAGAATAGTTTAATTAAATCAAATAAAAAAACATTCTTGCCATTTTTCTAGCAGACATTTCATTCATTCCTAATTTCCATAACAACATGGAGAGAGACCATTCAGTCTATCCAGTTCATGCTGATCCCAAAGTAATCTTCCATCATCAAATTTCCCTGTCATCAGCTACCTCTCACTAACTCAAGAATCTACCAGCCAGCAATAAGGACCATTTATAGTGTCCAGTTTATAGGGTTGACTATCTCACACTCTTATACTTAGTATGATTGTGCCTAATGTATAGTAGAATTGTCACTGAACTGTATGCAAAAAAAGGATTTCACTGTAACGTACCATTCAACCATTACCTCAACATGGTGAATGAAAGACACACTACTGGGCACTAATGTATTATCATTTCATATATTAACTTGTTCTAATTCTTTCATAATGGTCAAGCTGCTGTATTTGGAAAAGCTGTTCTATCACAAAAAGGCAGTTTCGAAAAGACTACTGCAGCAACTACACCATAACTTTAACCCTTGAGGGTATAATTGCTCAGAAGCAGGTTGAGGGTAAGTGAATGGATAGGGCGAACCACTAAAAAATGCTTATATTTTCAGTTATTGTCTTTCTATATTTTCCTTCCACGAGCTCTGCACCTGATGCTAGGTGTCAAACCCAAGTGATAAATTAATTCATTTTATTATTGTTGAATCACTGCATATACTAAATTTGGTTACGTTTCTTTTTGTTGATCATGTGTGGGCACGGTGGCGCAACGGTAGAGCTGCTGCCTTACAGTTGGATCCCGACTATGGGTGCTGTCTGTATGGAGTTTGTCCATTTTCCCCGTGACCAAGTGGGGTTTCTCCGGGTGCTCCAGTTACCTCCCACACTCCAAAAACGTACAGGTTTGTAAACTAATTAGGTTCTGTAAAAAATTGTAAATTGCCTGTCGTTTGTATAGGGGGCGATCGCTGGTTGACACAGACTCAGTGGGCCGAAAGGCCTGCTTCCGCGCTGTATCTCTAAAGTGTCTAAGAATGGGGGCCCTTGAAACAAGTTACATTTTACAGCTAAAATTGATTCCAGCTGTCTGTTTTTTTACAGCACAACTTGATCAGAGTAATCCTCTGCTTTTCTTGTCTCGAAAAAAATTACTTGTTTTAATCTAGCTTAGCACTCCATTTGAACTGAGTGAAATAAGGTCAGCTTTTGGCCTGTCCCAAAGACAAAGCATTGGCTCAGTGGACCTGTCAAAACAAATCCACTAGCTTCTCAGAAAAGCTCTAAGGCAGGCCAGTAACTAAATATCAGAGCATTAACTTTTTAACTCTTCCTCACTTTGATCTTCCACATGCACATTGTTTAAAACAGATTGGGACAATTATTGGATTTGACAGGTGGGGCATTGTCGGCAATGTGTATATTTCAGTTAGAAATGGGAAGAAAATGTACAAAGGGTGTACAAAGTTGAATAAATTTTGGAGCGATATATTTGATATATTTACAAAGCTTTTCAAGTCAAGAATAGAACCTAAAACGGAATGGATTATATTTGGAATAGTAGTAGAAGATATCAATTTAAATAAAGACCAAAACGTTTTTTTAATTAACGACTAATAGATAAATATGACCAATTCTTAAGGAGTTGGTCTCCTTTCATCGACTTTTTGGAATCATGTGATGCAGCGGTACCGTAAAGATTGCTGATTTCAGTTCATGCCGCGGATAGATCTACATCTCCGAATAAAGATTTGAAAATTTCTCTTTTAAGGGGCCTTCTCTCCTATTTCTACTTCCACTTTTTCTTTTTTTTATATACACACTTCACGTTTTTCTATTCTCTACCATCTATTTTTCCTCTTTTTCCCCTTTCTATAGTTTTCATTTTCTTGTCTTGCTTACTTCCTTCTCAAAACATAAAACTAGAGGTTGTACATAGAATGGATTAAGGTATGACATAGTTGGCACCTAAAATTAGGTTCCACTGTACTGTTTTGTACTGTATTAACTTCTAATAAAAGAAACAAAAACAAAAAACAAAAAAAAAGAAATGGGAAGAAAATAAGAGACCAAATGAAGTCTGGCGCAATTTTGTGAAAAATTATACTGCCAAGAAAACACTAGAAGAGCAATATACACGCAGATAATTATCTGCTTGGAGATACAGTGCGGAAACGGCCCCTTCGCCCACAAAGTCCACATCCAACAACTTCTTCAAACTGCAGCATTTTGTATCCACACCCGACAATGATCACTTACGCACTAGTTCTATCTTACAAAGTGGAGACAATTTACAGAAGACAATTAACCTACAAACCTGCACTTCTTTGGAGTGTGGGCGGAAACCGGAGCACCTGGAGAAAACCCATGCTGTCACAGGGAGAACGCACAAACTCCGTGCAGACAGCACCCATCGTCAGGATCAAAACCAGATCTCTGGCGCTGTAAGGTAGCAACTCTATCTTTAAAATCTAATTGAGAACTTTTCAAAAAATGTTTTATTTCAACCAATTTATCATGGAATTATGGAAGAGTACAGCACCGAGACTCCAAATCATCCAGTCTCAAGTAATCGCTAATGACAATCTAATTCATCTGCACAGAGCGCTGAAGTAACTCAGTGGGTTAGGCAGCACCTCTGGAGAACATAACTAGGTACAATTTCAGGTTGGGATGTTTCTTCAGACTGATCTGTTTTAATCCACCATAGCACCTCATTTGAACTTGATGACCCATCAGTCTGAAGGAGGGTTCCGACTGGAAAAGTCACCTTTTCATGTTCTCTGCAGATTCTTTCTGCCCCACTGAGTTACTCCAGCACTTTGTGTCTTTTTTTGTAAACCAGTATCTGCAGATCCTTGTGTCTCTAATTCATCTGCACCCCTGCTCGACCCTTAGATACCTGCATTTTCTGCACTTCAAGTAGTTATTCACTTCTATTTTGATTCTATATGCTTTACACAATCAGGCCGTGCATTTCAAAAACGTTTGCTAATCAATGAAAACCTGTATTAATGCCCTTCAGGCTCTTGAACAATTTGTCTTTGCTTTACCACTGTAATCATGGTTTTAAACATACTTCTTAATTGCTTCTAAATCAGTTTCATTCTAAGCAGAATAATCCCATTCCTGTATCCATTCACACGCCTTGTATCTGAAAGCAATGTAATAACACATTTCGTAATAAATCTTTTGCTGGTGTTTATCTTTCACAAAGCGTGGCATCAATAATAGTCCAGCAGGGACCAAACTCATGTTTTATATAGGTTGCACATAATATCTAAGCTTTTGACCTCTCTGCCTCGTCTCACATCCCAAATGCTTTATCAGGCCAATGAAGTTAACAACCCTGCCTTGCCAATTTCAAAGGAGCAACAATAACATTTCATCTGCTATGTGTTCATTGAACAGATGAGAATAAGTATTCTTGCAGAATATTACAACAATACGTTCAAGGCCAAGCTATTACTTTGTATCAAAATCAGCCTTTTTCATCGCGCTGAGCATTGGGGACCTGCACTATATACCTCCCTTCTGTCTGAAAAACAAGCTATCTACAGAGGTGTTGTTTTTCAATCTGAATCAAATTTGTGTATGTGTGCACCTTTGCTTCATTTATCCAATGGGATTCAGCAGTGACAACAAGCTTAATTTGTACTTTCTCAAACACAATACCATCTGCACTGTAATTATCCATCTGCTCCCTCATCGAAAAAGCTCCACCATTAATAAAATATGCCTGGTCATTAAATATTTTACTAATTAATACATATTCCACTGGCTAATTGTTTTTTTTATATTATTATTTCAAATGTTTTTACTTTTTTTAGCGATCTCTAGTTAGTTCTCTTTCAAATGCACATGAACATATCGTATGTTATATATCTGTATGGGAAAACAAAACTATTGAAAACCGGCATCAATCATGGTTCATAAATAGTATTTAATAAAGCAGCTGGAAATATTATTTTAAAATGTTTATAAATATTTTATGAATGCTTTATCAAAGTTAAATTGATAAATATCTAAAATTATTAAAACAAATATTTTGTATTTCATAAGCCTTATGCCACTTAAACTTACATCTGTTCATTCTTAATTTTGCAAAATAGTTTGAGTGAACACAGTGAATTAGTCTGTGAAAAATTGGAATGCCTCAAGGTTAACGTAAAATATATTTGTGCAGGCAAAATACAACAAAATATTTTGTTTGTTGAGAATATTGGCAACAGTATTAACATCATATTCCACTGGATAGGATGTTCAGACTGTAGGTTTTCATATCTTTCAGCTGAACAAATGTACTATATGCGGTACTGGAGTGTTGCGATAACAAAACTAATACAAAATAAATGGGCTTATAGGAAAAGACTTTGAAGGGGAATTAAACCTCGAGAAACTCAGTACGTCGGCTGATCCACAACTGGCACTGAAATGATTATCAGTCAGCATTAATACGCAGGCAACTGCATAGGAGAACAGAGCAGTTATTTCAATAAAAGATGCAGCCACACACAAATAAGCTGAATAAATATGGAACACGTATTAGCAAGTAAACTGACCGAGTACAAATATGTTGTTAAACCAGGCTGTCATAGATAGAATACACTCATTACCTCACACACATTTACTGTTTCATTCAACAGGTTATTTGAGATGATATATCAGCAGCACCAGTGAAAACAATTCTACACCATCACATTCTTATGACTTGCCAATTTGTAACCTTTACTGATCTTTATAATCCCTCAGGATTTGATCACTGACTCTCAATTAAATGTGTATTTGCCCTGGGTGTTTTTACCTCCCAGTCTTCTTAGCATTAACCAGGATTAAAGGGGATTTTAAGCAACAAAGGTCTTCTGCTGAAGGTATCTGAATTGCTATACTTTTCTGCAATCATGTCACTCCTTCTCACTGATAACAAATAAATGCATTTATGGGGGTAAATGCAAAATGTGTGGATACATGTTTCTGCTCAAATTAGATAAAGAGTACACTGTTCATTATTGATGAAACAAAATCCCCCAGGGAACTAAAATCAGTGCCCAATAAGATATGCTTTATCTTGAAATATCAAAATGATATCAAACAATGCTTTAAGGCTGTCCAGTGTGCATGGCAATGTTACATTAATACAGAGTGGTTTGACATTGGCATTCTGCTCCTCCCTCTCTCCCCTGTCATTCCGCTGCATAACGATAACTCGCTAACACCTTACGCAAGGTTCAGAACAGATGCATTGTGGAAATAAAATGGAAGTTTGAGACAATCAACCGCAGGCTCCATGCATCAGGTGTGAAGCTGCTTTAAAAGCAGGTCAGATTAACCAAAAGGCTGATAATTGCCCACACAAAAAAAATGATGCGTGCACAGGGTGGATTAGAGAGAAAGGAGGGACGTGAGATATATTGAAAGATAAAATAAAATTTCCAAAACCAAACCGATTCTGCGTTTATGGTAAACATAACAATGAACAAATTACAATAGTGGTTGCAAAGTTTATCTAGTGTGAAATTGTATTGAGCGATTCACACTTGGCATCATTCTACAACATTGGGCTGGATTAACAAAACATGGACCACCCAAGATGGATTTTTATATATTTATCAATCAATTAAATATAATCTTTCAAAAACTTTGCACATCTGGTCTTTCTGTTGGTGTCCCCAATGGCCGCCAACAACAGAAAATGATTACCATGCTCTAATTCATCACAGGAGTGAAAATTTTAATGCCAGTGTTTTTATGCTCCCTCATGGGAAATCAGTACTTTATTAGAGTGCGTGTCTGCCAGCAACATCCAAAACCCCAAGCCTAAGCAAAACAGCTATTGTGATCATAATTAGCATGCAGATAATTAATGCCATAAAAATTCAGTTGTTTCCACATAAACCAAAAGACTCCATTCTCTCTCAAGGTTTCACACTGCGGTTCTGATTATTCAGTGAAAGCATAACTCAAAAAACTTGTTAGTTGTAACAACTCCCAAGACAGTGGAAGAGGCACGGAAAAAGAAGACAGCTCATTCAAAAGGCTGCGACATTAAACTGCATAATATTGCACGAAACAACGTTCCATAAATTTTGATGGGGAAATTCTACGCCAAGGGTCCAACTTTAATGCTTCACTGCAGCCCCATAAGATACGGAAACAAATTGCTGGCTGCGTTGCATTGACTTTATCACTGAATTTACAGCTTCATACTTGCTGTGGATCCTCAAGGCCTCACAAGGCCTTTAAAAAAGGTCAAAAACCTTTTACATTTTTATACCTGGCACCATCATTAACAAGACCAAATTATTGCTAGAAGTGGGTTGATGTTTAGAAGTAACCTTTTCCTTTTAAAAGTCAAGAGATTTCAATAGGACTGATGAACATGTGATGGCAGTATATTTTATACAATCTGACACATATCTGTGAGTTTACGAATACATCCTCATCAAGGGGTCAGCGTCTAAAGTGCAGAGATTGAAATGAATTGGATTGAAAACAAGATAGATCACGACTCAAAGACGATGCAAAAGTTGAGCAATAAAAGCTACCCCACTGCAGAAAAACAAGATTAATCAAGGTTAGATATTCCACAGTTTTGGCATCCTTGAGAATGAAATAGGTTGGAGAGGGTCTGATAGGTTTGACCTCAACCTCATGTTATTCAAAAATTGAGTAGGAAAGGCAGTCAAGTGGAATCTGAGTGAGGCAAGAGAACACAATTTAGACTTACAGTGACCAGAGCATAATTGGAAAGGACAAAACAGAGAAAGAGGTTTAACCCAGAATTTTTTTTTAAATGCTTTCACTTGTCAGATCTTTGACTTGATGACAATAAATGCACATTTAAAACCACTGAATACAAAATATATTTTATTCCGCCATTTTATTATTTCCCCCTCCCCAACATGTGCCACTTGATTTTTTTGTTACTTTTTATGATCTCCCTATGATGAAGAGTTTCATGTGATACTTTGCAATTCACTATCAGTGACCATGACACACGTATCCTCTTCAAAAAAATAAGAGGCAGCATCAAGATTTGGAGAGTATTTATCTGGCAAATGCGGCTTAGTTTATAGACAGCAATGACCTACAGAATGTCAATGACATGGGATGTGGGTATAGCAGTGTTAATGGTCGGGACAAGTATTATTGACCACTTCATCTCATGATCTTGTTGCCTGGACCATTGAAAGAAGCGTAGGCATCATATAGGTATGTTATAGTTCTGACAAAGCTCTCTCAAATCCTGACCAGCTTTCATCAAATCCAAAAATGCACCAGTCTGAGAAACTGGGATGAGGAAAAACATCAGAATGATACTTAAAGAGATCAGAGGCTCAAACTAGACACACACTAGCATACATAAGACCATGAGTAACAGGGGTATTGTGGCACCAAAAATCCGCTCCAGCACTAAATAAGATCCTATGCTTCACGCTTAGGTTACACCATGATCCCCTGTTATGCTTTAAGAACCAAAAACATATTGATCTCTGGCTTAAATATAGTGAGCATTCCATGATAGCTATGGATGGTGCAGAATTCCAAAAAGATCATAACTTGAGTGAGAAATTCCTGAGTCATAGAACATGGCACCAGGCCCTTCAACTCACCAGGTCACCATTTACAGTAATCCCATTTTAGCGTATGAAGTATATGCTTAATATAATGATAATGATGACCATTCTCCTGTCGGGAATCATATGGAATAATCTACACTGATTACCTTTTGGTCAGTGAAGTCAAATATTGTTATTGGTCCTACCTGCACAACACCTGCCTTTTGTGATCTTGAAAAGTATCCTCAATATCATGAGCAAAACTTACTCTTTCAGCAATGATGCATCTGTTTTTTTTGTGAAACCTTGCCTATTCCAGTGGTAATTGTGAATCATTGGCATTGATTATCTACTCAGGTGCAGTTTTTCTGGCGATAAATAGAAAATAGATCAGTACTTGATTTTGATTCATTGTACACACGATGACAAGAACCATGTCGATATGTTTGTAAGTCAGATGCTCAAATTAATCATCAATTTCTGCAGATATAATCCCACCCAACCGCATTGTGGAGTTTAATAGCCCCAATTTTGAGAAAAACATTTTTCACACAGAGAGTGGTGAATCTCTGGAACTCTCTGCCACAGAAGGTAGTTGAGGCCAGTTCATTGGCCATATTTAAGAGGGAGTTAGATGTGGCCCTTGTGGCTAAAGGGAGAGAAGGCAGGTACAGGATACTGAGTTGGATGATCAGCCATGATCATATTGAATGGCGGTGCAGCCTACTCCTGCACCTATGTTCTATGTTTCTATGTTTCTATGTTTCTATGACATCTTCCAAGTAACTGGATGAATAAGCTTGCGAGATAAAATTCTACTATGAACTGGAGTTCTGCTGTTTTGCGGTTCTCCTGACCTCTCTGTGGAATTTCTTAACAGGGCTGGTCAACCTGCTATTTTTGATAACTTGTGAATTTGCTCTTTGCACTTGCATCCTCCAGTAAGACTTGTGATTGTGTACTTGACTTCCTTACTGAAGAATACTGTCTATGTTTTCAACTGTTTCCAATCTTCTTATTTTCTAAATCTTTGAGCTGGTTATGACCATGATTGTTGTTCAATTGATACTGCTGCTCTGGGTTGATGTTATGATTGTTAGCAGTTGGAAATTGGCAAGTTTGCTTCCAGTAGGGGTATTGGATTTTCAAGAAATTGTGTGGTATTTTTTCAGTCCTACAGCATGGAAACAGACCCTTTGGCCTATCATGTTTACGCTAACTTTCAAGTATACTTCCATACTAGTCACATTTACCAAGAGTTGGTCCTGGGCCTTCTATGTTAATGGTGATTCTTGTGCTTGTCCAGATACTTCCTATATATTGTGAGATTCAGCTTCTACTGCATTCCAGATTCCTACCCCTCTCAAATAAACCATTCTTCCTCAGAGCCCATCTTAGACTTTTACACTAAACTCATGCACCCTTGCATTTAGTCATTACTGTGCTAGATAAAAGTTTTCTACTATTTATATTATCTTGGGTATTTTTAATCAAACCTGCGATAAGGTTCTGAGAATGATGAAGCAATGGGTGTCAAAACATACACAAACCTCAATAAATGATGTAGCCAACTGGGTCCAGTATAATATGATACGGCGAACACATTACAAACTACTGGCTGATTTTTGTACAAGAACTCCGATTGGAAGCATGATCTGAAGCACAAGAAATCGCGATGAACAATAATTCGATTGGGTGTTTTTTTTGCAACTGCATGTCACTTTTTTGGCAAGATAAAGATGAACTACTGAAGACTTTTTTTTTTTTTTTTTTTTCAATCAGACTGAATTCCCAGCCAAGAGTTTTTTCTCCACCTCATTGTGTTTTGCAGCATGAGTAAAATATAACCAGTTGCTGAATTTATCGCAATAACATTATATAGATTTGAATCAATTAATGAAAGAATTAAACAGGCAAATTAATCAATCTAAGGTGTCTTTCCTTGAGACAATTTGACAGCTTTGAATTAATCCAGTTTATATATATTGCAAAAACATGTTCAATTCCAAGTGCAGTCCTACCAATAATCTTGACTAATAAGATAAAGGAGCATGAGAGGCAGACAGTAAATAAAGAGTGAAAAAGTGAGCACAAGAGTCCTTGTAACTATAGATTAAAAATTCTGTGAAGGTTTGTTATTGATGAGGTTAGTTTACATAAAGTTTTAGTACCAATCGTGATCATAAAACTGCCTGATTTTTGTAAAATTCCACGATACTTCTGTTTCCTCCCCCCAAAAAACTAACTTTTAGGAGACTGAACCCAAAGTAATTTGAACTGAAGATGCCAGTGCTATCTCAATTAGGCTACAGGACAAGGGGCAAGGTAGCACAAGAAGACTTTTAAACATCTGTGTTTAAGAAGGAATTGCAGATGCTGGAAAATCGAAGGTAGACAAAAGTGCTGGAGAAACTCAGCAGGTGTAGCAGCATCTATGGAGCGAAGGAAATTAGCAATATTTCCGGCCGAAACCCTTTTTCAGACTGAAGAAGGGTTTTGGCCTGAAATGTTGCCTATTTCCTTCGCTCCATAGATGCTGCTGCACCCGCTGAGTTTCTCCAGCACTTTTGTCTACTTTTAAATATCTCACGAGCTTGGCCAAGATAACTTAAGGCAGCAGTGTTCTACTGCCTTATTGAGTAGTGTTGAAAGCATGGCATATTTTTACATCTATCAAGTCCATGTGAAAAAATTGATGAGAAACAAACTGACAGAATTGGCACCTATAACATTATCAATAAATGGTCTTCATGCCATTTTACCTTGCCTACTTACTGACAAGTTGGTCACAAAATGTGCCTGCTGGAGAGCATTTCCATGATGAAAAGGGTTGATACATTTGAAGGATTTAACATTAATTAGTTATCTTCTTAAAAGATGCACATAAATAACTGTAAAGAATAGCTGTGGGTGGTGGAACAGTATATCGCTGAAAATGGCTGAAGGGAGAAACATCCCATCCTGTTAGCAGTTGCACTTCAGTGATAATTAAGAAGATTAAACATATTGTAGAAAGTTATCAGTATAGGCTATCAATTGAATGAACTACCAACAGCATTATAAATGCTGATTAATTATTTGGTCTCCTATTTTTGTTCTATCACTTCTCTGTAGCTGTGCCAAATAGTCAATTTGGGGGGAAAGGATTGTAGATCTTGTACCATATTTTTATTTCATGTACTCTGAGAGATTGGGAGATATGAGGTAGTGGCATAGAGTTCATAAATTCATCAGTTCTAGAAGCAGAATTAGACCATTTGGCTAATCAAGTCTTCTCAACCATTCAATTATAGCTGATCTATCTTTCCCTCTCAACCCCATTCTCCTGCCTTCCACCCCATAAAACCTTACAAATCAATAATCTGTCAATCTCTGCCTTAAAAATATCCATTGACTTGAGACGTACTTAGTGACAGTTCTCAACTGACTTTTTTTAAAGCAAACCTTGAATAGACCAAATATAAACTTTTACAGAATATATTAAAACCATGCAATTCTATATTCAGCAAAGTTTCATAAAACTAGCAAATAGTATATTTATATCAGTTCTGTTCATTAAAAAAGGCAGAGAATCTGGTAAGATATTTGAAACAATACTCAAATGACACAAATATGTGTTTATATTTTGATAAAAGCTTGCTTTCAAGCACAATCTTAGATATCCGTTATATCACAATGACCAATGTGAGATATTCACAAAGGCTATGAGGTGGAAGTCAGTCTTCAATACGCAAATTGACAAGATATACTTTAGTAACATTCTCAAGATATAAAGTTATATTACATGTAATAAATTAATTGTGAGAAAAATGATACCCCATCTGTGTCAGTTGAAATGAAACTTTTTTCACCAAAAAGGCCACTATGAACTCTCATCTTCTTTTAAAAAAAAGTATTATTTATCACATCTTTTAAATTATATTGAGTAAAACAATAGCTTGTGACTGTAAATTTCTCTGATGCTTATATTTAGCTTATATCTGGTCATTTTGACAGTGACCTTAAGTAGAAAAAAAGCAAGTAAAGATGCTATCTGGAAACATAACATGTCAAATCAATATAATGCCGCTATTTTCTCTTTATAAATTGCCCAACTAAGATAGACTGCAAGGCTAGGAACAAAATAGGGTATATGTGTGTGCCATAACATTGCCAGACATGTATACTCCTGGGTAATTATAAACCTCAGTTCTGTAAGAGTTGTTATTGAATCACGTATAGAGTGGCTCACAGTAAATAACTAGAATTTAATGGATTCATATCGAACTGGTTTTTTTCATGTGGCTCTTAAATTAGTTCCTATTTCAGTAGACATTAAGCTAATGGCTGGGAAACTGGAGATTTGCCATCATGACACAATCCTTATTCTCAGTTATTCCAAAGAAATCATCAGCTCCATCAACCTGATAAATTCTGACTGGAGTTTAAAGCTTGAATAGATAATCATGGATTTAAATAGCCCCAAGTTGTAGTTACATTTACAAATTCTGACGGGCGGTGTAACACAGGGAAAAAGTTAATTTATGGTGTACTTGGAAGTCAGCAAGTACAGAAACAAGAACATCCTTGCTACCAATCACACATTTAAAATAAGGTAAAAGCGATGTAAAGTGCTGGAGTAACTCAGCGGTTCAGGCAGCCTCCTTGGAGAACGTGGATAGGCGACAATTCGGGTCGAGACCCTTCTTCAGACTACAAAATAAGCTAGCTTTATTTATATTGCCATATTCTAGCCAGCATCTTTCACATTCTATTCTGAAAGTTGTTCAACTTTGTTAAAGTGTAAATTAACAAGCACTCTGCACCTCTGGTGGCCCTCTGATCGTTATCTGTACGGGAACTTTAACCGCACCTTTTACATTAAAGTAGTCCAGTCCTGCCTTAAGCCAGCATCTTGATTTCATCAGAAGAACAAATCAATCTGGTTTATTTATCCCTTCCCTACTACAAGGGTACTGATCCCATATCGTGCATGCATCACCCTGTATAGCATTGGATAAATCAGCACAAAGTGAAGGAAAAGCTAATCATGGATTATCTGGCTTAGCCAACTAGTAGCCAACCTAACTAATTTTCTGGTCTTTAACCTATTCTCCTAAAAATCCTTTCATTTTCATTTGAACGTTCCTGCTCTGGTTGCAGCCTTCAATTAGTTTAGTTTAGAGATGCAGCGTGGAAGCAGACCCTTCAGCCCACTGAGTCTGTGCCACCCATACATTGTTTCTATGCTACACACTCAGGATTATCTTGGGGTAGGGTATTGCAACCTTCACGTGGTCTGCCCTGTTTCGACGAATGCAATCAACCTGGCGTGCACAATCAAGTAAGATAAAATTACTCAAGTTGTCCTACACACCATACGCAAGAAGAAGAAGGATTATCTTTATAGATGCCAATTGGCCATCAAACCTGCACATCATTGGAATGTGGAGGAAACCAGAGCCACCTGGAGAAAACCAACGCAGTCACATGAAGAACGTACAAACTCCGTACAGACAGCACCCGTAGTCAGGATCAAACCCACGTCTCTGGCACTGTAAAGCAGTAACTCTTCCGCTGCCACACTGATTCATGATTTTTCAAAGTTTTAAGGATCCTTATGTTAATGAACAGTAACACAAATGCTCAACTCATGGCGAACAATGTTGACCACATAATGACTGAAAAATCCACCCCAGCGTGCTGTGAGGAATCCAGAGGATTATGCCGAGCTTTTCAAACTGGCTGAAGAACTTGTTTAGATAAATACAAGCTTACCTCACAGTGTGGTAATGTTATAAAACTTCACGTCCACACCTAAACAAAGAAGGCTGCTGATGTGTCTGCTTCTGTCCCCAAAAAAATCATTAGTGCTGATTAGTGAGGCCCTTCCACCAATCTTTCAACATCCTGAAAAGCTGAAAAAGCTATTTTCCTATCTTTGTTGCACTGATGCTCAAAGATTTAACATAGCTTTAATGAATGTCATGTTCTCATATCAGGGAATATATGGCACACTAATATAGTCATAGAGTCTTGCAGCATGCAAGCAAGCCCTTTGACCCAAATTGCCCACACTGGCCAACATGTTCCATAAGCATTTGTCCCACCTGCCCACGTTTGGCTCACATCCTCTAAACCTGTCCTATCCATGTAATATTCCAATATGACTTACATATTCTGTACCATACCTTAAAGGGATAGATCATGCCAGTTAAATGGTTACAAGTATTACTTTTGGATTACCAAATAATGAGGGTAATGACAAACCTCAATAATGTGCAAACGACTGACATCAGGTTGATTTCCAGTACAGAATCACAGGTAGGAATATGTGAAAATCTGTCATGCGTAATGATTGTAAATCAAAGCTGCGTAAGGTACAAAATACATAAATAATATTAGCATACAATGGTTTGTCATATATAGACCAAGTGCGAACCTATTGGGCCCCATCCCCCAACAAAATATTCCACGACTGACCCATAGCCCCTAACTGCACAGGCGTGGCTGAGGGGTTTCCATTGTGATGCCAGAGATCCCCGTTGTGACGCGAGTCATGGCAACCCTCCCCAAACTGCGCCTTCCCATCCCTATTCGTACTCCTACCCTCCTCCATTCCCCCCTCCTCTTCACCCTCCTTCTCCTTTCCCCTATCCACAGTCATTCCCTCCCTCCATAGCCCCTCTCCCCTCCCTACCCCCTCCCCTCCCTACCCCCTCCCTCTATCACCCTACTCCCCAACTCCTCACCTCCCCCCTATCCCACTCCCCCACTCGCCCTCACCCCAGCCCTCTCCATCTCCCACTCCCTACCTCCCCCACTCCCCTTCCCCTCTCCCTCTATCCCACTCCTCCCCCACTCTCCCTCCTCACCGACCCCACTTTCCCCTCCCTTCCTCTCCCTACCCCTCTCCTCTCCCTCTGTGCCCTGCTCCCCCAGTCCTCACCTCCCCCTATCCTCACCTCCCCCTATCCTCACCTCCCCCTATCCTCACCTCCCCTATCCCACCCCCCACAATGAAAATCGTGATGTGTTTTTAAATGAAACAGGCAGGCAGGGCAAGTGTAAAATTGGTTTGATAAGTGTTTTTTGTAAAGTTTAAAATGGCAATAATTTGTAAAATATAACATCAATCTGAACAAAACTTGTTTCATTTACATCCCAGGACAATGGTGAGTAAGATGGGCCAAAAATTGTAGCGCTATCGTGTGCTGTTTGGGCAGGGTTTTGTCATATCACATCCACGCACACACGGATACAAACAAACAAGATGAGAGTTTTAGTAATATATAGATTAGCATACAATGGTTTGTCATATCATACATCATAAAATCTTTGACAATTTGTAGTGCTTGTATTTATATGGATTGATGCATGCTGTTTCATAAACTTTTGATTGAGCAAAAAAAAAACAAGATCTCCTTATTAGGATGATAAATGTTTAATTCATCTTCAGTGCTGATGCCATTTGTAAATTTTGCTGGACTCAGTGAATCTATCAATTTGCTTGATTGATGGAGCATCCCCATGTAGGAATGCTCCAGGATTATTCAGCACAAATCACCTCTCAGATCAAGCCACACATTTAACAGTCTTGACTTCTGTCTCCAGGGTGCAACATTTACTCCATTGACACTTTTATTTAATACATTGTGAAAACACAATTTCATGGAAAAGTATCTTTTATGTGAATAATAAATTTGCAAAAGTCATAGAGCATTTATCAAATGAATAAAAACATAATTTAAAAGAAGTTTGACTTCTGGGACACCAAACAATTAATGTCAAACTAATTGTAGGCGTCCCAACTTTTCATTGCCACCAAGACTTCAATCTCATGTCTACCAACACGATTGATAAAACACCTTATGAGCAAAGCATCACTGGAAGCCTGGCCATCTTCCAGAAGTCACCCTAAGATCTACCCTATGATACCTGTGAGTGTGATAACCTCACAACTGTAATTGTAATTCCTAAATGTGGCTCAATTAACATTTCCACAATAAATCTGCACCGATTGGCTGAAATATGATATTTCAATACTATTGGTGCAGCGTTTTGGAATTATTGTCAGGCAGGTTTAAATTCACTTGCAACCTTTGCATTGTATCTGCTGTATTGTCACGTTATAATAGTGACCATAGACTTCACTTGTAAAGAAAACATCTGTAGGTAAAGAATAACTCAGCCAAGCTCTGCATGAAGTATAGTATATTGCCCCAAAATATATCACTGGCCAGTCAATATACGTCAAGAACAATGAATTGCAAGCATATAATTGACAGATTTTAAAACCATGGACTTATCTTTAATTTCCAGACTGCAGCCGTACATTGAAACATATTGGATTATACAAATATATTTTCCAAGGGGTGCAAAATGGTCATATTAACCAAAATGCATCCAATCTGAGAATAACAAAGCACACAGTTTGCAATAGTGAACCAGTCAAGCTTTTGATTTATTTGAATTTAAATTGCTACTTTATGACTACATTTCCAAAAAGCTTTGTGCATGAAGTCACACAGCACTTTTTCCATGCAACTTGTCACATCTTGTCTGTCGAAATAAATGCCAATCAAAAATTAAAGAACAAATTATAAATCTAGAAAATGAAATATTTTAGGTTTTTTTATACATGTAAAATGTTATAAAAAGATGCTGCAGCATTCCAGTAAAGTTGCTGATTTATCTTGAAAACCTTTCATTTGATTTTCTTTTGAGATTATGATGAATGATGATCTTCAGAACATTGAACTCTACTGAATTTATGAAACTATAGACCGGATACCACGACAGGCCAATATGCTTGACTGTCATAATCTCCTGAGAGGAACCATTAAAACTGAAGAGACGTTTACCAACTCCTGTTCCATAAGAATATGTTTGTCACTCTATCTACTTGAGCCTAGAAGTGATGCAAATTCATCAATAATCCATCTTTCATTCCTTTGATACCATCGCTAAAATATACAAACTATATGGGTGTGATTCACACATACACCTTATTTCAGGGGAATAGCTACACGCTTTACGATATAAAAAATAGCCTCCTCACGAGGTGGCTCTAGGAAAGAACAATTCCTTCTGTGAAAGAAGGCTTTGGTTTAAGACACATCAATAGACCCTTGCACAAAAGTCAAGACAAAAGTGGAGACCGGTTCTGCCGATTTACTGTCAACTTTCTCTCGTGGATAGATAGACCCTTTTGCAATATCTCAATGCATGTCGGGATATTTCCATGGTCCCCTGGCTATTATTTATTCCTCAAACAAGATCACCAAAGCAGATTTCTTGGACATTAGTACTACTGCAAGTGACAGACAGTTATCATTGTAACTAATGAACAATGTTGTTATTCATGCTTTTATAACAATTTGAAAGTTTCACATGTTCAGAAAAATGTACTCAGCAAAATTATTTTGTTGGAGTCAAGAACTCTTGAGCAAACCAATTTCCTGTTTCTTTCTTTTAATGTGGAATATTGGGGAATATCAAATGCTACGATAAGAATAAAATCAACCTCTGCAATCTGCAAGACAGTTAGTTAAGTTTAGTTCAGTTTGGTGCAGAGACAGTGTGGAAACGGGCCCTATGGTCCACCGAGTCCGCACCGACCAGCGATCCCCGTACATTAACACTACCCAACAAACTAGGGACAATTTTACATTTACACCAAGCCAATTAACCTACAAACCTGTACTTCATTGGAGTGCGGGGAAAAAAATGAAGATCTCGGAGAAAACCCACGCAGGTCACGGGGAGAACATACAAACTCCATACAGTCTGCACCCGTAGTCAGGATTGGACCCGGGTCTCTGGCACTGTAAGGTAGTAGCTCTACCTTTATGCCACTGTGCCACCCACATTGGCATCCTTCTGATGAAAATTGCTGTAATTGAGATGGAATTGGCGGGGTTATTGGCGGCGCGACTCACCCGTTGCAGCGGCCCCTACAGCCTGTCTGTCTTTTTTTTTTTTTTGTCTAGTTAAATGTAGTGTTGGTGTTTTTTAATATTGGTTTTAAATGTGTATATGTGGGGGGCGGGGGGGGGGGGGGGGGGGGAGGGGGAAACTGTTTAAAATCTCTTCCCTGTCCGGGAGACCCGACCTTTTCCCTGTCGGGTCTCCGTTGTCGTTGGGGCCTAGCACCGTGGAGCGGCCTCCAACCTGAACGACCCGGGGGCTCGGGAGACAGCGGAGCTGCAGACTACTCACCATCGTGGGGCTGGCCGGCCTCGGGGCGTGCGGAGCGGTGGTGACTCGCTGCTGCGACTCGACTCCTGGGGCTCGGAGGCTCCAGCAACGCAGCCGCAGGTCCGGTGGACTGGGACATAGGGAGCTCGCGGGTCCGGGGGGAGAGAGAGACCGCTTCCCGGAGCTCCCGCAACGCGACTTCTCCAGCCCGTGTCGTGGGGTTGGAACGACCTGGAGCGGGGTCGTACATCGCCCAGCACGGCTTCATGGCCGTGGGACATTCCAGCGCCCGCCGGGGGCTCCAACTTCGAGACTTCTAGACCGGGAGCGGGGCCGTAAATCGCCCCGCGCGGCCTAAAATGGCCGTGGGACTTATCATCGCCCGCCTGGGGCTTGGACATCGAGAGAGACATGGAGAACAGGGGAGAGAAAAGACTTTGCCTTCCATCACAGTAGGTTCACTGTGATGGATGTTTGTGTGAATTAAATTGTGTGTATGTCTAGGAATTGTCTTTGTTTGTATGGCTGTGGAAATGGAATTTCGTTTGAGCCTCACTGAGGCTCAAATGACAATAAATTGTATTGTATTGTATTGTATTGTATATTGTATTGTATTGAAATGTAAGCCACCAGGTAAGAAAAGAATGGAAAAGTATCAAATGTTGATGACACAAACCTCAACACCAAATCAGAACTCTTTCTTCTAATTATTTCATTCAACACTAGCCAATGGTATATTTAACGTTATACTGTAAAGACAAGGAATAATGCTTAATTAGATAATAGTGGAATACTGTTAGACTAACATAAGCAAAATAAGACACTTTGCACAGAGCCTCAAACCACAAGTGTGGGTTTTACTTGCAAGAGTAATCACCCTATGGTATCCGTTAATGGAGGTTTTTATATTCCCAGAGGGTGCTTACAGTTGTTGAGAAAGTCATTTACTCCTGTGGAAACAGATTATTTAAAATAGTTGTGGGAATTATTAAAGCTATGTGTTGCTTGAGACCATGTAAACCATACATTCGTAGAGGTTCTATATAATATTGAGTTATCATGTGGATCGGGCATAGTATTTTAGGTAATTTAGATGTGAAAAACTGTCTAATTTCTTAACTGGATAATCAATATAGCTGATCGGCACACGTCTTGTCTGTTTGTGAATCACTGGGACTTCAATGGAGGTGATCTTCAAATCTAATATTGTCTTTTTCATTTATGAGTAAATCATCTGAAACAATCTGTAAGTTTTATATGCAAGAAGGAACTGCAGGTGCTGGTTTAAATTGAAGATAGACACAAAAAGCCAGAGTAACTCAACAGGTCAGGCAGCATCTCTGGACAAAAGGAATGGGTGACGTTTCGGGTCTTGACCCAAAATTTCACCCATTCCTTCTCTACAGAGATACTGCCTGTCCTGCTGAGTTACACCAGTTTTTTGTGTCTATCTGCAAGTTTTATATGTTCACTAACTTTTACACCTCAGATGTGCCAAAACTGAAAGAGCACATAACTAAACACTCCATTAAGATCATAAATTTATGAAGATGGGTTTTTCTGAGGCTATTTCATTTGGTGAAATATTAATGAGGAGAAATTTCAAAATCTTAGTGCAGAGGCCTCACTAAGCTTGCGATTCCTATTTAAATGCAGAATGTTTCCAAGTTACTGGAATCTCTTCACTGCCAAGTTCACATCAGCAAACTGATGTCAGACTCCAAATGAGAGATTTGCACCAAGTCCCCAGCACTTGTGCTGGAGAATTCCCCGATGCATCTACTCTGGCAATAATATTTCCATTCCTTGCATGGAGTGAGGAATAGCAGTGAGGGAATAATTTACATTTTTTTTAATTAACTGAGTTTAGTTCAATATTTCTAAATAGTGATAAATGCTTGGGTTTTCAAGAGTGTTCACTTTTTAAATATTTTATTGCCTTTTAATATTTTGATACGTTTTAAAGAAATGTTTCTTAATGCCTGAGACTTCCTGAAATATTCAAAGATTTTAATAGGTTTGGCAGCTGGCTAATTCAGAAAGGTAGTCTTAACTTGATGCCAAAGCCTTTCCATGTGTTCTGTGCTCAAGGCTTACAATGTCACCCAGTTCCCTCGAAACAATATATAATATAAATCGTGCAAGGTATTGTCATCCTGCAAGCGCCACATTTAAGGTTTGGGAATGCAATTTTATATCAAGGTATCCACGAGGAGTTGGCTTGTCCTTTGCCACTGGCAGCAAGATCTACTTTGCTATTTTTTTGCTAGCTCGTGGAGTAACAATGAAATCACGGCAAAATATTTGCATCTATTTCCCCACAACTTATAAAAAAAGTTGAGGATTTGTCTTTGTCACTGGCTTTCGCCCAGTGGCAGTCGTCTATCTGCCTGAACTAGAAATCATGAGGTGAAAACCAACCACAGACTGATCAGCACAAAGTTCAGTGCAGTACTTTGTACTTCAGTACAGTATCGAAGGACACCATTGTATTGTTCTGGTGAATGCTGAAGGCAAACCCGTTATTTGTTTATAAAAGATCCAATGGCACAACTTCAAAAAACTAGCTATCTCTATACTACCTTCTTTCATTAAGGTCAGGGAAATAGTTTGGTCTGATTTTCTGTGGAGGTAGTGACATTGAAGAGTAACTTGGTCACAACATGTAGCAGACAGAAACTAATGGAAACAAAGAACTGCAGAAGGTACACAAAATTGCTGGGGAAACTCAGCGGGTGCAGCAGCATCTATGGAGTGAAGGAAATAGGCGACGTTTCGGGCCGAAACCCTTCTTCAGACGCAGCATCTGCAGTTCCCTTTTGAACACAAAGAACTGCAGATGTTGGTTTATAGAAAAGGACATAAAATGTTGGAGTAACTCAGCAGTGCAGGCAGCCTCTCTGAAGAACATGAATAGGCAACGTTTCAAGTCGGGACCCTTCTTCATTGACAGAATTTCAGTCCACTTGCACAGCACACAAAATGGATGTTTTGAAGTTACTGTCATCAGAGAGCAGCAGCCTGCACTCTGAAGAACATTTGTTTTTCTGTTGAAGTAAAGGACTTCACACTAAAATCTGGCACTGACCTTCAAACAATCTGCATGTCCCAAAGAGAAACAAGGGATTTCATATGTTCATAAGTCAAAAGAGCAGAATTAGGTTATTCTGCCCACGTGTCTACTCTGCCATTCAATCATAATTGATCTATCTTTCCCTCTCAACCCCATTCTCCTGCCTTCTCCCCGTAACCTTTGACACGCTTACTAATCATGAATCTTTCAATATCTATCTATCTATCTATCTATCTATCTATCTATCTATCTATCTATCTATCTATCTATCTATCTATCTATCTATCTATCTATCTATCTATCTATCTATCTATCTATCTATCTATCTATCTATCTATCTATCTATCTATCTATCTATCTATCTATCTATCTATCTATCTATCTATCTATCTATCTATCTATCTATCTATCTATCTATCTATCTATCTATCCTAAAACTCTGATCTTGTTATCTTCCGGTTTGGCAGTGTTTGTATTTGCACAACAACGGTCCACGATAGTGCAACGATTCTTCACCAGTTCACTCACCGTTCTCCTGTGCTGCAAGTGCGCCTAGTTTTGTTCCAATCGGTTGAATGTCGTAAAAGTTAGCGAGGTTTAAAAATCTCTTCTCCTGCCAGTCGATGCCGCGCGGATCAGCCTCTTCTCCTGTCACTCCCTGGGACGATCCGCCCATTCCTGCACCATCGCGTCTTTACTGGAGCTGAGGGTGGCTGGCGGAGGTTTCTAACCGGACTTTCGGAGGGACCCGAACAGCCCCGCCCCAAACAGCAGCCCCGCCCCGCGCAGCAGCCCCCACTGCCCCAAGCAGCAGCCCAGCATCAGAGACATGACCCAGCCCAACGTGAGAGACCCAGCCCAGAGTAGGAGACCCAGACCGTTTCTTCCATCGAACGTGTCCAAAGACAGGCAGCTCGATTTGTTACTAACACCTATGAGAGAGAAGCGAGTGTCATCAAACTTCTGAATTCTCTGGGGTGGAACCCTCTCCAAGACAGACGTGAAGCTCACCATTTGACCTGTTTTTACAAAATGTTAAATGGTCAGCTCGACATAGACTACAAGACCTATACGAAACCCAAACCAATTAGGAGCAGACGAGGGCATTCGATCCAATTTGTGATCCCAGCTACAAAGACAGATGTGTACAGCAATTCGTTCTTCCCACGCACAATTAAAGCATGGAATAATCTCCACCCAACTATAATTACCCAACCAGATGCAATTAAATTTAAAGTAGCTCTTTCTTCCCAATAACCCTTTCTGGCTTAAGCCCTCCCTTCACCACCTCCAGTTTAAATTCCATTTGAAATATTTTGGAGGACCAAGAAACCAAGAACCAGAGTCAGAGGCCTAGCGCAGAATCGGAGACCCAGACCCAGCCCATCCTGGAGTCGGCGATGTCGCCAAATGAAAAGCGGAGACTCTGATTCCGGCGGAGAAGAACGACCAGCGGCCGCTGTGAGTCCCCTTCGCACCACCAATTCCAGCCACCAACCCTCTGGTCCCCCTCATTGGCTCCTGCCCCCCTCCGCCGTGATTCCCCCCCTCTCCTGCATGGCTCTTACCCCGTCTTTTCTCCGAGCTCACTCTCCCCCGCCCACACACCCCTCTCCCCCCACAACTGTCCCCCCCACAACTCCCCAGGCAGGCAGGTAGGCGGGTGGACAGGGCGGGGATGGGCAACGGCTGAGCCGGAGTGGGCAGAAGGAGGGAGGAAGAATCGGGTTGCAGGGTGGCCGAGCAATTTGTTACGGACTTTGAGTATCTCTCACGCATGATGCAAACTGGTCCAATCCTGAAGTCAACGGGATCTAAACCACAGCTAACAAGAGGAAGGAAGGAACTGCAGATGCTGCTTTTTATGGAGGGAGGGAGTGATTGAGGGTAGGGGAAAGGAGAGGGAGGGAATAGGTGAGGGAGGGATTGGGGGAAGTGAGGAGAGGGGTAAGATCCTGGTGAGGTGAGGAGGGATGGTGATGGGATTGAGGGAGAGGAGGGGGAAAGTGGGGGAGGTAAGGAGGGAGTGGTGGGGGAGATGGGGACATGAACCACACCTGCTCATGAATGGTGGAATATTGCGTTGGGGGAATGGGTCGTGTTGGGGGAACAGGTGAGTGGTGGAATATTGCATTGGGGAAGCAGCTCACACCCTCTAGTCCAGGCAACATCATCTTCTCTGAACCCTTTCAAGTTTGACTATCTATATTACTAAAACTCTTTGTTTGTGCCAGAAATGTGTCCCTGTGCTCTGCTTTTTCCTATCTTCTTCAAAACGCTACGCCACAGCCTTCCCATTTTGACATATTCTACTCAATTTTTTCCAGTCGAAGGGATAAACATCTTCCCGTTGCATTCCGACCTATATTTCCGAAGTTATTCATGATTTAAAGTTAAAATAAAGCCCAAACCACTTACTCTGAGAGTGTCCGGTGATGATGTCACAACGCCTCTCACAGTGCACCAATCACAATGGGCTCTCAAGCTGTCCAGACCTTGGCACTGCTATACGACCTGGGTAGGTCCTGGGACAGGGAATGGGAGTGAGGAGGAGGATGAGAGAAATAAGGAGGAGAAATGACTCCCCTACCCACCCACTTCAGCAATGCATCAGCTCACACTCCCATCACTGCTCAATCAGCCAATCACTCAATATTCTACATAAGCGGGCAACCCAAATCTTCTACTGTGCAGTTACTCACAATTTCAATCTCCCCCAATCTGGCACACCACAACTATGAAATTACTCTCAATTCCACTGGCTAGGCAAAGCCCTACGAGCAACTTCCAAACACCAATTCCCTTGACCATCCATTACTATCAGGCTCTGATGCTTGTCCACCCAGCCAGAATACAGGCCTGAACAGATCTCACATAGAAACATAAAAACATAGAAAATAGGTGCAGGAGTAGGCCATTCGGCCCTTCGAACCAGCACCGCCATTCAATATGATCATGGCTGATCATCCAAAATCTGTACTCCGTTCTGGCTTTTCCCCATATCCCTTGATTCCCTTAGCCCTAAAAGCTAAATCTAACTCTCTCTTGAAAAGTTGTTGCTTCCAAACATGGTCTTGGAACAGTCTCACAAGTAGAACTGATATATGTTACAGAGGTGCCAATGACCCAGATGGTTATAAGTGGGCTCTTCTGTACACGTCTAACATGTCCTCCCAGATATATCACAATTTCCAGGCACAAATTGCTCACCTTTTCACACCTTATACATTTCCTTATGTTGTTTTACCAACTTTTCCCAATATTTCTGGCTCTGTTAATAGTTGTCTTAGACTGATAGAATATAGAAAAGTACAGCACAAGAACATAGAAACAGAGAAAATAGGTGCAGGAGTAGGCCATTCGGCCCTTCTAGCCTGCACCGCCATTCAATATGATCATGGCTGATCATCCAACTCAGTATCCTGTACCTGCTTTCTCTCCATACCCTCTGATCCCTTTAGCCACAAGGGCCCACATCTAACTCCCTCTTAAATATAGCCAATGAACTGGCCTCAACTACATTCTGTGGCAGAGAATTCCAGAGACTCACCACACTCTGTGTAAAAAATGTTTTTCTCATCTCAGTCCTAAAAGATTTCCCCTTTATCCTTAAACTGTGACCCCTTGTTCTGGACTTCCCCAACATCGGGAACAATCTTCCTGCATCTAGCCTGTCCAACCCCTTAAGAATTTTGTAAGTTTCTATAAGATCCCCCTTCAATCTTCTAAATTCGAGCGAATACAAGCCGAGTCTATCCAGGCCCTTCATCCCACAATGTCTTTGCTGAACCTAATGCAACGGCTAACTCTTAACTGTCTGCACATAATTTATATCCATCTAT
Source organism: Amblyraja radiata (assembly GCF_010909765.2). Taxonomy (NCBI): domain Eukaryota; kingdom Metazoa; phylum Chordata; class Chondrichthyes; order Rajiformes; family Rajidae; genus Amblyraja; species Amblyraja radiata. The sequence goes on from NC_045973.1 coordinate 13,714,044, forward strand.
TCCCTGCATATCAATATGCCTATCCAAAAGCCCCTTAAATGCCATTGCTGTATCTGCCTCAACTACCACCCCAGGCAGCACATCCCAGACACTTAGCACCTTCTGTGTAAAAAAGTTGCCATGCGCATCTCCTTTAAAATTTGTCTGTCTCACCTTAAAGCTACACACTGTAGAATTCTTGGGAAATAAATCTGACTGCCTACCCAATGCATGCCTCTCAGAATGTTATGTTTCTATCAGGTCTTCCCACAACCTCTGGCATTCCAGAGAAATCAAATCGATTCTGTCCAACTGCTCACTGTAGCTCATACACCTTGAACCAGGTATAATTCTGGTAAACCGCTGCACCCTTTCCAAAGCCTCCACATCCTTGCTGTAATGGGGTAACCAGAACTGCACGTAATACCCCTAATGTAGCCTAACCAATGCACCGGATTCTTTCCTCAATCTTCACTATAAGTGCACATCCCTCTTCCACTTTTGAGGATTTTATACCACATACCACTGTTGAAGCTTTTCATTAGTTCGCTGCAAATCCTCGTTTATCCGATAATTTTATTCCTTATATCTCTTTGTGGTAGCTTATGGTAGTTTTGCTCCAAATTGAAATAGTTATATTATGATTTGAGAGGTAATGAATTGAGTTGTACAGAATAATCCCAATGATTACACAAGCATTTTAATTTTCACTCAGAATATGAACACTTCAGACATTGCAAATATCAATTCTAATAAAAGAACATTATGGCACATGGAAAATACTGGAGACTAATGTGCCACATCCATATCTCACAGGAGCCAAAATAGAAAAAGTGAAATTAACTGATTTGTTGCAAGGAGACTGGTCGCTGCAGCTGTGAAAATTAATTTCCAGCATTTGCAAAATTTTAACAAGTTTCCCTGGCTTTCATAGACCATCCAAAGCTTATCAAAAACACTAAAACAAATAATGATGACTTGTCCATGAGTACAGAGTGCAAGAAGTACCTCACCAAAACAAACATTCAGAAAACAGTTTTATTTGCCTGTTGAATAAATCAGGAGTGTTCTTGTATCATTTAAAAAGCTGCTTTGATGCGTGACAGATAGACAGTGTAAGTGAAGGGAATTGTCAAATTAATAGGAAAGCTTTAGAGGAATATCGGCCAAACGTAAGCAGGTGGACAGGTGTAGATTGGTCGGCATGGACAAGTTGGTTAGAAGGGCCTGTTTGGTGCTGTATGACTCCAAGATAAACGTATTTATATGAATACATGTTAACCCTTTAAAATCCCACTTGCATCCAAAAGTTGTCAAACTCTTAATTAAGGTTTCCGATCCTTCAGGAAAGTGAGTACGACTAGAAAAGGAAATATTAGATACAATGTTAAATCATTACATAAAAATATGAAAGCTAAAATTCTCACCCTCCGACCAGAGCAAATATGGTGCCCTGCTTCATACTATCTTGCTGTAACCTGCTCTCATGGCTTGTTATGTAGAAGTGTGTATTACATAATGTCATTTTACATAATACAACAATATATTTAAAATTGTACAGTATACGGGTAACCCATCAAATGTGACAAATATAGATATGACAATTAAATTTAGAAAGCTTAAATGTTCAGAGTTCACGATTACTTTTAATTTTCTTTTAAGTTGTTACTTACCCTTAAACGTCACAAGATTTTCCGATTGCACCCATTTCAATCAATGTAATCATGAAAATGTGCGGAATCAATTGGAGATAGCACAACTTCATTGGAATCGGCCCTCAACATTCAGCTTTATGAATCTAAAGTGCACCCATTCAAGAAAACCTGGTCTGAACGGTACATAACAATTTTCTTCTAATAGGGTTTTGATTGTCCAATTTGTAATATTCAGTGAACCCAATGAAGAGTGAGGATTCCTCTCCCATCTCATTTCAAACTGTCACAGCTGTTTAGTCTTTGAAGATGTATGGAATAAATTTTAATATTTTAAGCACAAATCCAATGATTTCAGATCACAATCAGGCTTTCCCTGCAGACATTCTACATTTCTACATATATGTAAGTGTTGCCACTTTTCATATTTGCCACTTGCCATTTTCCCCTCTGCACTTTAAAGTGAGACCACACCAAGGAAAATAAAGAACTAAATTAAGCACTTTGCGAAAGCCATATCAATAATACAAAATGAGAAAGAGCCACATATGTAACGGTTTCATTCTTTCTCATTTTGCAATTTCTATTCCATAAACTTGTTCACCCTATTTTAAAATTATTGGGGTGAATTTCACTTTTCAACCGTAACTGGAGCAAAATTGGAACAAAGTGTGCTGATACTTCAGTACAGTATCAAGGGGGCACTATTGTTCTGAGTGCTTGATGGGCCTGTCCCACTTGGCAATTTTGTAGGCAACTGCCGGCGACTGTCATAGTCATAGCAGGTCACCGAAAAACCAGTGACAACCTACGTCATCCTGGCGACAACATACGACAGCATCTACGTCAGGAGGAGTCAAGCTACGCTCATTGGCGTAAAACCCACTGTCGCCGAAAAATGTTCAGCATGTTGAAAATTTAGCAGCGACCAGAAAGATGCTACGACTTTTTGCGCGACTGAGGTGACTACTCCCGGCGACCACCGGCGAACATGTGGTGCAAACTAGTCGCCTGTAGTTGCCTAAAAAAATTGCCTAAGTGGGATAGGCCCATAAGGCAAGTCTGATAACTGGATATAAAAGACCCAATGGCATAATTTTTAAAAATCTGCAAGATCAGGGAAAAAGCTTAGTCTGATTTTCTGTGGAGATAGTGACATTGGAAGTTATCTTGGTCATGACATGAAACTGACAGAGACTAGTAGAAACAAAGAACTGCCTATGCCGGTTTACAAAAAGAGAACACAGAACTGTCCCACCTTCAACCTCGGTTTCTAATTCACAACAAAACAAATGCCTCACAAGGTGGCAATGACAGGGAAACATATGGCTCCTTTGGGTTCTTGGCCACAGAACCTGCACAATAATTTTTGTCCACTGACATCAATGATCACAGGCACCAAGGGTATGGAGAGATCAGGAATAAAGCCATTAAGATAAATCATAATGAAAAGTAACTGCAGACGATGGTTTGTACCAAAGATGGACACAAAATGCTGAATTAAATCAGTGAGTCAAGCAACATCTCTGGAGCAAATGGTTAGGTGAAGTTACGGGTTGGGACCCTTCTTTGACCCAAAACGTCACCTGTCCAATTTCTCCAGAGACACTGCTTGGCCCGCTGAGTTACTCCAGCATTTTGTGTCTATCCTTTAGATAAGCGTTTGGCTACAATTGAGCTGAAAGGTTCAAAGGTACTTTATTGTCACGTGCAACTAGATACAGTGAATGTTTGTGGTGCATGCAATTCAGTAAAATCTTACTTCTGGAGGAATAGGCTTGCAGGACCAAATTGTAGATTAGTGACTCATGTTATGAGTCATGCACTTGTAGTTACGCACACTAGCTTTTCAGTTATCACTGTTTGCTGCATTCTTTGAGTATAGGTGGAACGTGCAAGCGATATGTTGTGCTTGCTATGTAGTTAATAAAGTATTTGAATCATTATCAAGGTGCAAGTCTACTGTTATTATAAAGGCATCAATCGACACAAATGATCTACTGTGTCATATATTTTGTATGCATCACTACATTATGCATCTGAGTGCAAGGTGCCATCGTTTCTGCTGATCCTGCAGCTTCAGTCGCTTGAGTGCCACACAGCATGGGGACCAATGGGCTACAGTATCGTGGAATGAGTTTCCATACACATTTTAGACCATTATGTCACCTTCTTCCTCTGACAACCCCACCTCCCTCAATGCTTTTCTGAACACCCATGCTAGCCTCTGTGCCACAGTACCGAGGCCATCAGGAAAATCTGTGGTGAGTATGAGAAAGGCACAGCGGCTATAGGTTTCTGCAAAGAATACCATCAGGAAATATGAAGGCAGTATTTTAACAATTATGGATTGAAAAACTCAACAATGTTTTTAATGGTTTCTCAACAATTCCTTGATATTTTACAGGGTACTCACTGGGTATACGTGCTGCTCAAAGCTTTCATTCAAAGGGTGAACCCTGATTTCACACACCTGTTTAATTTAATAAATTAAATAATATTTTATTTGTAAGGTGAGGAGGTAGAGGAGGTAGTTGAGGCAGGGACTATCCCAACGCTTAAGAAACAATTAAACAGGTACATGGATAGGACAGGTTTGGAGGGATATGGACCAAACAAGGGCAGATGGGACCAGTATAGGTGAGACATGTTGGCCAGTGTGAACATGTTGTGCCGAAGGGCCTGTTTCCATGCCGTATCACTCTATGACTCTATGATTATCTAAAACTCTAAGCACCCTTCTGGGTGGATAATAACACAATTTCTTGCACCTATTGTGTGATTGCTTCTTCAGGCTACAAGGAAGCTCAGGGTGGAGAACTGGCTGAGAAACATTGGCAGCTTTGTGCCTGCATTTCTCAAGTGTCACCAAGTCCAGGATTCCTGTGTGAATACACAAGTCCCAAGCTTCCTGTCTGCTGTTTGCCAGCTCTGCTCTAACATTCAATTCCACGTGGAAACCATTGGCAGAACACTAATTTGCTGCAATTCCCTGGCAGTTACACTAGGAAGTCTGCCAGCTGAATCTACCAAGTTAGCAAAAAACAGGGTCCATTCATTAACTAACTAAAATGTTATGAATTTAATTTACTTTTTCTTTCATTATTTGAAAGTGTTCATTTGTATTTGTGTTTCAGTTTCTTGAAAAAAATATTTGAGTTTTCTTTAAACTGTTAAATAAGATTTTCAGTTTATATATATATATATATATATTGCAAAACCATAAGGTTCTGATGCTGCCCACCCCACAGTCCTACACCACCCCCCAAATCCCCTCTTGCCCATGAGCCTCCCTCCTGCCTCTGCAGTACCTCCCCACCTCAGCTTTCTTCTTCTTTTCCTGCGTCTGAACCCAATCCTGTTGCATCTTCACCAAACCCCCCTGACCTACCCTCACCGATGCTGAATAGCCTGCCCACGGCAGCGGCCTTACCTTTGAATCTTAGTGTTGACACATTGATGAGTTCCGCGCCCACCATATCATGGAGCTCGTCTTCTATTGCCTCCACCTCTGTTGTTATTTGTTTGGCAAGGAATTCTTGCAAATCACCATTGTCCCTTTCTCTTATCTCCAACACTCCTCGTCGTCCTGGATACCCCTTGTTGAACTTCCACCCTCTCTCGACCTTCTCATTTCCAACTCCCACCGCAATATTGATCGTCTTGACTTTTCCACTCCTCTTACCTACGCTAATCTCATCCTCTCCAATCGCGCAGCCCTCCTCTCACACAATACGAATCCTAATATTGTCAACAAAACCCGCTGATAATGGATGGTGTCGTTGCAGTCTGGCAAACTTACCTCTACCGTGCTGAGACCATGTCTCAGCTCTCAAACACCTCCTCATACCTACCCCTTGACTATGATCTGATCCACAATCGCCAAGCCACCATCTTCAAAACTAGCAGTCCAAAACCATGCCCAGTCCAAAATATCATGTCCATTTCTCCCCCCCCCATCCCCTCCCTACAGATGCTGTCTGACCCACTCAGTTCCTCCAGCATTGTATTTGTCTAAAGTCTTTGACAGGTTTGAGAGTTCTTTCAATCTGGAGTGTTTCTAAGCCATCTGTCAAATGTTATTAAGATAAAAATAGAAAATGTTGGAATTATTCCGCAGATTTTCACTGATAGAATGAACACACAAAATATTTTTTCCCAGGGTAGAGAATTTGAAAAGTAGAGGGCACAGGCTTAAGGTAAGAGGGGACATACAATATAGGAGAGACCTCGGGGGCAAACTTTTACCTCAGAGGGTAGTCCATATCTGGATGAGCTACTGGAGGATGTAGTTACAATTATGACTTTCAAAGGAGATTTGGCCAAATATATGGATAGGAAGTGTTTAAAGGGGTATGGGCCAAATGCTGGTAGATGGAACTAGCGCAGTATGCCGATTTGGTCGGCAGAGGCAAGCTGCACCAAAGAGTCCTTGCTGTGCCGCTCTATGACTCTAGGTCAAATGGCATCTGTCGAGAGAGAAATATTTAATGTTTCAAGGTCTGTGATTCGTAATCAGAACGATTCTAATGAAAGGTTACTGACCTGAAACATTTACTCTTTTTGTGAAAATAGAATAGAATAGAATAGAATAGAATATGTTTATTGTCATTGCACAAAACTGAGCAACGAAATTCCATTTGCTTCTCCTCCGTTAAAAGAAATACAACACAACAACCAATACACATATGTACAGTTAATAGTAAAACAATAGATACATTTTTAAAAGAGTTTAAAAGAATTAACGGTATTCCTCGAAGAAAAGGGAGATTGGCTTCAATCACACCAGTTCCCGCTTTAACCTTGCACATATCTCAGGGCAGGTACAAAGATAAGTAGATGGCTCCTTGATCTACACTGCATATATTCCCTCTTAAATTCTTGCCAATTTAGCACTGATACACCAATACCAGTGTTTTTGTTCCATTTATGCTCTTTTCTTCAGTATATCCTAATCATAGCCAATGTTGCAAACCTTTTTAATATTTGCTGATATATATCATCACTGACTTCATGTCTGCAATGCCCTTCAATGTTTGTTTTCCCAACTGGCTTCATACTACTTGAGTGTATCTTGCTTTCTGCCTGTACTCTTGGGCTGTTTTCACAAGCTGCTCCAGCAGTGCTATATCTCCTTCAAGCAGTTTATCTGTTTTCCCAAAGATGCTAAGGAGCTGGGCCCCAATTTGCTGACAATCTGAGCCTTTGTTGAGTATGCCTGCAAATGCAATGCTTCCTGGAGTGTTGGCTCCATTGCCTAATCAATTACCTGCTTAAATGTTTTATTTTTATTTTTTACCTTTAAAGTATAAGAAGCATATTCCTTGACATATAAAAATGAAAGGTGCAGTAATGTCAGTACTGCAGCTGAACATGGTTCTTGCACAAAAACAAAGCAAATGGGACAAGATGGGTATCTTGGTCGGCATGGATTAGTTAGTCCTAATAACCTATGTTCATGCTGTATGACTCTATGATCACCATTCTGACAATCTCTTTGATCCTCTGGACCATCTCTACAAGCTTCCCATTTGAAATTTACTACAAATAAATGAAAGCCAGTTTCCAGTTCTTTACGCATACTCTCATTATTTTCCTATTGATCGAACTGTTTCAAAATTGTTAGAAACTTGCTTAGATTGTCATAATCTTTGCATCCAAAAAATAAATTATGGATCCTCTCAGACGGCTCACAAACAAGGTCAATTAGCAGAAACTTTCAATTGTGCCTCATTGGACATATGGGTTGGGATTTTGATTGTGACTGTTTTCCAGTCACATGTTCATTCGTGCAAGATAAAGAGGAACACTAATTGCAACATTTTAATGTGGACTAAACACAAGTTCGAAATAATTTATTCCTGTGGTCAAAGAATTTCCAATGTTGTTGTCAACGATTTAGCAAGATTTAGAAATGTTATTCCAAACGAGCAACAAACACAACTGGCATCTATGAGTGAATGAATTGGTAGCTTATTAATCAATTGTCAGAAATCCAACCCACAAAAACAAATGCAGTTTATTAATCAAATAATGTAGTTGTTGACAGAAATAGCATTTTTTTCCCATGCAGTTTCCTCACAATCCCGTGTTGTCTCGTTAAAAGCATTTACTTCATTTGCACCGTGCTCTGTCATGAAACCAGCAGTTCAGAAGATTCTATCTCCTCTGATCTCGACATGTTTTTACCCCTTCAAACGAGCAATTCTTAAACTCAATTTCAAACAGTTCACCCACATGTATTTTCAAATGTAATTTCCTGATCTCCTTTAAACCATTTAATCAGCCAATCAGCTCTTATCATTTTTGATTATCATTTACAGAAAAAAAAAATGTTGACAAAAATTTAGATGAGCCTGCTGGCTCTTACACACTGCCTTTCTACACACTCTCTTCCATGTGGGATCTGTCACATCCTTCAGATTTTCCTGTTGTGGTCAGATTTGGCTTGGTGATACCACCCTCTACATTAACAATGTTAGGGTTTACAGCTTTTCTTAGGTTATGAATTTCTTTAGTAGACATTTAAATCTGTTCAAAAATCTGTCATGAGATGATCAGGATACGTGGGCGGTGATGGGGTTGGGGAGGGAGAGGGAAGCATGGGAATTGCAAGGACACCTGAGACCTCGTCGCCACTGACAGCCCAATCTTCCCGTGGAGTCCATTAGGCACTGAGGCTCAAGCTTGCTCATTCCCATTAGGGAATAGGTGACTTTTCAGTTCGGAACTCTGTTCAGTCAGTCTGAAGAAGGGTTCCGACCCAAAACCTCGCCTCTTCCTTTATTCCAGAGATGCTGCCTGACCCGCTGAGTTACACCAGCATTTTGTGTCTATCTTTGGTTAAAACTATGGACAATTGTGCCTGCTCCAGCTCTTTGTACTGAGATGCTGCCTGACCCACTGACTTACTCCAGCATTTTGTGTCCATCTTCGCTTAAAACTATGGACAATTGTACCTGCCTCAGCTCTTTGTACATGCTCTTTGCAATTGGTGAGTCTGTCTATGTCTTGCCCTGGCTCACTCTCTCTCTCTCATCCTCACTACTCCTCTCTCAATTTTCATACATGTTCTCAAAATCACATTATTCAACCATGCCATCAGTCATTGCTCCAAGGTAGACAAAAATGCTGGAGAAACTCAGCGGGTGAGGCAGCATCTATGGAACGAAGGAAATAGGCAACGTTTCGCTCCAGTCTACCTTCGATTTTCCAGCATCTGCAGTTCCTTCTTAGTCATTGCTCCAAATTCTGTTGCTGATCATCAGTGCTTGCATGTGTCTGCCGATATGGCATTATAAAAAGAGATAGATCCCGACATGTCTTTACCCCTCCAAAGTTATAAAAAGTTTAAAAGGCATAAGACGGCAGCAAATGATGCACTTTAATTATGCTCTTATGCTCTTATTTTAATTTTGGTTGTGTATTATTCTAAATGCAAACTAATCCTTAATTTTAAACCATTTCAAAAAGCAGAGTAGTCGTGAACAAATATTAAATTACTAACTGTATATTGCATGGAGAGCTTTGTGGAATAATAAACAAAAAAATGTTGTGAATGATTTGTATTATTGGATCATACAGACATGGAAAGGTATTGTTTTGGAGATTTTATTTTTCTGTACCTGCTGCAAAAGGTGGAATTCGGAAAACGCACCTACCATCAGTCTTGGCCAGATTCTATTATTATTATCAGATTATCAGGTTAGTGACAAGAGATTTTATTGAAAGCAAACGTTGCAATAGATAATTCCAACAGAGAAACATTTGAAGAAGATCATCATTTAAACCAGGGGTCAGCAACCTACGGCCCCCGGGCCGAATGTAGCCTGTAACCCAAAATCATCCAGCCCACAGGCGGATTTTTTTCCCCGCAATTATCCGGCCCGCCGGGCTGCCTGAGCAGCGGCCGAGCGCCCCAAGCAGCAGCCCCCCAAGCAGCGGCCGAGGTCCCTGAGCAGTGGCCAAGCTCCCCGAGCAGCGGCCGAGGTCCCTGAGCAGTGGCCAAGCTCCCCGAGCAGCGGCCGAGATCCCCGAGCAGTGGCCGATCTCTGGCTGCACTATATCCTCGCAAAGCCGCCAGCATAGCCACGCACCTTCTGTGAACACATTTAAGAAAGAACTCCAGATGCCTGAAAAATCAACGGTAGACAAAAAATGCTGGAGAAACTCAACGGGTGAGACATGCAAGGATTGCATGAGGCTGCCTCACCCGCTGAGTTTCTCCACCATTTTTATCTACCTGTGAACACGTGATTTGATGCCTGCCATCCAAAGGGCGGGATCCATGTGGCCACGTGATAGATGTGGCCCGCCATCTGCTCACAGACATGTGTCCCGGCCGCTATGCAGAACAAGGTTGCCGACCCATGATTTAAACCATCATAAAGCGTCTGGAATATGTTCATGATTAAACAAAGCGAGTTGGAGACTAATCTAAATATTTTATAGTCAGTCTAAATTATGACGTGCATTAATAACAAACTCCTGCTGAATAACAATATTGCATTAACTGTCATAACTATAAATCCTATGATTTGCATCAAGAATGTTGGTCCCAATGATGAAACACATCCTTCCTCTTTCTCATGATTTATCAGCAGTTTCGATGAGAAGCACAGTATTTTTCTCAGTGAATGAATGGTTTTCGATTTCCACAATGTCAGCCTGGAAGCAATTAAATTAAAATTCAACATACTATAGCAAAAAGATCAAGGAATTACAAGCGCCAAGGGCTTTGCAGTCTTTTGCACACATTTAAAAAAGATAGAATTTACAGCTCATCTGACACACAAATTTGGCCATGCTCCCAGATCGGCTTAATCCCCATAGCATGTTTGGTTAATCGTGCCTGCTTGTAGTATTTGCACACTGCTAAACTTTGGCGCAAAGGCGACAGAACACACCTTTTCATAATGTTTTATTTTGATGTACTAAATAATTAAATCACTACACCTCATAGAAACTTGGAAAATGAATCTGAATAATGTTTCTACATGTTACATTTATTTGTTTAGCATCAATTACACAAATGCAATGGATCAACCTCCACCAGACTACCACTTCAAAATATACCAAGAAGTATTTTTGATTCCAATTCCAAAATCTATTGCCCAAGTTCATGAAATATTTTTAATTTTGAAAATGTGTTAATTAATTTGAGCATGAACTCAAGTTAAAAAAACCTTTCTGAAAAGTAGCGCCATTTATACTTAGATTATCAACTGAGTCCAAAACAGAAGGTTTTGCTCAAAGCGTTTGATAAAAATAAAGACCGTTGAAAAGTTATTTCTGTTACAGCGAAACGCCTTTTAATTGCTCGTACAAACAAGTTTCCACTTTATCTCAAAAAATATCGAAGGATGCAAAGCCTTTCCCACCCAAGATTGCATTACCTAAACCAGGCAAAATTTAGAAAAAAGTGTGAAGTTACAAGGTAATGAATCAACTGTGCAAATGACATGTTGAAATGTAATAGACAAAATAATGTCTATCTCATTTATTTCTGTAGCTAAATTTAATCGTACTTAATTATAATGTTCTAATTTAATTATCTATTATCATCAATAAGAATTAGTTTTATGTGCAATAACTTGGCTCAGTAATTACGCTCAGAGGCAGAAGTTTGTGATGGACTTCAGCACATACATTCCATTTCTTTGTAGTGTTAAGAGGCAATGTAATTAATGTCAGAGGTAAGGTCTTCCAGGTGAACTTTTAAACCATGATTCCAGCTACCAATTCATAAGCATATAAAAAACACAATTTGACGATTCAAAGAGCCAGTTGGCCTATCCCTAATATTCAATATCCCAAGGGATTATTTAGATATGTGTTTGTTGAAAAATATATGTGCATGCAAAAACACATGCATAGAAAATACACAACCACATTCTTATAAAATTATCTTATCCATGTACCGTATGGATTAAAAAAAAATCCATGTCCTAATTTCAAGAGCTGCTCACTGATTAAAACGACATCAACACCAATAAGGACCAGATTATTGTCCTTGAATCTATGCAGTTCTTTGAATGAAGATACTTCCACAATTTAGATAGGTAGGGAATTCCTAAAATAAAGGAAAAGTCATTTATGTGGATGGATATGAAGGAGAATTTGCAGGTGCTGGTGTTTCCTGACTTTTGTTCTTCATGGTGGCTAAGGTCATACGTGTGGCCAGAAGAGTTTGCTGAGTGACTGTGATGCATCTTGTACATGCTACGGCCACTACAGTATATAAAGACTGCTGCTCCGTGATGTTTGACAGAGTTGGAGATATTGTCATCCACACAGGCATGGTGTTTAATTATACTACAAATGAATCTCTTATATGGTGCAATGGCATTGTGGCCTTTCAAGATGAGTGCCCTGCTACAAGAAACCAAGATCTTGCAGCCACCGGATTCATATGGCTTGTCTGGTTGATTCAACGGGCAGACAGAATGGAGTGCCTGAAAACCTGGTGTCTTAAACACAATGATCAACTTGGATATCAAACATGAAAGTGAAATCATCAAAACAGAGGGACAACAAAAGAGGGAAGGCATGGCAGAAAGTAGAACATAATAAAATAAGACCAACAAAGCAAGATAACATTTAAAACATCGATGCAGGGAATGGCAGATGCTGGGTTAGAAAGAAAGACACAAAGTGCTGTAGTAACTCAATGGGTCAGGCAGCATCTCTGGAGAACATGTTCAAGAATATATAAGACAGATTATGTAGTCCATGAATAATATTTAAATAGTTGAAAGATCTTCGATACTTGGTAGACTAAGACCTGGCAACAATGAGTCAACAGCCATAGCAGTATGTTTAAGGGCTGACAAGCATTCCATCCTTGAAAATAATTTGGAGAACAGATCTGCATCCATTCCCCAGTTACAAAGATAGGATTTATAAAGAAAGATCAGAATCACATGCTTATTAGTTATCAGAAGAAGTGCACTTTCAAATCCACATTTTCATTTCTCAACTTAAAAATTAGAATTCCAAGGAGAAAAATCTTCTGGATCATATACATTTTGTAGCCCTTCATAATCCACTTCCATAAAGGTCTTTAAGTGAACATGTACAAAATAGGAAATGGTTGTATAAGTATGCAAATCAGGCTGTTTGCCTGCCATCAGACTGAATGAAATTTTAATGAACTGTGCACACTATGGGTCTGCCTCTTTTCTTTCAGAAGAAAATGTCTTTTTTTTCCAGCTCATCTCACTTCTGAATGGTCAAGCCCTTATCGTGCGATGGTGACCTGTGGTTCTTGATATCCACTCACGCATCTATCTGTGGAGCTTCACTGAGTGTCTGACCTTTAGACTTTGGAGATACAGCATGGAAATGAGCCCTTTGGCGCACGGAGTCCGCGCCGACCAGCGATCATCCCAAACACTAGCACTATCTTACACACTAAGGACAATTTACAATTTACAGAAGCCAATTAACCTACAAACCTATATGTCTTTGGAGTGTGGGAGGAAACTGAAGCACCTGGTGAAAGCCCACATGGTCACAGGGAGAACGTATAAAATCCGCACAGACAGCACCCATAGTCAGGATCAAACCCGGATCTCTGACACTGCAAGGCAGCAACTCAACTGCTGCACCACTGTGCCACTGTACTTTGTTACTTTTTTTCCAAAACTTAACCAACCCAGTTTTCTCAAGAGAGCACAAAGTGCTGGAGTAACTTAGTGGGTCAGGCAGCATCTCCCGAGGACAAGGTTGGGCAACAATTTAGGCCGGGATCCTTACTCCAACACTTTAAGTTCTAACGAAGATTCCAGGATCTGCAATTATTTGCGTCTCCAGTTTCTTCATTCCTCGGCTCAATTAATATTTGTCCTATTATTGATTGAACATGTCTCCAATTATAATTTCTGAAGTTGTTGCCATCTCAGCCTATTTATTTACCAATCATTACCAATCAACTGAGGGTCATTGGGCAACACTCTGACATCTGACCAAAAACCTCAATGTGACACTGAAAAAACAATGGATACTAGTGATATCCTCCTTCGTACAGATATGAATTCAAGGAAAACACAAAATGCTGGAATAACTCAGTGGTTCAGATAACATCTGTATAGGGAATGAACAAGCAACATTTTTGGTTGGAACCCTTCTTTACACTGATTATAGTAGGGGTTTAAAGCTGGAAAAGAGGTGGTGGTGGGACAAAACCCGGCAAGTAACAGGTGGATACGAGTTAAGAGGGGTAATTTACAGATGGGTGGAGTACGTGACAAAGGCGAGAGATGAAAATAAGACAAACGGTGTCAGATAAGGGAAGAAGATGAATTAAATGTTGAACTAGAGGGAGGGATACGGGTGGAAGGGAATGGGGGGGAGGAAGGGTGAGATAGTGGGTGAGGTAGATGGTACAACAAAGTGGGTGAGGGGAGGCACAGGAAAGAGAAAGAGGCAAGAGGGAAAGTTATTTCAATTGGTGAAATAGACAATAGAACATAGACCAAGAATGTTGGATAGTTTCTAGAAAGTGTGTTTGAAGTCCTTGCATCACAATGCCATCAAAACCGCAGCATGGTGAAGATATATTGATTACACAACAAACATTCCCCATCCAAGTAAGAATACAATAGACAATAGGTGCAGGAGTAGGCCATTTGGCCCTTCAAACCAGCATCGCCATTCAATGTGATCATGGCTGATCATCCACAATCAGTACCCCGTTCATGCTTTCTCCCCATATCCCTTGACTCTGCTATCTTTAAGAGCACTATCTAACTCTCTCTTGAAAGCATCCAGTGAATTGGCCTCCACTGCCTTCTGAGGCAGAGACTTCCACAGACTTACAACTCTCTGGGTGAAAAAGTGTTTCCCCATCTCTGTTCTAAATGGCTTACCCCTTATTCTGAAACTGTGGCTCCTGGTTCTGGACTCCCCCAACATCGGGAACATATTTCCTGCCTCTAGCTTGTCCAATCCCTTAATAATCTTATATGGTTGAATAAGACTACCTCTCATCCTTCTAAATTCCAGTGTATACAAGCCCAGTCACTCAACATTCCATCAACATATGACAGTCCAGCCATCCCGGGAATTAACCTTGTGAACCTATGCTGCACTCCCTCAATAGCAAGAATGTCCTTCCTCAAATTTGGAGACCAAAACTGCACACAAAACTCCAGGTGTGATTCCATTGAGTTATAATTCAAGGCTTTATCTGGTGTTGGATGGATGTTAAAAAGCTAGTGGTGCTATTCTGAAGAGCAGGGGAGTTGTTACCTCTCAAACATCATCACAAAAAACAGATTGCCTGGTCATTATCTCATTACCGCACAACACAGCTGCCATCTTTGTGTCCTCCTAGAGTTACTATACATCAAAAACACTTCATTAACTGGTAACCCTTTTGGATGATGCATGCTTATTAAATTGCAACGTGAAGGCAGATTTATCTTCTTCCTATTATTCCATCTTATAGTATCTGAGGCTGAGAGCATCGAGCGTTTTTAAAATGTTATTTGTGTATGCAAGCATTTGGGATTCCAGTTTGAAAATGCAAAATGGGCAATCTGTCTGCTATCAATTTTTAACCATTACTACCTGTCTATTCTCAAGAATTGGGACATCTCTCATTCCTTAATTTGTGAAGAGACAAACACCCAGTATCCTTGCTTCATAAATCTTTTCACTGATGTTGTGAACTTAATCCTTCTGGTTGTTATATCCTGTGACTTTCTGCTGAAAGGGCAGAATCTTCTAAAATCTAGAATTCAGCACAAACATAGAACGTGGAACATTATAACACAGGAACAGGTCCTTCAGCTCACAATGTCTGTGCTGAACAGATTGCAAAATTAATCTAATCTCCTCTGTCTGCATACAATCCATATCCATCCAGTCCCTGCATATCCTTGTCCCTATCTAAGAGCCTCTTAAATAGCGCTATCACATCTGCTTGTACTACCACCCGCAGCAGCGCATTCCATGCAGCACTCTCTGCATTCCTTCTCTCCAGAGAGCTGCCTGTCCTGCTGAGTTACTCCAGCTTTGTGTCAATAAAAGGTTCTGACTCTCTACCCTATCTATGGCTCTTACAATTTTATATACTACTATCACGTCTCCTCTCAATGGCCGTCGCTTGACACTTAAAGCCGTTTTTTTTCTGCCAAGAACCGTCTCCGGCTCCTGATTTTTTTGAATATTTGGATTTCTTTATCTCACAGAAGTAAAAACATTGAAGAGACTAAATGTCACCCAGCTTGTTTTTCACTTAAGTATGTTAAATTATCCACTGCAATTTTGACTTTCACTACACTGAGACTCATTCCCACTCACCGATGAAATCTGTAAGACAGATTGTGTAATTTGAGGAAATGGGACTGCTCGAGATAAATTATAGCACACGTTCCCTGTTTACCCATTGACTACAAATGGGAGTATTGGCATTTTCAGGCATGTCAATGAGATAATTGGGACCAAAGCAAAATGGCCATCTCCTCGTCTCAGAATGGACTATATCAGTAATTAATTAAGTAATGAGCATTAAAGCAATTGTTCAAGTTATTTTTATCTTTTGGTAAATAGGAGGTATAGTTTGGAATGAAAATGTAAAGCAATTACCAAGTCAAAAGGATAAATGTTAAATTTAATGCAGTAATAGATAGAGGTTATATATTTGTGAACTTTCAGCTCATTGCTTATTTATAGAGCAGGCAAACTGCTAAAGTACATAACAAAATATGAAGTCTAAAGGGCCTATCCCACTTGCCGATTCTTTTCGGCTACTGACCTACCAGGTCACCGAAAAAGTCGCGGCATGATGCAGCGGTGACACGGCATGATGACGTATTAACGCGCGGTGTTTCCTCAAATGTCGCAAATATTTTTTTGTTGCAGCTGGATTTTGAAATGTTCAAAATCTTTCGGCGACCCTGATATGTCAGACAATGACGCCGGCAGTCGCCAAAAAAAAATCGGCAAGTGGGACAGGCCCTTTAGGTCGTAAATAATGCACTGTGTTTCCTATTGATCACCTAATCATCAATGTTATGTTACAGTAAAAAAATATAATTGAAGATATTAACAATTAGTTATCAACAATTTGGTAGTAAAGAAAGCAAACTCAAAGCTAGTATTTATTTCAAAAGGGCTTGTATACAAAAACCGGGATGTCATGTTGAGGCTCCATAAGGCACTGGTAAGGCTGCATTTGGAATATTGTGAGTAATTTTGCGCACCATATCTGAAGAAGGATGTGCTGGCTCTGGAGAGGGTCCAGAGGAGGTTCACAAGAGTGATCCCTCCTAACCCATTCTCCTGCCTTCTCCCCATAACCTCTGACCCATGCACTAATCAAGAATAAATCTATCTTATAAATATGACTCATCCAAGCACAAATCATACGCAAAAAGAATGCACAGCGCTACAAACAGAAAAATCGCGTTCAGAATATATGTAAGGATCGTGGAGTTAACATGACTCCACTGTAGAATCCAGAAAACAACTCAATTGTAACACATTCTGGTTGCCTTTCTCAAAGTTTACTAAAGATTTTGCCGTTGTAATGACGACAAAAATGTCAGTGATTGTCCTTGACACAGCATGAACCTGACAGCATGTTCTAGAATCTGACCACATGCAGTGCACTACAGAAATCTAGAAGTTGCTGTCAGCAGTTCCCAGCACGTTGACAGAGAGAGCAACTTTGAAGCTGCATTCAACGTATGCGCTTGAAATCATGAACTGTCAAGCTTTTCAGATATTTACTATTATGATAAAAGACTCTGAAAATGTTATACTTTGTTTGATGTGCAAGTGATATCTTAAGTGAGCCACAATTAAAGTTGAATCTGAATCTGAATCTGAATTACTTTGCTAATTTAAGTTAAGAGAAATTGATCGATTTTGGTGCACATTATAAATTCCCTCAGATAAATATTTCAAACTGTAAAAACAAAAATAATAAACATTTTTTCTTTCATGTTTAAAGTAGGTACATATCAGTCTTAAACTCATGCACTTCATTTCACCTGGGTTCACATTTTGCAACTCCCTGCTTCTTATCTCACAGTCTTTGTTTCCGTCTCATTTTTGGCTTTTATCTACCCATCTGACAATCAAAACCCCACACACCAGTATTCACCCACCATTTGCCTGGCTCTGTTCTGCCGAAGGGTCTGTTTCCTCACAGTATCACTAAACTAAAGCGAACTGCAGCACAACATCATTCCAGTGAATAGTGTCAACAGCTTGGACAGAAAAAAGGTCCATTAAGGTAACCGGTGCAGTTATGTTGTTTATTGAAAACAAACAATTTTCATGGAATTAATTCCGGAACAAAAGCATGCAGCGGGTACATTCCTTGTGGGTTACTTTGTGATTGCTAACTTTACAGCAATGTTTAGAATAGTTACAATATGAAGGTGAGAACAAATAGGAGATTATGAACACAATGTAAGGTCTATTGGATGGCAATCTTTTCACAAGGACGTCAAATACAACTGGTCAGCAACAAATACTTTCACATCCCTATATATCTTCAGGATATTTTGTGCATTAGATCCATGCCAACTCTCAGAGCAACCCAATCCACCCCCCTCCCCATTTAATTCCCTGCACATATTCTCACTGATGAATTGATTACCTTGTCTTCATCCCCCTATTCCAAACCACACCTTCCAGATTCATCTCACTCTAATTCATCTACCGCTCACCTATAGAAGGGGTACAATATGGGGTGTCCAATAGACATGTGTAAAGTTGCCATATTTGTTGCTGCTTATCTGCCCTTCTGAAAAATGAAGGTGAGCAAACATATATCAATAAATATACTGAACAGTTCCTTTATTCCCCACTGTCCTGCACCATCTGTTCACTGGTATCTATTCTGTAGAGCAACTGCTCAGAAGCAAGACATAAAACCCAAATGTCCAACTTCCCCTCCATTACCATATCCAGATTTGTTGTCACCAATCATTTCATGGATGTGTTGTTCATATCTTATCCAAAAATCTCTATGTAAATATTTCTTCAACATAAATTAACCTGGTTCTTTCAAATGTATGTTTATAATTTAAAAAAAATCAATGTCTGGACAACATGATCACAGCCATGTAAGTTAATTATTGATGATGAGCATATAAAGGTCAATAAAATAATTAACATCATTCCCATCATTATTTGTATTGCATTTGCTTACATCAATTGTTTGCAAATGTTTCACCCAAATATTTGGCTTGCAATCCTTACTTATTTTCAGGCTTAATTCAATTATTATATTTTTCTAATTGCCAAATATTTACTTTAATATAATTATGTTTGCATTGAAAACAATTTTAAATCTTTTTTTAATTATGTGGTTCCCGGGGTAGTGCAAGGGGGAGGGGGCAGAAGTGTGCTTACATTCAGAAAGAGTGAGTTGGTTGGATCATGTACACAAAATGCTGAAGTCACTCAATGGGACAGGCAGTATCTCTCGAGAAAAGGAATGTGCGACTTTTCGGGTTGAAACCTTTCTTCAGACTAATCAAGGAAAAAGTGAATTGAGAGATATAAACAGTGATGTACAGAGATATAGAACAAATGTATGAAAGATATACAAAAAAGTAACGATGATAAAGGAAACAGGCCATTGTTAGCTGTTTGCTAGGTGAGAACGAGAAGCTGGTCTGACTTGGGTGGGGGCGGGATGGAGAGAGAGGGAGTGTAGTGTTACTTGAAGTTATATCTCTGTTTCAGAGAATGGAGAGTGGTTAGTGGAGTTTTAAGGGAAAACTATTGCAAAAGGAGGAGCAGAGTGAACGTGCTGTCAGAAGAGAAACAGTGACTTGATTATTTCTGGACTTGACACTAACAAACCAAATCTGAAATCTGCAGTTTGATTCCTTGGCTATGTCACATCATCCACATGCAACAGAAACTCACTTTGTGCGCAATGTTCAATGGTGCGTTTTCTTGCTCATTTCAGAGCTTCTGCAGTTGTTTGATTCACATCACTGGGCCTCAAATCTTCGAGCCAGGCTAAAGTGTTGGAAACAAATGTGCACATTGCTGGAAATTTCAAGGCCAGTAGCTCGCCTCCGAACTCCCCAAAGCCTGTATACCATCTACAAGGCTTAAGTCAGGAATACTCTCCACTTGCCTGGATGAGTGCAGATTCAACAACACTCAAGAAGCTTAACACCGTGCAGGCTATATCAGCACACTTCATAGGCACCCACCCACAACCATTCAGTCACACCAACACTGATGCACAGTGGCAGCTGTTTGTACCGTCCACAGGAGGCAATGAAGCAACTCACCAAGACTCTTTAGACAGCACCTTCCAATCTCATAACTTCTACTAGCTGGAAGGACTAGGCCGATTAAAAGATGGAAACATCACAACCTGCAAGTTGCCCTGCAAGCCGCACATTAACCAGACAAGGAAATATATCACCGTTCAATTTAGTTTAGTTTAGTTTAGAGATACAACGCAGAAACAGGCCAGTCGGCCCACGTCAACTGGTGATCTCCGAAGCCATTTTACCAAAGCTAATTAACCTACAAACCCGTACGTCTTTGGAATGTGGGAAGAAACCCGAGTTCCCGAATAAAACCCACGCAGGTCACGGGGAGAACATATAAACTCCGTACAGACAGCACCCGTCGTCAGTATCGAACCCGGGTCTCTGGTGCTGTGAGGCTGCAACTCTACCTCTGCGCCACCTGCCACCGTTCCATCACTGTGATGTGAAATCCTGGAACTCCCTTCCTGAAAGCATTGTGAGCATATCCTCCCCTCAAGAATTGTCACGGTTCAAAACAACAGCTCACCACCATCTTTTCAAGGGCAATTAGGGATAGATCATTAAATGCATGCTCAGCCTGCAAAGCCCACATCCCTTGAATGATTTGAAGAAAAGTTGCCTCACTGAGAGCCTGGTTCCCATCGGGATGGGGAGAGGAATGATCCGATTTTTGAAGTTGCTGTAATATGCAGTGGCGAAGTTTTGTTTTCTTCTTCTGAACTGTTTAATATGTTTCATCATGCACAGTTAAACTAATAATTGTATCGTGTTAAGTGGAGAACGGAATGTCACACCATCAAGTGTATTCCAGTCATTTTCTTTTGAACAAGGAGGAGAGAGAATAGAATGTTATGCATTTTGCGAGAATTAGATTTTTTAATTGCAGAATAAAATGTTGTAAATAGCCAAGGGGACTGATGAAAACTATAACAGAAGTTAACTAACAAAATAATCTTTAAGGGATATGTGAGTTACACATAGGAAAATAGGAAATCATATCAAACAGACAACAAACTACTACTACACCAGATGCTAGCAATATTTTAATGTCACACAAGATTTTAGTACCTATCGACAGTATATAATTTTCATCCATAGGCAGAAGGATTATTCATTCATTTGTTTTATCTGGAACTGCACTGTAGACACACAAATATAAGTACATTGCATGAGGAACATATTTAGATATTTGAATGTTCATTAATGAAGGAACCAAGAGATTGGTCGTTATACAAATCTAAAAATATACGATCAGCTACAAAACATAAAGCGAAAAAAGCAGAAGTGATGACATAATATTTTCATTGCTGATCTGACATGTCATCACACCTTGCCATTTTTCAGACCTTTTCTTTCCCCCCCATCATATGTTGAATGCCTTTGGGGCCACAAAGCAATGCGCTCCATTTGGTTATTCATCACACAAATCATGTGCAGAAATTCCATTTTCTAAGTACCAGGGGTATCTAGTTCATAAGCTAACTAAGAGTATGTTATTTGATGCACTGTGCTATTAAAACAGCCAGACCTAAAATTGTCAGCCGTGCTTAATAAAAAAAGATTTCTGCATGTCATGAAATCAATTGAAAAGCTGACCAGCGCCACTTTATGATGATTAATACTCAAAATGTAAATGCTTTAGTTATTTTCTTTAACCAGCAGATTCAAATTTGGACAATATTATTCTCGACTATCCTCCAACTTGGTGCTTACTCATTGAAGGATATGATCTTACAGGTGCAACCTCTTTTTCATAGCAATCGTCAGTGAAGACTTCAGACTGTACTTGTTTCTTATTACGTCTATCACAAAAAGGCCAGTCAGGGTTATGGCTTGTTAACAGCCTTATTATTCAGCAGTCCCCGCGGAATTCCACCAGACTTCAATTTATTTCAGAATTTCCACTGAAAATTTGCATCGATTTATTTTCCTCTCCGCTTGAATGCTACTGTACAAACCGTACAATTGAGCAATATTTCTATGTCAGAATGTATTCACCGCCTATTGATTGACTTTGGTTTGTTTTGCTTCATTGGCTGCCACTCAGCAGGACACTTTGAGGGCTTATAGGGAGCAAGGTGAAGGGTTTTATCAAAGTAGAAAATGAAATTGCAACACACATTTATGATTGATGGCAGGTTGAAGTCTTGTGTCTTGAATAAATATGCTGGTCAAGTGGCATGTATGATGTTGTCGTGACAATTGCCTGGTTGAAGACAAAAATAATATGCTTGGAATAAATCCCATGGTCAACTGATGCACAACATACAGTTACATCAAATTTTAACAAGCCTGGAAAAAATTGCACAATGTCGCATTGCGTAGCTTTTTCCCTGCATGGTTTTTTATAACGTATTTTTCTGATGGAGTTGGTAAAAATTGGGTCTGATAGTGATGGAAATTTGAGACCTGGTTAAAAAAGATAAACAAGTTACCTCTTTAAGAATTGTGTCATGTGACTAGATTCAATCTGAATTCAATGTATTCAGATAGACCCAGAGGTTGTGTGTGAAGAGCCCTTCAATAAATTAGCTCTTTGGGATTTCTGAGTAAAAGTGCATGTACTTTGCAAAGGACTTCATGAGAGTTTAAGAACCTATTGAGCATGTACAGCTTTTAATAATTCAAGAACATGATACTACAGATGCTGGATAACTGAATTAAAAACAGAACATGCTTCAAAGAAGCGTTGTTGGATGTATCTGCCCTCTAAATGTGCCACAAAGTTAATTTGTGTCTACTAGAAATACTCATCAGATAAGCCATGATCTGTGGAGAGTGGAATAATTAATGCTATGGGTCACTGAGTTTTCATCATGGCTGTTCTGGTAATAAATCATCATTAACTACCTTTAATCAGAGAAGTTCTACCTGAAATGTTAACTCTATTTCTCTGACAACAGATGCTGCCAGACCTGCAAAGTATTTAAAGTCGTTTTTGTAATACTGTAAACTAAAGGCAACATCCTCAACAAATAGTATTTAAGAATCACAAAGTAAACAGAATACTTTGAGAAGAATAAATTACGGACACATTTAATGCCAAATCAACTGCAAAGAGAAAATGAAAGTGGAGAAAGAGATAAATCAGAAAAACAGAAATTAAGTGGAAGCACTTAATTTGTCATTTTCAAACTGGCCAAAAATGTTCAAACTTGAAGAATGGGACTAGGTATAGGCAGCAGTTACTGTTTTGGTGGCTGAAAGATTGTCAGCAGTTATTAACACATACATTCAAAGAAATATTGTGGCATATTCAGGAGATAAATAACTAAGGGCATTTCCTAAGATTATTGTTATAATGCAACATTCAACCATTTAACAAGACATTCTGTTATCTCATCATTTGAATGATTATCACAATGAGAAAAACAAAATCAAATTCCTGAATTCAAATGCCACAAGTATGATTACTCGGCAATCTGTTCATGCAAACCAAGTTCAAGTCTAGCTGAATGATCATATTTTTGATGTATGAAAAATGGTATATTACAATAAAAAATGAAGCATTTGTGGAAAGGTTGTTTTTTTTTTCCTTTATGTGCAAAAAAAACATGTTCCTGGCAATAATGTAGTAATGCGTGCCAAGTACTTAGTTTGCATTACCGAGAGTTAGTTAGTTGGTTGTAAACTTACATAAAATGTCAGGGCTGACATGGTAATTAAATTTAGATGTTGATTTAGGGACTCAATCATTTTGTGTTTGCAACAGGAATGTCATAAATTAGTCAACACAATTAAAATTTATTGATAGAGTGCACACATTTCAAATGTCATTAAAATTGAGGTGTAACTTCAAATACAAAATACAGATTGATGCCAAGATGATGCCAACATTATGACAACAAGCAATTTTTAAGAAAGTTTAAATATACAATCAGTTTAAACCATGGTTTTAAAAATAATATTAGTTGTTGATTGGCATGGTACTGGTACAATCTGTTTAATATGGCTTTTAGTCAAAATCTGCATTTTCTTATTTAAATGGCCCTACTCCAAATAACTTGGATTTATGTAGAGTTTCTGGGAAGGCACCACAAAGCATCTACAGGAACATAATCAACCATGAAAGAAGATATTCTGACCAGAGCTTTTAAGGTGCACCTTAAATGAGGAAAGAAAAGA
The DNA here is from genome assembly GCF_010909765.2 of Amblyraja radiata. Classification (NCBI taxonomy): domain Eukaryota; kingdom Metazoa; phylum Chordata; class Chondrichthyes; order Rajiformes; family Rajidae; genus Amblyraja; species Amblyraja radiata. The sequence continues at coordinate 13,738,060 of NC_045973.1, forward strand.
AAGGGAAGAGGAAAAGGTGGAGAGACTCAGGAAGAGAAATCCAGAGCTAAGGCTCTTGGCATCTATAGATACAGCCACTAGTGGGCTTGAAGGGCTTACAAAAAGAGGTTGGGGGGCTTACAACAAGAGAAACTCAAGCAGCTAAAGTTGGAAAAGGAGCAACATATTGATGTCCGAACTATTAGGGCGACACAATGGCACAACTGGTAGAATTGCTGCCTCACAGCAGTAGAGACCCTGTTCAATTCTGACCTTGGGTGCTGTCCCTTTGGAGTTTGCCTGTGATCTTATAGGTTTTCTCAGGGTGCTCCAGTATCCTGGCATGTTTGACATGCAAGTTTGTTGATTAATTTAGCCCTAATATGATGTAAATGTGGGAAGACAGAGAATGAATGCGAACTTGCGATCAATGCGTGGAGTCGGTGGGCCGATGGGCCTGTTTCCATGCTGTATCTCTAAACTAAACTAATTGCAAATGTGTGAGGCGGTCACAGAGATTGTAAGTGGCAAGGCAATGCAGAAATGTGAAAACACTATTGAGAACATATGTCGAGGTATTTCTGGGCAATGAGATAATGTAAGTCAGCAAGCACAGGAGGTAATGGTTGAACAAGATCTGGTGATAACAAAAACGAAGCAGCAGTGATTTGATAATGCTCTGTAAGATAGAGAATGGCTCAGCCGAGAGAGCTTTGCAAAAGCATTTCACATAATAAATGCACAGAGATAACCTGAGAAATGACCTAGATCTGCTTCAATTTGCCTATCGCCACAATAATTCAACAACAGATGCTATTTCTCCGGCCACTCATCCTGGATAATGGGAGTACATACGTCAGGCTGCAAATTATCAATGACAGCTCGCCATTCAACTCTATCAGCCCGTCCCAGCTCATGGCGAATGTCCTGGACCTCCGTACTTCCCTTTGCAACTGGATTCTTAATATCCTCATTGGCAGACCTCAATCACTGCAGATTGGAAACAGCATCTCATCTTCAGAGACCATCAACACAGGTGCACCTGAAGCCTGTTAGTTACCTTCTCTACTCTCTACACAGCAACAACTGTGTAGCTAAGCACATCTCCAGGGCGTCTATAAATTTGCCAATGAGTTCTGATGTTAGCTGAATCATGGGTTGTGATGAGTCAGCATTCAGGACAGAGAAAGAACATCTGACGAGTGGCGTTGTAACAACCACCTCTCGCTTGACGTCAACGAGACCAAGGAACTAAATGTTGGCCTTGTTGAATGGATGGTGAAGCTGTGGAATTCTTTGCCACAGAAGGCTATGGAGGCCAAGTCAATGGATATTTTTAAGGCCGAGATTCTGGATCAGTATGGGTGTCAGGGCTTATGGGGCAAAGGCAGGAGAATGGGGTTAGGAGGGAGAAATAGATCAGCCATGATTGAATGGCAGAGTAGATTCGATAGACCAAATTACCTAGTTCTGCTCCTATCATTATGACCTTATGAGTTTATGACCTTGAAAAGAAGCCGTAGGGAGACCACTCGCCAGTTTTCATTGATGGATCTTTGGTAGAGAGGGGCAGCTCCTTCACATCCTAAGGTGTAATAATTCAGATGTCCTGGGCCCAGCGCATCAATGAAATCATAGAGAAGCCATGTCAGCGCCTCTATTTTTTCCCTTTAAAGAGATTCAGCATGTCACTGAATACCTCAGCAAACATCTGCAGATGTACCGTAAATCTTAACTGGTTGCATCATGGCCTGGTATCGCAATTCTAATGCAAGAAGCTGCAGAGAGTGGTGGATTCACCCGGGTCCATCATGTGCACATATTAAAACCATCTACATGCGACACAAGACAAGGTTGCCTTCTATCCCCCTTACTGTTTATTGTCACGTTCGACTATGTCATGCAGAAGATAATGAACAAACCTGACTTTGGAATAGCGTGGAGAACAGGTAGACACCTCACAGACCTAGATTTTGCCGATGACATTGCACTACTAGCAGAGTCGAGACACACCCTTCAAGAGATGACAACTGCTCTGGAGGAGAATGCATCAAAGGTTGGATTAAAGATCAGCTGCCAGAAGATTAAGACCATGCAGACTGGAGACCAGCAGCCAATAGACCAACTGATAATCAATGGGGAACTTGTGGAAAACGCCACAAGATTTACCTATCTTGGCAGTATGTTCACAGTAGATGGAGATATAGAGGTTGACATCAACTCCCGAATTTGTAAAGTTGCACCAATCTTCACATGAATACAGCCAATATGGTCTAGTGGTGGGATATATAAGATGCTAAAAGTCATACTGTTCCAGTCCATAGTCCTCCCTACAGCGAGACCGTAGTCCTCCCAGTGAGACATGGAAAATCAATGTGAAGATGAAAAATAAATTGGATGCATTCCAACAACGCTGCTTGAGGAAGATCCTGAAGATTAGCTACAGAGACCACATCACAAACCAGGAGATCTACCGTGAAGTTGCAACAAAGCCTCTCAGCCAGGACATAGAGGTACGCAGGATGAAATTTGCACGACATGTACTCAGAATATCACCAGAACATGCACCTAAGATAGCAATGACATGGCAACCTGACGTAAGAAGGAAAAGAGGCTGACCAAAGCTCACACGGAGGCAAACATTCCAGAGAATTTGGAAGCCCGGGACGGAAGCCTATCGAGGGTGGAGGACGTCGTACATAACCGAACAGAATGGCGAAAGCTTGCTGCCCAATGCACTTAACAGTGTGGGAGGAACTAATGCTCAGTAAGTCTACTTTGGTTTAAGGAACAAATTAGCAGATTGTCAATTTTGCACAGCACTCTGAAAATTCTGATTAAAACAAAAATATTCATCCCATGGGATATGTATTGAGGAACTGTGTGATATTTGATCTCTTGGAGTCTTGTATTAAAGTATTGGAATAGAGATTGGGTTGGTGAATTTGGATGTTGTGATTGATTTGCAACATTGAAGTATGATGCATCACTGAATAATTGTCTGTAATTACAGCATGATGAATCACTTTTGCCTGCATGGATTAAATGGATTTGTGTGCCTAAGTATGTTTGGGCAAACCAGCATTTTCTCAGTTATTGTTGGGAAACAGTCACATTCCAAGTTTAATTAACAAACAATGGTCTTTTTACAGGTTAAAACAGAATTATCTGCATGAAAAGCAATTACTGCATCAAAACAGCCAAACTCAACCAAGATGCCCCGTCTAAGCTAATCCTATTTGCCTGCATTTGGCCCATTTCCCTCTGACCCTTTTCTATCCATGTAATAGATGAGAAAGAAAATGGAGCAATAGACAAACTGATGGTCAGCTGCAGAGATTACTGTGCACAAGTAGGAAGAAAAGGCATTGCAAGTGATTCTCTGGCTATGACTGGGCCAATAAGAATTGAACCCCTGGAGGGCAATCGTGCATGGATAGATAACACCAAAGATCATATATGATCTTTGGATAATACCAAGAGCTACAGGAGGACAACATACTCACCTATGTAAATGGCTGCAGACACATTTCACTGTAATTGATGAGTGTGCCATTAAAGTGAACTGATGTTTAGATTTGAAGGTTACACCTTTCTAATGGTACACCTTTCAAATTTATGATTCTAAAAAAAACATTTTAAGTCATCCTTAATTGCTTTTCAAGCAGCTAATTCTGTTTTAACCAGTAAAAATCTCATTGCTTGTTAATTAAACTTGGAGTGTGACTGTTTCCTCAACAATAACTGAGAAAATGCTTGCTCACACAAACATACTAAGGCACACAAGTCCACTTAATCCATGCAGGCAAATGTGATTCATCATGCTGTAATTACAGACGATTATTCTTTGAAGCATCATAGTTCAATGTTGCAAATCAATCACAAAATCCATATTCACCAACCCAATCTCATTTCCAATACATTAATACAAGATTCCAAAGGATCTAATGCCACACAGTTCCTCATCAACTATCCCATGTGGTGAATATTTTAGTTTTACCCAGAATTGTGAGAGTGGTGCTAAATTGACCTTCTGCTAATTTGTTCCTTAATCCAAAGTAGAAAAATGGTCTTATCCATTCTCCCAATTAAATGTCGTAGCATTCTGCAATTGCCAAAGCCCTACATTCTAATCCCGAGTAGTACATCAAAAGTATCAGTTGCATGTCCTATCACACTTTTGCAACTTGGCCCCATTGACTTCAATGAAGTCAGGCTTTGGAAGCATAACATGGTCAGGACTTTTGATAATGCTTGTCACAGCTGACTGGTGATGAAATTCCATTCACAGGTTCTGTCAGATCTTTGACATTAGGGATCAGCCTTTGAGCACTGCTTTTCAAACATCCTTGTTTCTCAATGACCAGAGTGAACAAAGGTCACAATCTTGCTTGGCAATCTGCAGCAGTTGGACAGGTTGAGCTGCCATCTAAAATCCTAAGGTTTCTTGCAGCTTTGTACTTATGCAATGACTGTTGATGAGATAACATAGTACATTACTTATTAACTGTGTACAGTGCTTTACATTTATCAGCATTCAGTTTCTCTTCATTTTAAATTTCATCCATCTTTGTCAATGCCTTCCAAACAAGCATCTTTTTTTAAGCAAAGTGCGTGAAGATCCCAACTTTGATTTTAACAAAATAAAACAGATTTGTTAAGTACATGCAACTATGATGGGAGTGAATAGAAATGAAGGAATTATCATCAGAATGTAAATGGTTGTATGTAGCATACACTTTTGAAAAGGATGCTTGGCAGGTTCAGGAAAAAAAAAAACTGGCCGATTGGACATACACATTAATGTGGGAATAGAATTGATGCAAATGCTCACAGTCAGCATAGAAACAATGGGGCCAAATGACTTCCCTCTCTAGTTGTGACATGATGGATGATTTCATATTTGTTTTTTCTTTATTGTTAAGTCCAATATTTGGGAAAACTCAGTTTCGGCATTTTGAATTACAATTTACGTTACTGAACTATCTCCAGTGCCGACAAAATCTCTAATTTCAGCATTTTTGTAACATTTTGCATATTTTGTAGAATTAATTACATCTTCAATGCTCTGAGTATCAAAAATTAGGTTTAAAAGCAGCAAGTAGATCCCAAATTTAGTTTTATTTAATTTAACAGATGGAACTTATCCATATCATTAATGATTGCAACCTTATTTTAGTTCACATAAATTTTGCATTATGTACCAGCCAAAATGCTACTTAAAAAGCATTCACTAGTTTTCAAAGATACCTATTGCCAGTTTAGTTGCTTCACTGACACTCTTTAATTCTTCCATCTCAATTACACAACCTTACGTTCAAAACGGTGCCAGTTTCCAAAGTTCATTCCCACTTAATTTTATTATAAAGAATTGCAGTGATCTTTCAGCCACTTATTTGCACTAAATTTATTACACTATAAAAAATTATGTTTTTCTTTTAGCAATGTAAACTCTGAAGTCAGTGGTAGCAGACAGGCCTCAGATGGTTTGATTATGGAGCACAGAATGGCTTCATAATTTCATCTACAATTCAAATGAGCAATATTTGCCACTAATTTTTAATACAGACTTGAACATTTTTTTAAATTTCAGAATATTCGTGACACATGATGATTAAGTGCAGTGTTTCCACTGACAATACATTACATTGTACTCATTTAATTTTGCTTGCAGAAAGGAAAAAGATAAATTGGTTAGCTGTCTGCTATGGGAGAATATTCAGTATCTGTGTACAGCACTGACTAGTTGACCAAGTAATTACAATGCATAATTTTAGTGAATGTGAGTTGTTAAAATCTCTGGCGAATGAGTGAAATATGCAAAAGAAAGTCAGGATTTGAACCTCGATGATACAGAATAAGATTCAGAATTAAAGTGCAAGCTGTACCTGCAGAGATACTGCACTACGTTCTTTCCAGCTTCCAGCTTCAATTCTTGTAGATGTTCCTTATAATTTATCAAAGTGAAAAATGATTTGCTTCCAAATTCATTTTTGGAATATTTGAAACTCAACTAAGGAAAGCTTTTATTATCTGCATTCTGTTGCATTGGGAAGAAAATATAGCAGTTTTGTTTCATAGCCAAAGCTGCCTAGAAAGGTTTTATGAATAGTTTCCAATAATCAAATCTAAACTGCAGAGTTGGATGCTCAAAATACGCCTGTTCTTTATTCTGGTTTTAATTGAAAATTCTGCGCAGCTTGCCGCGAGGAGCAAAGGCATTGTGACGTCATCCAGCTCGCTTCACATGGTGTCATAGAGTCATAAAACGATGCAGTGTGGCAACCTGGGAGCTACAGCAAGTCCTGTGGCAAGCGAGCCGACCTGGGCGCTACAGCCAGTCTCGGGGCACGCAGGTGACCTGGGCGCTACAGCCAGTCCCTGGGCAGGCAGGTGACCTGGGCTCTACAGCCAGTCCCTGGGCAGGCGAGCTAACCTGGGAACTGTAGATTAACCCTTATTAATTCATGCCATTAATAACCTTCACTACACAAATATGCATGCCACTCCTTACATGGTATTACGACACTACACAAAGGCTCTCTCTCTCTCGCTCGGGCACTAGTTAGTAAGCGAGATGCAAGCAGTCGGCTGTTGAAATGCTCCAGAGTATTTGATGGAATAGCTGGACTTCATCATGAATGAGTTTTTATTTATTGGGCTGCCAATAAACAAGAACTGCAGCTAGTCCTGGACTGCTAGATTCTAGGAGCTGGTGGCCTCCAACTGTAATTGACCTTGAGGGCTCCAGTTGCAGAGCCTGTGGACTTACCATCGCTGACTTTGGAGGCTGTGGTGGCGTTGCGGCTGCGACTCGACTACGGAGGCTTTGGTTTTGCTGCAACATGTTTCACAAACTACTCTGGGCAAAAAACTTTTAATCCTGATAATTAATTTTACTTCGGAGTCACGTGAGTGACTACGTGAAGAACCCCGCCAGGACGCATGCGTATCATATCGCTTTCACGCTTGCGAAACGACAGGCGGGGTGGAGCGTTCCCCCGCAGCGGTAAGTTTGAAACCGTGACCTGCAGGTAAGTGATTTACTCTGCGGGAGTTTTTTGTTCTCCGCGCTGTTTTACACAGGGGGGGAAGCTGGACAAAATAGTGTCCACAAGTGCTGCGAGTGAAGCTGGCTGGGGAGGACCGCGAAGTTGTGGGAGTCGGCAGCAGCTGAAGGCACAAGCCCCGTAAGTGGGATCAGCTGTGCCGACTTTTGGTCCCGCGCCGGCCAGAACACCATGGCCGGGCGGGAGACTATTCAGAATGGGGCCGTCGACTTTGACAAGTCAAAACGGCACGAGGCGGGGTGGAACGACGTTCCCCCGTAGCGACAGTTTAAACCTGGACCTGCAGGTAAATGAAACTGCGGTCTTTATTCTTCCCATACTGTTTCACAGGTGGGGAAACATGGAGAACTGTGCAAACAACGGCAGGCGGCACAGGAATCACCCGTAAGGGAACAGCTGTGCCCGACTTCGCTCCCGCACCAGCCAGATTAAACACCATGGCTGGGCGGGAGACTATACAGAACGGAACCGTTGGCTTTGACAAATCAAAACGGTAGGAGGAGGGGTGGAAGGACGTTCCCCCATAACGGCAAGTTTTAAGCCTGGACCTGCAGGTAAGTGATACTGCGGTCTTTATTGTACCCATACTGTTCTACAGGTGGGGAAACATGCACAAGGCAAAGAAGTCGACCAGAGCTGCGACAAAGCTGGCGGAGGAAAACCGCGGAGTTGCGGACGCCAGCAGCGGTCGACGGCACATGAATCACCCGTAAGGGAACAGCTGTGCCCGACTTCGCCCCCGCACTGCCCAGATTAAACTCTGCGTCTGGGCGGGAAGGCAAGAAGAAAACCAAAAGAGTCGTTGACTGATGAGTCCGATTTTGAGCAGCCGCGAGCGGCCGGCGACTGTGAGCGCTGGAGCCGGTTGGAGCGGCTTATGGAGCAAAAGCTCCAACATGACAGACTCCGGGAGATGGAGTCTAGTCACAGTGGGGATATAAAAAACACCCACAGCAGCACCTTACGTAGGGCTGCACAGTGCATCTCCCTTGTCAGAGGGGAGTACTGGGGGGTCAATTCTGGGCTGACCCTGAAGAGGGGTTTGACGAACAAAACTACAAGTGTGCAGGGGGTGCAGGAAGACTGGAACGGGAGTCAGAAGGCAGGATGTTTAGCTAAGACGCTGTGGCATTATTCTGCAATACGGAGTATGAGATTAATAGTCTAGGAGAACGCCATCCGCCCAGCTTTAAACCCTAAGTTTGCAGAGCTGTGCAGACTTGGAGGGATTAAACCACCAATATTACTACTTGGGGGCAACCTGTCAAAACAGGTAAAAGAGCTCAATAAGGAGGCCAATACCCTGGGGCTCATAAAGGCGGCAACAGGCAGGATCTCCTACACACGACAACAGTACCTCCACGCACCCACCAGCAGGAAGACACACAGAAGCTGGTGAAAGCTCAAAGGCCGGGCTACAGGATAGAGGTCTTTTAGGCCTGGCCCAGACCAGCCTTCCTGGAAGACGTGCAACCCCAAATCCAAAATCCAAAAACCGATGACACAACCTCTACGGCGACTGCAAGGAACAAAACAAACTTTCCACTGGTCACCATGGAGGTAGGGGGGTCTGGTCTCTTCCAAAAAACAGGAGGTGTAAATAAAACAAATTGGTGTGTAGATTAGATTTTCTTGGGAGGCATGGAGTGCAATAACTACTAACACTTATTTTCTACCTAGTGTTCAGGGATATACAATTGAATTTGTGCAAAAGATTTCCCGGTTCAGCATGTACCGAACTGAATGTTCGTGCCTTCACGATAAGAAAAACTGGAAGCGCATGCTGAACTAGAGAGGCTAGATGCTAGGGAATCATGGGGAAATCCCAACACGACTCTTTGGAATTCGTGTCAATATCTTTACGAAAAACAAAAAGATGTGGTTACCAATCATTCAGGTCTGACAAACCTGAATACATTGTGCAGTAAATTCATTCGAAATTGGAAACCTTTGTTACTGCCAAACAATTGATTCCATAGGCTACTTTATGAATTGCATCCATTAAAAGATGCTTACTATACGGTGCCTATGCGGAAGGATTATAGACGTTATTAATTCTAAGCTAACACCTTCCACCACTAAGGACTACTTGGGGTTCACCTTTGACTTAGTCTACATGTGGGTAACTTATCAAAGGAAGGTACAGACTTAACTGAGGCCAACAACCTCATTGACATCAGTAAACCACCTATTCGACTGGTAGCAAGGGTAATTGGCAATACTGTGGCCTTTCCAGCCACACTGTTTGACCTTTGTATTACCAATAATTGCAAGGACAAAGGTATAAGCACTTAAAATCAATACTGGTCATGTGTAGAGACCAATGAGGCTACCAATCTAAGCAATCACGGAATTACAATGATAGGGGAAATATTGGGCATTGTTCAAACCCTATCATTGTCAGCAACCATTGAGTGGTGCTACAAACTGATGCCAGTGTTCATGGTTGGCGTGTTACTAACCCCATCTAACCATCTAGCTGTGGATATAGATGGGATGCACAAGAAGCATCATTGTTTCAGATACATGTCATAAACTACTTGGAAATGTTGGGTGCGTTCTATGGACTAAAATCATACTGTTCAGAAATGCATCACCTGCATGTTAGACTACAGATTGATAACACTACCATGGTGACATATACTAACTACATGGGTGGAATCAAATCGGTATCATGTGATAATCCGGCTAACACAATTTGGCAATGGTGTATTCAGAAAAACATTTGAATATCAGCTAGTTACCTACCAGGTAACCTCAAATTTAGTGGCAGACACCAGGTCACGCAAATTCATGACAAACATCGAATGGATGTTGGACCGCAAAGTGTTTGCTGATATTGTAGCATGATATGAAACACCAGAGATTGATCTATTGCATCTCGGCTTAATCACCAGTTGCCTATCTGTGTTTCTTGGGAATCAGACTGGGGCATCAGCGATGGATGCCTTCTCGTTGCATTGGGGGGGGGGGGGGGGGGTGGGGGGAGATTGTTCTTTCTATGCATTCCCTCCTTTCTGTCTCATCAGTCGGGTATTACGCAAAATACAACTAAACATGGCTCTCCGTTCCGAAATAACCAGATTGTTGGTTCATCCCGTAACGGGGGGGAAAAATCATCCCTACCATAATAGGACAAATGTGTTCGTCAGCAGAATCTTAAGTAACCATTTCCGGACCTGGGACTAACGAACCGAACAATGAACATATACAGTGGCTCACAGGCAGTCCACGAAGAAACTATATCGGGTCCACATCAGGAAGTGGGAAATATTGTTCTAGGAACAACATCACTACTGGACGACGAACAAAAACGTCTGTTCTGGAATTCCTGGCAGGCCTCCATTATGATGAGGGGCTCAGTTGCAGTGCCATTAACTGCGCCAGAAGTGCCCTTTCAGCATATCTATGGCGAGGATCAGAGCGTCATTCTGTTGGGACTCACCCCCTGGTAACCAAACTTATGAGGGGAATTTTTTAATATCAATCCCCAAGAACCAGGTACTCTCAAATATGGGATGTGAGTATTGTCCTAACGTTGCTAAGGAACTAGTCTCCAGCAACAGCTCTGTTCCTGCAAAAACTGACGCATAAAACAGTCATGCAGATGGCTTTGGTCACAGCACAAAGGGTACAGTCTTTACATAAGTTAAGGCTGGACAATATGACTTCTTCAACAAGAAATATAACTTTTCATGTTCACGAATTAGTCAAACAGAACAGACCGGGACCATCAGGCCTCAAAATAGAATTTAGGACTTACCCTATAGATGATCATCTCTGTATAATAAGACATTCATTGTTATATATGGAGAACACTAAAAACATCAGAGGCTATGAGATCGCACTATTAATCAGCCACAAGCAACCTCACAAAAAAGTGTCGGTTCAAACTATTTCCAGATGGCTGAAACAAGTTTTAACAACAGCTGGAATGGATACTAACATATTCAAATCTCATTCCACCAGGGCTGCAGCTACATCGGCAGCTATGGAGTTGGACGTACCGATGGACCAAATCCTGAAGACAGCAGGATGGTCAAGGGAAAAAACGTTCCAACAATTCTACCATAAACCAGTGGTTAAACCTGGAACTTTTGCAGAATTAATTTTAAGTTCTGTAATATGATTGACCCCATGAAATTGGGGCTATAATTTGTTGTTGATAACTTTATCATGGATTTCAATGTCGGATTCATGTTTAAACATGCTAACACAATTCCTCCCTTAGTCAATTAAGGCAGATGTGATGCATGGACTCGTTTCCACGGCATGAAATCACAGAGCTTTGAAATCTTCACGTAGTCACTCACTTGACTCCGAAGTAAAATAGTAAGATTGAACGAGAACTTACCAGTTCGAAGTTTGATCGTTATTTTATGAGGAGTACGTTGAGGGAATACGTGCCCTCCACTCCCACCCTTGATCATATACTCAACTGGTATCTTCTTCTCTAATCTTACTATGTTCAGTCATTACAGTTATCTGTGATTTCACACCGCTGCTTTGAAGAATGACACGCATGCGTCCTGGTGGGGTTCTTCACGTATTCCCTCAACGTACTCCTCATAAAATAACGATCAAACTTCGAACTGGTAAGTTCTCGTTCAATCTTACTATTAACATGTAAGATGCTGGTTTTTGTTGCCCAAAATGGTTGGCCATGTGTCGCTGTTTCAGTTTGACCCTCACAATAGCCTCCTGCTAGGAGCCAGCTCCCAGCACTGGGGCATGGCAAAGTGCAGCATTGAGAGTCTTTAACCGCAGACAATGGTGTAAACACAGAGCAGCTTTCACCATCTGTGGGACACTGCCCCCAGGCTGATCAGCTGTCAGTGTTATCAAGGCCACTGAATTTTAGTCAACGTCTTTGACACTGACCAAACCTCAATAACATTTGGAAAACTGTTTAAAAAAAAATGAAATGGCTTTATCACTTAATACACTAATAAATAAAATAGTGCTTTATCGCTTAACATGCTAATAGATAAAATATTGCTTTATCACTTAATGCTCGAATAAATAAAAAAGTTAAAAGCATTGAAACCAACCAAAAAATAATGAAAGAGTCTGTTTTCCTTTCTGCTCATGCAGCTGATATTTCCCATTCATCCAAATAGAACCACTGTACTTGTGCCAAGTCACGCATGATGCAAGTACAGTGAGCACATTTAACACCCTGAGAGCTGGTAAGCTTGCACAAGTGCGTGCCGTACCATTAGACTTCACAAGGATTCCACTGATATAGCACAAGGGCAGCAGCTGGCAAACAACAGTGACAGAGTGAAAGTTTAACTTGTCCCTGTATTGGAACCAGGTCTTTTCTGGGAGATACGGGTGATTCTGGTCTGTGTTTCATAGGCAATGGCAATGCAGGTTCCAGGCCAATGTAGTCTCAATCCCCATTTCAGGCAATTCTAATTGCTCAAGGCTATAATAAGCATCAATTCCAAATATAATTGAAAATAACTGTGATGTGAGTCATTCATTTTGCAGAAGCACAAACACAGAAGTACTTGTTGCTAAAATATTTCATCCAAACCTAGAGAATATATTGCAAACACTAAGAATATATTGCTGTAGATGTAATGGCCAAACTACCATTGTTCACACATCATTAATCCATGCATCTGACAGCAACTTCAGAATTATCATTCTAATATGGAGATCCACCAGCTGTTGTCAGTGTTTTAGTGTGCCTTATCTGGCTGCATTTTATTTTAAAGAGTCTTACCAGGGCAAGACTCCAAGACTTTGAGTCTTACCAGTCTTACTCTGTCTGTAAAATGCTGTGAAAATGATGCTCAGTTCTGTAAGGATTATGTGAGATGTTTATGGCATTTTGAGATTTAATTACTGCATAGCAAATTGCCTAGCCCATAATTTAATTTTATGTGACTGGATGCAAATTCCCTCAAAGGAATATTTCAAATTACAGGCATTTTTAAATAAGAAGCGCAAAATATAAGGAATAGAAGCAGGTGGAAACTATTCAGCTCCCGTGACAATTCTGCCATACAATAAAATCATGGCTATTTTCTGTCTTAATCCCATAGCTTTTGCTTTCCTTTAATCCTAAAAGTCACTTGATCTTGAGGACCAAATTTCAATAAACCTTTGTGGAGGAAGGAACTGCAGATGCTGGTTTACACTCGCTGAGTTATTCCAGCATTTTGTGTCTATCTTCAATAATCCTTGCGGAGTACTGGATCCTAGTTCGAGTCATTTGACCTGGGACGGTGCATCCATCTGCTCCATCAAGACCCAAAAGCATCTTGAACGTTTCAATGAGATTATCTCTTATTCTTTTCTAATCTGATCGTAGGCCCAGTCTGCATAATGATTCCTCATGCAACAAACCCTCCATCACAGGAGTCAATCTGATGACTCTTGATTGCACCCCCTTTAATGTTAGTATAGCCTTTCTTGTCGACCAACACTGGACTTGTGCACAATGTCCCCATTGCAATATCCAATTTAATTGCAGAAGGATGCCATTTTGATGACATGTGCATTTATCCCCAAACAAAAAGGTCAACATTCAATTTGTTTTCATAAATGCTTGCTGTACTAGCATATTAATTTTCAGCGATTCATGTAAAAAGACAAATGTCCCTCCAAATACCTTTTGGAGGGACATTTGGAGATTCCATATAACTTTCCATCTTTCATCTTTTTTATTGTCCCACATTGTTTGTTTCCACCAGAGTGGATAATCTTAAATTTCGCCACATTATATTCCATCTACGACCTTTGCCAATTCACTTCTCCTCCCTGCTTCTTCTTTGCAACTCCCTTCCAGCTTATTGTGCTATAATCCTTCTTTCTGTTACCTTTAAACCCATGGTTTTTTATCAAGGCTATCTCACCTACTTTTCTATTTTGCATGTTAAATGACCTAGAGTCATAGTGATACAGTGGAAGCAGGCCATTTGGCCCAACTTTCCCACACCATCAAATGTGTCCCAGCTACCTGCGTTTGGTCCATATCTCTCCAAACTTGTCCTATCCATGTACCTGTCTGTTTCTTAAATGTTAGGATAGTCCCAGCCTCAACTACATCCTCTGGCAGCTTGTTTCATACACCCACCACCCTTTGTGTGAAATAGTTACCCCGTCAGATTCCTGGTAAATCTTTTCTCCTTCATCTTAAGCCTATGTCCTCTGGTCCTTGACCTGGAATATCTAATTCCCAGCCTTGGCCACTGAGCAAATGTTTAATGCATATTACAGTAAAACTGATTATCCACCACCCTTGGGACTTTGCTGGTGCCGAACTTTTCTGCACCATTGGATGTTATTTCCATTAATGCACAACACCTAATTAAATAACTTTTTGTTTTTAAATGTTGCAGAGATGCATTTAAATTCCATTTGGAATATTTTGGAGGACCAAGAAACCAAGAACCAAGAACATTTGCAGTGGTTATGAAGATTCATGGGGAGCACAGGGGTCTGGGGTGAGCTTAAAGGTAGTGCGTAAAACAAGATCTCTGTGAGCTCAGAGGAACCATATGCTGAACCTTTTGGAATTTCTCAGCAGTCTGATAGTAGATCATTTGAAATTTACTGAACATTATTCCCATTCATTTTTATTTGTACCATTAATTTATCTGGCTGGCTTCTGATGAATAATGTATGTATTCATGTAAAGGACACCTGACAGATTCTGACCAACTTTTAGAAAGTGCATCGTGCTTTATATCCCAGATGTGCGAATGTTTCAATGGCACAGGCTGCTCAGCCAGTGTTATGACGTCATAGCTGTTGGGTGCCTTGGGTACCAATGAACAGCAGCAAGTACATGAACAAAGCAAATTGTCAACCCCCACTCCCCATGTCAGTGGGAAATGTCATCTTGCCTCTGAATGCAAACCTTCAATCAATGACGTAATATTGTAGTTTGCTCATTTAATTATTCATCCTGAATCTAAATTAAAGTTCAAGGTCGGGAAGCAAAATAAGGTTTATTACAGTAAGATATTAGTGCATAAAATATGACTGATATGTGCTGACTGGCAAGATTCACAGTATAAAGTAATTTAAACACAGATGAGTGGTGAACATTTTATGCTTGGAGTAGGATTATAAATTTAAATGCTAAGCCTGGATCAAGAATTCACTGGCGTGCAAGTGAACACGAAATGGGTTGGTTTATTATGCTCAGAGGAAGTACTTGTATATTTTTCAATAATCAGCTCCAGCACTTTCAATTGCTCATTCGCTGGACAAGATGGAATTGCAAATATTTCAGTTACCAAATACCTCAATTTCCTCAGCTGGAAAAGGATAACTAATATTCACAATACTACATTATCCTTTCTTACAAGCTGAAGAATTTGGATCCATCACGACATGGCATGGCTGTATCAAAAGTACACTGTAAACCTTATTGCTCCATGTTATCTGGTAAATGCTGCTTCTTGGAATAGACATCATGACATAAGGCCAAAAGATATTGGAGAAGAATTAGGCTATTCGGCCCATCGAGTCTAGTCCACCATTCAATCACGGCTGATGTATTTTCCCATTCAACCACATTCTTCTGACTTCTCCCCATAACCTTTGACACCTTTACAAATCAAGAATGTATCAATCTCCACATTAAAAATACGCACAGAGATAAAATCAACTCATCACAGATTGTATGGTGATACAAGGCTGACACAAAATGTTCTGTGTTCATATCAGTCCACAGATGTTGCCTGACCACAGTTTGGTTTTTGAACTTGTATGGAACCACAAAATAAAGAATTTGAGTTTTGATCAATGCTCTATGTGATGTTGGGTGAGTTCAGTTGAATAAAATTAACAAGCTTTGAATTATTCAAGGTTACATGAAAATGTGAATAACTTGTAAAATATACAATCTAAATGAAACTTGCCACAGCACACCTCATGACAAATGTGAGTAAGGTGGGCCTAAAATTGTAGCACTCTCGTGTACCGTTTTGGTGTAGTTTCAGAATCACGGTAGAAGGTTGCTTCTCGGACTGGAGGCCTGTGACTAGTGGTTTGCCTCAGGGTTTGGTGCTTGGCCCGTTACTGTTTGTCATCTACATTAATGATTTGGATGAGAAAATACAGGGCAAGATAAGCAAGTTTGCTAATGATGCAAAAGTGGGTGGTTTTGCAGATAGTGAAGATGGTTGTGGAAGTTTGCAGCAGAATCTGGATCGATTGGCCAGGTGGGCTGAGGAATGGTTGATGGAATATAATACAGGGAAGTGTGAGGTATTGCATTTAGGGACGTCGAACAAGGGCAAGACCTAAGTGAATTTTCGGCCTCTGGGAAGAGTTGTGGAGCAGAGGGATCTGGAAGTGCATGTGCGTGGTTCCATGAAGGTCGAGTCGCAGGTAGATAAGGTGGTCAAAAAGGTTTCTGGCACATTGGCCTTCATCAGTCAGAGTATGAAAATATAGAAGTTGGGAGGTCATGTTGCAGTTGTATAAGACGTTGGTAAGACCACGTATAGATTGCATTCAGATCTGGGCTACATGTTATAGGAAATATATTGGCTGCTTGAAAGGGTTCAGAGAAGATTTATGAGGATGTTGCCAGGACTAGAGTGTGTGAGCTATAGGGAGAGGTTGAGTAGGCTGGGTCTCTTTTCCTTAGAGCACAGGAGGATGAGGGGTGATCTTATAGAGATGTATAAAATCATGAGAGGAATGGATTGGGTAGATGCACAGAGTCTCTTGCCCAGAGTAGGGAAATCGAGGACCTGAGGACATAGGTTCAAGGTGAAAAGATTTAATAGGAATCTGAGGGGCAACCTTTTCACACAGAGGGTGGTGAGTGTATGGAACAAGCTGCTAGATGAGGTAGTTGAGGCCGGGACTATCACAACATTTAAGAAAGAGTTAGACAGGTACATGGATAGGCCTATTTTGGAGCGATATGGACCAAGTGCAGGTAGGTGGGACTAGTGTAGCTGGGACATGTTGGCCATTTTGGGCAAGTTGGGATGAAGGACCTGTTTCCAAACTGTACCACTCTATAACTCTATGACGATGAATGGTGAATCTGCCATTGCAAAAGCTGATAGGGTCACATGAAAAGAATGAGAATGAACAAAGTGCTGAACATAAATGCTACGAGTAAATCAGGTGGCAATACACTTGTTTCTGTGCTGTGGAACAATGTAGATTCAATGTCTGTGAGAAGATATTTGCATATTTATAATTGTCTTACAAGAGAGCTACCCCAGGGATTTGCATCTACTTTACTCCTAAAATACATGCAAAGTTTGTGATCATTGATATAAAGCATAGGGACACCAGATTACACCACAGATAGCTGACTCCTGACAGAACCGTACCAGGACAACCTTTATACTCGGGGAATACCCGTGCAGGCTGTGCAAATAATGACAGAAAAATCACCAGATTAAATGGATAAAGCTGGGTCCACAATATTCAAGTGTCAAGAGTATTTTATTGTCATACGTCCCAGATAGAACAATAAAAGTATTACTTGCAGCAGCACAACAGAATATGTAAACATAGTACACTGTAAACAATATAATAAACGAGAAAAAAAAATGTTCAATGTGTGTATATATACATAGCCACGGTGTGTGGGTCTCTGATGATGCTTGTTCATTATGCCCTTTGGCAAAGTTTTTTGTGACGATAACATATGGCATCTGAATTGTAAGGTAGGCCTGAGCATGTCATTGTATGGCTGGTAAGCAGAATAAATTGCCGCCCCTCTGGGGACATTTTATTGCAATGATGGAAAAGCACACAAAGGAACAAGAAGTCAATCAAGATATCAAAATGACTGTGTCAACGCACTGAAACTGCACTTCATCCACAAGAAAGTGGCCTTACATATCTTTGGTGCCCCAGAGGTGGTAGAAAAAGAAAAGATTATAAACCTCTTGTCTGAAAGAAAAACAGACTGTACAGTAAACAAAATCAATTTATTTATTTCTCACATGGAAAGCACAAGCTGGCTAGTGCCAGAATTCAGTCACTGTTCTTGGGGCCATCAGGCTGAAACAATTATCTGCCCCATTCCAGCAGCTATTCAATCCATGCTACAAGAAATAAAGATTACGCTTAGCATGAATTGATAATTTTGTCAGATATGGAATGAATATCACATCCACATCAGGAACAAGCTAATCCACTTACACAGAGAAAGATTGAAAATTGACTTCAAATGCAGCAACAACACAGTGATGCTACTGTAATCAGAGTACTGGAAAGATAACACACTCACAAAGTGGAGCCGTTCCATTCCACCCACAAACAGCTCAGAAATACAGATTTTAGCTATTAACATGCCTGTACTTGCAATAAATCTTTGCCTTTTAACTGATTTAAATATCTCAGCAGCACTCAACCAAGCGTTTCATTCCATTTGTTCAGAAATTATTTTTATGCGGTTTCTCTCGGAACACACACACTAATTTTGCTTCAACAGCTCGCATTGGTAGTACAGGTGCACAACCTTTTATCCGAAGATCCAAATAACGAAAACCTCCGAATAGCGGCCATTTTTTCGGTCCTTGAAGAAAGGTCCTTGAAAACGTTCACCGAGGGCGGCCCGCAGAGGTGACAGCGGAACCTCCGGTCGGTCCTCGAAGAAAGGGGAACTAAATCCCCATTCATAAAAGAGAAGGTGAGGGTATATTGCGCGGGAGGGTTAATAATTGACAATATGCTGCTGCCTGCCCGCTGAGTTAAAAAGTTCCCATGGTAGACTCACGATACACTGTGTATCGAGCAGCAGATTGTCGCTCCCTTCAGTTTCACCCCACCTACACCCCTCTGCTTCCCGGCCATGTGTGTGACCCCTTCCCTCCCCTCTCCAGCTCCCCGCCCATTGCACCGGCGTGGGGGCTTTGCACTGTCTTCAAGTCGGCGATGCCAGCAGGACCGTGCCAGTCACCGGAGACGTCAGGACCAACGGGACACCGACCCCCAGGCCCACTGCAAGCACGGAGATCCCAGAGACCCACAGCCAGCAGCAGCCCAGCCCCGTTCCAACTCCAGAGGAAATCTGCAAACTGGCCGGAGACGTCAGGACCACCAGAAGCCGTTCCCCGAGCTGCGCCCCCTCATCGGGACACCGACCCCCAGGCCCACTGCAAGCACGGAGATCCCAGAGACCCACAGCCAACAGCAGCCCAGCCCTGCCCCGCTCCAACTACAGAGGAACCTGGGTTGCGGATGACGGGGCGCAGCTCGGGGCTTCGTAGGGGCCCATCGGGGAGCGGGTTCCTGTTGGTCCTGACGTCTCCGGCCACCTGCCATCCTCCGGGAACTGTACCGCCCTTGCAGGAGAGTGGGGTTGTTTGCAGTTGCAGAGGGAGAGGGCAAGGGCGGTACAGTTCCCAGTCTCAGCTCCAGTCCAGGGGGGTGGCCGGAGACGTCAGGACCAATGGGACACCGACCCCCAGGCCCACTGCAAGCACGGAGATCCCAGAGACCCACAGCCAGCAGCAACTCCAGCCCAGCCCCGCTCCAACTCCAGAGGAACACGTAGGGGCAGAAGCTGATGGTGTGCAAGGTACGTCTTGTTCTTGGGGTGGCGGATGAGGGGGCGCAGCTCGGGCTGTGGGCAAACTGCCACTTGTCGCCGTAGCGGCCCATCGGGGAGCGGATTCCTCTGGAGTTGGAGGGGGAGGGGGAAGGGGGTATTGTGCTGTTTGATCGCCCCCTGCTATCCCAGGGACAGGGAGACACAGCGGCTTTTTAGATTGGTGGGCAATCACTTCCAAAGTTCTGCCCACACAGTCAGTACACCTCTCCTACACTGCATTTCATACAAACATTTATTCTGCAAGAAAAAACGACATTGAAGTCTCAAACACGCGACCGAGTAACTGCCGGGATCAAGGCGCAAACTCGCGACCTTGCGGATATGAGCCGAGCACTCTACCACTGAGCCAGCCATTAAAATCTACGCTAAAAAATTTCCATTCCGAAGACCGACAAATTCTGAATTACGAAAAGTGTCTGGTCCCAAGGCTTTCGGATAAAAGGTTGTGCACCTGTATTCTCAGAAAGATAAATGATCGTAGGCAAAAAGTAGGCTGCTGGAGGAATGAGTTAACCCCCTGTCCCACTTTCACGACCTAATTCACGACCTCTGCTGAGTTTGCCCGTGACTCATACTCGCAGCATGGTCGCCACGAGGTCGTAGGTAGGTCATAGCAGGTCGTTATGCTAGTCGTAGGTACTCATGGCATCAAGTAGGTTGCGGCGTTTTTTCTAGCCTGATAAAAAATGTCCACAAGTAAAAAAAAGGTCGGCATGGAAAAAAAAATCGATACTTTAGGAAAAAATAGGAAAACCAAACTACTATGTATAACATTCAATTTATTGTAGTTGCATGAGCTAGTCAGGTGTAATCATTGTTAAAGTGCAGGTGCCGCATCAATTTCCAACTCGAGTTCCTACAGTTTAATAAAACAGATTTGCAATTGGATCTTAAATGAGGAGCTAGCACAATTTCTCCTCTTTTATCCTGAATATTAGGAGGATCAGATGAAATCAGATATAGAGCTAAGAATCAACATAATCAGCAAATTTACAAAGAGAGGACATTTTAGTTATGGAATAATTAATTATTTTATGTTACTGATCACTTTTGATCAAAAGTTCTGAATGTAAATCACTCATTCTGTTTTATCATTCCATAGCTGCTGCCTAACCTGTTGACTTTTTACTGCATTTTCTGTTTTTATTTCAGATTTTCAGCATCTGCAGTTTTTGTATTTTCGGAAAAATTTGAAAAATCTACTTCCTTTCTTCCTCATGCCCACTGAGCATCAAGACCAGTGAAAATACCCCATAATGCCACAACCAATCTATGTAGATTGAAATTAAAAAAACAAAATTGATGTTAAAACAATTTACAAAAATTTCAGCAGAAAACTATAAACTGTTCATCTTTTGGAACCTTCTTACATATGTATAAAGTATTAAAATCAAGCATTAGCTTTCTCCTTCATTAGTTTGAAGGTTTCAAGGTTAGTTTAGGTGCAGTGTACTTTGAGTTACCATGCAGACATACTAAGTGAAAAGCAACAAGACACACAACCACATAAAAGTCAACATAAACATCCACCACAATGGATTCCACATTCCTCCAGTTGGAACGAGAACTATTTTTCTGATGTGAATCATTGATGTGTGAATTCCTGTTAGTGGTTGTGTTCACTGAGGCTTAAGGGAATAAGGTAACGAGAATTGAAATTAATGCAGTTTGTGCATAGTAAATGAACAGTTTGTGCCAGTTGGGGCAACTTGGATGATATCAATTTGCTGTGAATGGAACAGGTGCCTTTTATGCTTTTCACTTTGCCTTGCAGAGAAATACATAAAAATGACCCAATGTGAACTCCAAACTGAAAAGTGTCTCAGTGTGAGATTCTTATGTTTCATAAAATGGATGTATTGTTTGCCATTCTGTACCTAAACAAAAGCAAATGCTCAAATATGCTCATTGAGGTATTTAGACTATAGAGGTACGGCGCGGAAACAGAACGTTCGCCCCATCGAGTCCGCGCTGATCAGCATTCACCTCGGACACTAGCACTATCTTACACACTGGGGACAATTTACAATTATACCAAGCCAATTAACCTACAAATGTGTGCAACTTTGGAGTATGGGAGGAAACTGGAGCACACGGAGAAAACCCAAGTGGTCACAGGGAGAACGTACAAACTCCGTTCAGACAACAACCATTGTCAGGATCGAACCCACGTCTCTGGTGCTGTTAGGTAGCAACTCTACTGCTGCACCACTGTACCACCCATTTGGCAAAAGTATAAACAATGTACTTAATATAAACACTTTTGACTACAATTAAAGGTAATAAAATCCTTGAAGATTTCAAAACAGGTTGATACATGGATTGAAGGGGTTTAAATCCTTCATATAACTGCCTGAATGCGCTTTAGGTACAGTTTGTTAAAGGGACTCATGGAAGATCATTCAGTGATGTTGGCTATTTTTTGATGTTTTTGTGGAGAGTATATTGGCTGAGGCCAAACTTCTTTGACGATGGAGATCTCATGAGGCAGTTTTTCACTCTATCTCAGTACAACGTGACAATAAACAACCAACAGCAGAAAGGTTTTTCTGTTTGTACATCTGACTCAACATACTGCAGTTGTAAGCATTTCAGATTATAATACCGTATTTACTTTCCATTATTAAAAAAGCTGTTCTTGGAACTGTCTCTTCCGTTACCTATTTAATTGTCTACCACCATTCATGGCACATGCAACCTGACTGCAGTTTTAATTTAATTTCTTGACTGCAATGTAATATCTCTTTCTGCTTCAAACTATTTGGCACACATGTCAGCCTGTGATGGAACTTAACCAGTTTACTGTCTTATTTTTAAGTATGTCTGATGCTGTTCCTGACTTGCTCTTTTGCACTCTTCATTATACCAGCCTCGATCTCCTTGCTTGATTGTAACAGTAAAGGGATATGCTGGACCTTGAGGTCACACATCATCAGACTACCATTGTAATTTAGCCTGAAGTCAACTGACTAAGCATAGACTTTCAATCACATCTTACTTGAAGGATCGAAAATCAAACCATGCAATGCTGTCAATCTTAACGATCCGAATTAAACTTCAAAATGTCTATGCCATTCAGATACAATTATTGTTTCTCTGTTTTATTAGCTGGGATTTCTCATTTTCTTCTGACTTGAATAAAAATGTAATCAAAAATGTTGGTATTAAATGAACATGATGAATAATATTCCTTTAAGATTCAACTTTACGGTGTTTGACTGCAGATACGATTCATCCTGGTGCATTTTTCTCATGATGCTGGGTGATAAATCAATTCACAGATGTTAAGTATTTTGTCATCTTGTCTTAGGACATTGAAAAATGGAGGAAATATTTTGTCGGATCAGTGTACAGTAGCTCATTAAAATACCGTTAGTTCAACGTACATTTCTCTCGTTCCAACTGACAACCAAATCTTCATGGAATCTTTTCCAATATTCGTGGCTTAAATCAGGCAAGTCTCAATCAATGGTGCAACATTAAATGCTCCACTCGTTTACCCGTCAAATTACTTTGATTTAAAGCCTTTCGATTCAAAGACACTTAGCAAAAGTTCTCTGTTTTGAAAAACTCTATTTAATAGATGATGGATTTGCAGCACAGCAATTATGCTATTCAGCCCATTGCATCTGTATCCATGTGCTTTGAAAGATACAACTACCATGATCTATTTCCAAGACCTTCACCTGTATGCTGTTAGCTGTTCTCTTTTCGATACCTACTCACTTCTCATTGTTAAATTATTAATCCCACCACTATCTGACAAAGCATTCTACTTTTCAACAAATCCTCGTCTCTCCAAACATTTGGTTGTAGTATCCTCTCTCCCTGCCTCAACCCTCCACTGCCCTCCCCATAGGCCCATATTTTGTCTTCAGCCTCACTTACCTTTTAGTGGTTTGATGAGATTCATTTTCTGTGAAGTCACGATTTGTTTTCTATTTTGGTTATACCCTTTTTATCAAGCAAGGAATCGAATACACATCTAGAAAGAAAAATGGTTCAACATTCTTCTTTCATTTTGAATGGTTTGTGGATCTGAATCCCAAGGCATCTGCTGTTTTCCAGTTCAAAGCCATCAAGGCTCCAACAAACAGACTTTGGAGGATGCCCAGTGCAAAAATCATGATTTATCATGAAAATCAATGCTAATTTGATTGCTGATATGAATCATCTTGGTGCAAACTTAAACAAAACACGACCTTTCATCCGCTATTTCAATGAGTGTTCCGTATTTCATCACTTGAATTTACCGAACACACTTCTGCAAAATCCTTTTCCCTTCTAAATTATCAGTGAAACAATTGAATCATGTCATCGTGTTTATTAGCTTACGTTCCTTCTATATATTTTTTAAATTCCCCTCACTGTTATATTGTATTAGTAATTCTGTTGCCCCAGATGCCTGTTGAGTTACATGTTGATTTCTCTGATCTAATGGCTAATGCCTTAAATGTACATGGTGCAGGTTTTTGTTGTCATGTACTAGATTGAATCTGTATATTGTGATATTTCATTACAGCAGATTTCTGAATGTAACTGTCTGTTGTGGAATCATTGGTCAAGAATACTCCTACTGCAGTGCGGTGACTCGTGTTGTCATTTTTGGTATTTTCATCTTTAGTGCAGAGAAGCAATTTGACAAAAGAGTCCAAAATCAGTAAGAATCTGGACAAGGCAAAAGTAGAGCAATAATTGGTGAAGACTTAAGTTAATTTGTCAACCATTTAACATTTCTATCCCATTTCAGTTTGGGGAAAATGGCTAGTAGGTCATTCGTAACTATTCCTTTAAATACTTTCTTAATATTTAAATCCACCATAATTACTTTTAAATTGCAAGTGGAGTAACATTTTACCCAAATATCAATCACAAAAAAATTACAATGCCCAAAATAGTAATTGATACATCAAAGATAAGGCAAATTTCCCCATTCATTGGGGAAAAAATCACAGGTGATGAGGCATTTTTCTCACTGAATAGTTTATGATATGGAATTTACTGCTTGGAATAAAAAGAGTAATATTTTATTTGCCTTTTCGAAAAGGAAATAAAAAATAACTTGGAGGGAAAAAGACAATCAAAGTTGTGGGAACATTCTGGCAAAGGGTATAATAGGATTGCTTTTACTCTGAAATTCTCAAGGCATGGTAGATTTCTTTCTCTGCTGTAATGATTCTATTCAAAATGCATCAGAGAATATGCGTAAAAGTGGTTGGTGTGAACTCTTGTGCATTGCATACCAACCTGGTATTTTACTTCTTGGGTGCATGCTTTTTATGTACTATGTGCTTAAAATAAATTCTAAAATTAATTGCGGTGGATGTGACTTTACAATATCTAAATGAAAAGTAGGTGATATCGGAAGCACTTAACAGCTTGTATCTATTTCCACACAAAGTGCTGGATTAATTCAGTGGGTCAAGCAACATTTCTGGAGGAAATGGATAGGCGATGTGTCAGGTTGGGTCACTGTTCGAGCTCAAAGTTTGTGTTCTATGCAAGCTTGCATCATTTACTAGTATAAATCTTTTGTAGTTCCTAGTGTATCCATTTCCACACTTTCCATTGGAAGGGTCTTGAACCAAAACATCGCCTATTAATGTTCTTCTGAAATGTATCCTGACCCGAGTTATTCCAGCTAGACATTGTGTTTAGTCCCATTACTTGACACTTTTTGAAATTTGATTGGGACTTCTTATTGCAGAATAAGATCATTGTGCAATGGGTTGAAAAAAATATCCAACAAGAAAATATGACAACAACTTAAGTTGTCTCATGGTCATACCCAACTTGAAGCCATTATCTCTGACAGTGATGATCAACTTTTTAACTGGAAAGGAGTAAAATGTTTAAGGCTTGCAATACTTGTCCTAGCATTCCAAATATACAATAACTTTCTACTTTGGTTCTTAATTCCCCATATAAAACATTTAAGCGTATTTCAAATGTTTATTTCCGGTTCAAGTGTATTTCCGATTCTGCGAAAGTGCAGCCACAGCAGCTGAGTTCATTTATCTCTTGGGAAAAGAGACTTCTGTTATTCAAGTCAAGTGAAGTTTATTTGTCACATACACATACGAGATGTGCAGTGAAATGAAAGTGGCAATGCTCGCGGACTTTTGTGCAAAAGACAAACAACCAAACAAACTATAAACACAATCATAACACACATATTCTTTTACATAATAAATAATGGAAGGAAAAACGTTCAGTAGAATTAGTCCCTGGTGAGATAGGCGTTTACAGTCCGAATGGCCTCTGGGAAGAAACTCCTTCTCAACCTCTCCTTTCTCACAGCATGGCAACGGAGGCGTTTGCCTGACCGTAGCAGCTGGAACAGTCCGTTGCAGGGGTGGAAGGGGTCTCTCACGATCCATATTGAAGATACATGCACAAATACTGTATATTACATATTGTCATCATTTTGGCCTCTCTCCAGAACTATACTATTTTTGTACAGGTTACAGTTGTGCTTTTTGAAGTACACAATTCTTGAGATTATCTATTTGATTTAATAACCTGCACTGAAAAAAATGGAGCCAAGTGCTCAGAAGCATCAAGAAAACAAAATTGAGAATTCAAAATATAATCAACTTGCCCAAGCATAATATTTGTCGGTTTGCAATTACCAACTACATCGGTGAGACCAAGCGTAGGCTTGTCCATCGCTTCGCCGAACACCTCCGCTCGGTTCGCAATAACCAATCTTATCTCCTGGTGGCTCAGCACTAACTTCCCCTCCCATTCCAAATCTGACCTTTCTGTCCTGGGCCTCCTCCATGGTCAGAGTGAGGACCACTGTAAATTGGAGGAGCAGCACCTAATATTTCGCTTGGGCAGTTTGCACCCCAGCGGGATGACATTTACTTCTCTAATTTCAGGTAGTCCCTACTTTCTCCTCCCCTTCTCAGCTCTCCCTCAGCCCACTGGTTCCACCTCTTCCTTTCCTCTCCCCCCCCACCCTCACATCAGTCTGAAGAAAGGTTTCGACCCTATTTCCTTCGCTCCATAGATGCTGCCTTACCCACTTAGTTTCTCCAGCATTATGGTCTACCTATAATATTTGTCAAAATGTAATAATTTCTTTGCAGGATTTGTTAAGATTTCTGGCAATACATTCTTGAATTGCATTTAATAGAAATGAGATTTGCTGGCAAATGCCCAAATTATAGTCCTGCCAGAGGGGCAGGAACAGCTGAGTCAGAGTTTGCCGACTCAATCAGCTGTGAAGGTGTTCGTATACACAAACAGATGCTAGACTAGTAAAAACCAAAGCACAACGAGGAAACTTGGAAAGAAAACCTTTCAAAGTGCTTATGCAGAGCAAGCTCATTCTTTTTTAATAGGAAAAATAAATTAGCATTTTCATAAAGGGCAAGGGAATGGCAGTTTAACTGAGAATGACAACATTGGCATTGAAAAACATGACTATGGAATAAAAGTAATGCATTCTTATGTCTTCTTGGAATTAATGATCTCTAAACCTGGCTCCTGAATATTGCATACAATGCTGACCCACAGAGCAGAAAATTTCAAGGCAATCAATCCTAAATAAATGTGTACAAAACTATTTCTTATTTCCGAGGAATAATAATTTCTTGTCCAATTACCTTTCTCTTTCATGGGATTTTGTTGCCATTTCGCGACACAGTCTTGGTGTGCAGCAGTTAGCAATTTGGGTGAGAAAAGGTGAAGATAGGAGATTAGAGATACAGCATGGAAACAGGCCCTTTGGCCCGCCTAGTCCATGCTGGTAGACAATCATCTATTCACCACGGGCACGATGTAATCCCACTTTTGCATCCACTCCCTACACGAGGGACAATTTACAGAGGACAATTAACCTAAAAAACCCGCACGTCTTTGGGGTGTGGGTGGAAGCCGGAGCACCCGCAGGAAACCCATGCGGTCATACGGAGAACATGCAGGACCCGAGGTCAGGATCGAACCCAGGTCCCAGGCGCTGTGAGGCAGCAGCTCTACGATTGTGGTTCAGTGGACAGCACAAACAGAGAAATAAATACATGGAATTTTGTTAGGAAGACTACAGTTAGAAAAGCAAGTCAGCATTTTGTCAAAATCGTTATGCATCTTGGCTTATTTAAAAAAATGGTTATTTGATGTAAAATAAGATGATCAAGGTTGATTCAGGGCAATATTGTTTTTGTACAATTATCCCCCTTGCGATATATTTATATATAAACGGCAATCAATAATCTCATATAATGACTTTATATACTCATTTAAGAAAACTGCCATATCACAATATTGGTTCCTTTTAATCAAAGTCAGATACGTCTGATTAGTTGGCAAATCTGTTACTTCCTCTTTCTGGACAACATTCATCTTCATGGTCAAGTGGATATAACCAGTTTCTTCTCCCCGCCTCCCCCCACCAGTATGAAAAAGGGTTTTGGCCCGAAACGTTGCCTATTTCCTTCGCTCCATAGATGCTGCTGCACCCACTGAGTTTCTCCAGATTTTTTTTGTGTACATTGGATATAACCATATGTTTGTACTTTATTCATTAAATGAGAATTCTGCTGAAATGTGGCAACATTTCAAATACTAGTGAAAAGCTGTAAATTGGCTGTAAAGCTCTTTGAATATCTGAGGTGATAAGATTCCTTTCTTGTCCAGGCTACTCATTTTAATTAGTGAGGTAACATATCAGATGTTGATGAGATCATTTTAACTTTCTATGTAGGTTTCCTAATGTTGGCACTATAAGTGGATTCTCTGCCATTTTGTAATGTATTTGTACAACCTCTTAGACATTATGTTTAAGGTATCAGAAAGATCTTTTTCAATCAAATGAACAATTTTAGACTGCGAGTATAGTATGTGACCTGTGATGCTAATAGTTCTTGCAAGTCACAGTGGCCTGCACAGTGGCATAGCTGCTAGAACTGCTACCTCACAGCGTCAGTGTCCCAGGTTGGATCCTGATCTCAAGTGCTATCTGTGTGTGTTAATCCTGGCTAGATTGGAGAGGCTAGGGCTTCAAAATAGGGTAAAAGCTTCAGGGCCTCTGGGAGATTTGGTCAATTTGGAATTGCTCTCTGCAGAGCTGGGACAAGCTGCGGAGTGGTGCCAGTGTGACTAGAGCCTAGATACAAATTGCAAGAAAAAAATAAGAACATCTGCAGACCCTATCAATTAGGTGCAAAATGCATAGAATGGATTGGATGACTGCAAACCAGACATACACCTTGTAAATAATGTTGCAGAGTTCAACTTTGCCGAGTGTTGATTGGATGAGGTATTGAGCCTTGTCTAGGTTTCTTGCAGATCAGGGTAAATGTTTCTAAGTTGGCTTCCTAGAGAAGTCCGGTTTGAATACAATGTATTGAGCTGCTGTATTATTGAGTTAGGGAAATGTCTGTTATGTATGGGGTTAATCAATATCTGTAATTGGATTTAAGAGACCACCCTCATGGTTCGGCCCCTCGAGATCCCGGGACCTATAAATGTCCACTGCCACGAGGTCCAGGGTCGATCTTCTGGGAGAGTGCTTGGGATTGCATGACTTTCTGGAGTGTCTCTGTTTGAGCGAGGCCTAGAGGGCTTGATCGGGCAGATACGAGGATCGAACCCGCAGTGGGAAAGGTATAGTAGTCGAACTGTAATCGCGCTTTTGTTAAAATAAAGATTAGTTGTTTCAAGTGCTTGATTCAGTGTTTTTACTGAAACTAGACTGGGGGAAGCTTAGAAACGAGCAATTTACATGTGGAGTTTGCACATTCTCACGTGACATGTAGGTTTCCTCCAGCTGCTCTGGTTTCCTCTCACATCTCAAAGACACACCTTTTTATTGGCGAATTGGCCTCTGTAAATTGCCTCTAGTGTGTAGGAAGTGGATACGAAAGTGAGATAACTTACATCTTGTGTGAGGGAACAATGGTCGGTGTGGACTTTGTGGGCCAAATGGCCTGTTTTCAGGCTGTATCCTTTCAATCAGTCAAACATAACATTTATTTTAAAGGTTACAGTTTTTGACCAACCACTTAAATATAAAGCTTGTGTACTGGTCATTTCATATTAAAGGTTATTCATGTGGCAGAAGTCAATCTTGTAACATAGAAAACAACATTAAAATTCCAAGAATTTAACAAACAAAATGGATACATCCGTTTATAGCACCATCCAAATTATATGTGGCCAGAACCAAGTGAGCTGGATGTGAATCTACTGACTATAGCCTGGTTTGATTCTCAGTCCAATTTAATGAAATTCAAGTGCCAAAATATACTGCCAGTGTTTTCCTGTCAGATTATGATACTAGTTTGCTATTTTTGCTCATAGATTATTTGCAGCGGGATTCCCATGCTGATGCTTCCCCCTGCAAATAAACTATTTCTTTACCATAGCATTAATGCAAATCTGACAGTGTAATTCACCCTCCTGTACAAGAGACAGTTCAATCAAACGCAAATGAAAACATGACTGGAGTTGGATTTGCAGACAGATTTGGGAAGTTATGTTTCAAGACCAAGATTTTTGTATCAGAAAATGTATCTTATATTGCACATTATGTACTTCAATAAATATAAAAATAACAAAGTGAAATATGATGCAGCACCACATTAAATGATTTTCATTGCCAGCTATCAGTTTCTCCCACATTAGGAAACAAGTGGTGCATCTTGCTAAATTGACAGCTCGCAGTATTGCATTTTCTAAATCACTGAGTGAACACATTTTTTAATTCAATATTTCAACAATAAAAGGGCTTTGCATTTTATGCCATTCCACATCTTACAGTAAGTGCCAGAAACAATAGTTGGCCTGGATTTATACTGGCAAATTTGCAGTGTTTTGCAAGAGACCACAGACATTTGTTAATATAAGAACTGTTCACATTTGGCTTCCCATACAAGTGGGCAAGACATTCTAGGTTCTTGGTTTCTTGGTCCTCCTAAATATTCCAAATGGAATTTAAACTGGAGGTGGTGAAGGGAGGGCTTAAGCTAGAACGGGTTATTGGGAAGAAAGAGCTACTTTAAATTTAGTTGCATCTGGTTGGGTAACTATAGTTGGGTGGAGATTATTCCATGCTTTAATTGTGCAGGGGAAGAACAAATTGCTGTATACATCTGTCTTTGTAGCTGGGATCACAAATTGGATCGCATGCCCTCGTCTGCTCCTAATTGGTTTGGGTTTGGACAGGTCCCGGATGTTCAACCTTACAAACACCTGAACATACAAGATCAGACTACTGGACTCAGCTGGAATACGGTTGCTGAGAAGGGGGGAGGGAGTGGCGGGGGGGAAGTAGAGGCGGGGGGGGCGGGGGGGGGGGGGGGGGGGTGCAGGAGGAGGAGCAGAGGAGTTTGTTGGGGAGAGATTGGAGAAGAGTTGGCAGCAAGTACAGATGAGGGTTTTAGGTCAGTAACATATACAGGTAGAAATGTTTAGTAGCTGCAAGTACTTTGAAATAATAAAATACATCTCCCTAAATTTATCATAGGTATTAAAACTGCACTATCTTCTCTGATTAAGAATACAATTTTGATGCTGTTATTTGCTGATGTACTGATTGTAATGTACACCGTTTTGGTAAATAAAGTTTGTGCTTATTTATCTGGTATTTGAAAATTTGCCACTTTTAAAATGCATTCAGGATCAAATTCACAACCATTCATTTTCAGGCACTTACTAATTTATTGCAATTCCACCTTTTGTACAAGATAACTAAATATGCCCACAACTCCAGGTCTAAACCTCCAGTGAATTAGAAAGTGTTGTCCTTATATCAACTCCATGGAATCATCGCTGTTTTGTGCTTTGTTTCGTCACCAACATCATACTCCCGTGTAAATATAGTTGGATTCAATGTGTTAATAAGTCTAGTGTGCCCTTTATCAAAGGCTTTCACAGTGACCATAAATGAAATTTTATATGGAAAAAATATGTGGTTGTAAATGTGGGCAGGTTTCTGAAATATATCATATTGCTTTTGAACTAATAACTGTGTTGTGACGCTTTATGAACGCATATTAAAAATTCACAATGAAGATAACTGATTGCTGAAAAACACCTTTGATATTGAGCTTGTGGAAGGTCCAGTTTAGACTTTCGGACAAGTCCAATATCTGATCCATTATTTGTCTGAAGATCAAGAAGAATTCCATTACACGAACACAGCTTAAAAATCTCTCTTAATTAGGATACTGAAGATCTAAAAATCTAATCTTACCTAGAGGAATCAAGCTGTGACAAAAACAGATAATTATACTAAAGAGATAATCACTACCTTGTGTGCAACACGGTAATATGAAAGAGTTGATTAGCGAATGAAAGGAAATTGAAATAAGAAAGTGTAAATTTCAAGGTGATGATTAAATCCACTGAAAACAGTGAATCAAAGGATATGAGTAATAGTGTTGCATGAGGTTACTGAACGTTTGACCAGCTGATACGAAAATGAACAACTTCTGGCATATGCAGTCCAACTTTTCACGTATTCCTGAGGGCCTTAGTAAAGGCTGAGTTAACAGCATCGCTGGATGTATATGGCGAGCCGTTATCTTTTAAGATTTCTTTATTACCTTTGGGTATCCCTGAGAAATCGCTGTGCAGATTCAACTGCTTGAAATTGGGAGCAATGCTTTCTCTCCACTGCTTTTACTTCCACTGAGAGTTAGGAGTATTAACAGAGGGATGTTCAGAAGGTTGAACAAAGAAATGTTCATTGACCTTTCCTTTGCCTTTGTTTATCAGGTTCACGCGGTGTTCAGCTCCGAATGCAGTTTTCACATTTTTCCTGCAATTTCTGGATTCCTGAATGGGTGATCAGCACATATGAGGTGGAGCTCAGTACCCCATGTCCCATAAACTCTCCAGACTAACCCATACTCAGAGGTTTGCTGTAACCAAGCATCGAGTCCCTATTTGGCTTAATGTGACCTTGAGGGCGACTGAAGGATTTATCCATTGGTCCGTCACAGTCATAGAAGAGTTAGAGGGAAGGTGTTCAGTCAGTCAAGATTCTAAAATTTAACTTAGTAAAATGCATACCTCCAGATTCAGGGAGATTTTCTTCCCACCTGTTAACAGGCAACAGATCCATCCTATCAACAACTATAGAGCAGTCCTGAATTACTATCTCTCTCATTGGAAACCCTCGGACTCCCTTTGATCGGATTTTACTGGCTTCATCTTGCACTATACGTTATTCATGTTATAATGTACACTGTGGTACACTGTGGATGGCTCTATTGTAATCACGTATTGGTTAGCACGCAACAAAAGCTTTTCATTGTACCTCAGTACATGTGACAATAAACTCAATTCAACTAACTTAACTTCCTAAAGGAACATTCCAGATGTGAAATTAGCTGCAACAGAACCATTCCAATCTGACCACATGGGTTATTGGAGAAAAGAAAGTCTGCACAAGTTTTTAGTGTTGATCGACAGCCATTCAAAGTGGATAGAAGGAAGCCATGAGAGGGTGAGGGGAGGGCGAAGGATATCGAGCTCAGAATGACATTGGCCAGCTGTTAAATTCGCCAGGGCAGTGGCAGAAGAAATGTAATCCTAATAGGTGTGAGGTGCTGCATATTGGGGGATGGAGGTCAACAAACATATTTCTCTTGGAAGCGTTGAGGAACAAAGGGACATTTATATACAAGTCCACAGATCGCAGAAGGTGCCAGAACAGATAGAAAAGGAAATGGATAAGAAATATTTGATACTCATCTTTATTTGCTGGGGCAGAAAGTATGAGTGCAGGGAGGTCTTGGTAAACTTTTATGAAAAAAATATTAAAAAAGACCGCAGCTGGAATATTGTGTGCAGTTGTTTTCACTTCACAATGTGATTGTACAGGAAAGGATGCAGAACACATTCACTGGGATGTTTCGACTGGTCCAGTTATGAGGAGAGATTGGGTTAAACAAGGTTTGTTTTACATTGGAGCAACAGAGGCTGAGGAATACTAATTCATGTGAGGTACAGGTGGGGTAGATAGTCAGAATCGTTTTCTCATAGCAAGGTTTTCTACGATCAGAGTGATCGGTTTAAAGTGAGGAGTAAGAGTTTAAGGGGATCTGTTGAAGAATACTTTTACTCCATTAGATTAGATTAGATTAGATTCGTTTTATTGTCATTCAGACCTTTCGGTCTGAACGAAATTTTGTTTCCCTGCAGTCATACATATAATTTTTAAAAATGGCAAAAACACACAATCAACACAAATTTAACATCCACCACAGTGAGTTCACCAAACACCTCCTCACTGTGGTGGAAGGCAAAATCTTAAAGTCTCTGTCTCTTCCCCCTTTGTTCTCCCTCTGCGCCGAGGCGACGGTTCAAACTCCGCGGGTGGTTGCTGCCTCCGCCGCAACTCCAGGGCCGAGTCGGGTCTCCGCCGCTGCTGCTGCTGCTGCTGCCGCCACCGCAGCTTCTGTGCCGAGCCGGGTCTCCGCTGCTGCTGCTGCCGCCGCTAGAGCTTCGGGGCCGAGTCAGGTCTCCGCTGCTGCTGCTGCCGCCGCTAGAGCTTCGGGGCCGAGTCAGGTCTCCGCTGCTGCTGCTGCCGCCGCCGCAGCTTCTGTGCCGAGCCGGGTCTCCGCTGCTGCTGCTGCCGCCGCCACAGCCTCGGGGCCGAGTCAGGTCTCCGCTGCCGCTGCTGTTGCTGCTACAGCTCCAGGGCCGAGCCGGGTCTCCGCTGCCGCTGCTGCCGCCGCCACAGTTTCGGGGCCGAGTCAGGTCTCCGCTGCCGCTGCTGCCGCTGCTACAGCTTCGGTGCCGAGTCCGGTCTCCGCTGCTGCCGCCGCCGCCGCCACAGTTTCGGGGCCGAGTCCGGTCTCCGCTGCTGCCGCCGCCGCCGCCACAGTTTCGGGGCCGAGTCAGGTCTCCGCTGCCGCCGCTGCTGCTGCTACAGCTCCGATGTCGCCAGCTCCGCCATTAGGCCTCGGCGCAGACGGAGACGGGGAATACGACCGAAGAAAAAGTCGCATCCCCCGAAGGAAGAGACCAAAACATGTTTCTCCCACCCCACCCACACACATACACAACTTAATAAAACAAAATTAACTAAAACATGACAATGAACAAAACGAAAGAAAAAAAAACAGACGGACTGCAGGTGGGCCGCAGCTGTTAAGCCAGCGCCGCCATCTTGGAATCTGGCGGGTGCAATCTGCAATGCACTACTGAAGAAGATGGTGGAGACACGTTCTCTTACAGCATTTAACATATGGACAAGCAGTTGAATTGGAAATGCAGAAGAGGTGATAAACCAAATGTTGGTAAAGCAGATTAGTGTAGCCAGGTATCTGATGATTGATGTGAACAGGGTGGGCCTGAAGGCCTTTTTCTGTGCTGTGCAGGTCAAAAACTCTTTGGAAACAGTCAATATGGACTAAAGACCATTCTTTGCTGTACAATCTCCTGGAAAATAATGGTCCGCAGTTTAGATTGGTTCAGGTTGAACAAGTTATGAATTGTAATCGGGGGAAAAAATTACTTATCCCCACCACCCAGCTTCAGATGATGAAATGGGAAGGCCTGTTTGCAGTTTAAAGGAGAGATATATATAAAATGAGTTATGAAAGGTTCATCAGACTTTACCGTGAAGCATTTTAGCATTTTTTATCAGGCTGGAAAATGATGCCATGTCCACAACAGGATAGAAACTTGCAGGAATTGCTGACACAAAGATGTCTCACATTGAAGCTGTCCCATTCAGACTAATTTGCAATAAGAAATGAAGGAATCTGTTCAACCTGAATGAGCATTATCATATAAACTGCTGTGAGAAAAGGATCAGACTGTGTGACACAATTCTGCAGCAGAGACTGGCTGATGCTTCAGCAGAGAGAAGGTAGGATATTGGAGAAATAGCTGAATTACATGGTTCTCAGAAATATTTTGCAAAGGTTGGGTAAGAAATTTATACATTTCTACACAGACACCTTGATCTCAGGATGAGGGAAATAAACGGAGGGCCCCGAGATCAAAGATCTGAAGCAAAACTAACAATCATTCAAGAAGATGCAAACCACATTATTTCTGACGAGAGAGTCCTGAAGGGACCACATGGTGGAGAACAGGGATCAATTTAAAAAAGATACAAAATGCTGGAGTAACTCAGTGGGTCAGGCAGCATCTCTGGGGGACATGGATAGGCGAGAGTTTGGGTCAGGACCCTTCTGCAGACTGATTATCGGTGAGGGGTGGGGGGGGGGGAGAGAGATAGAAGGCTGATAGAGAACTGGGGGGCGAGACAAAGTCTGGCAAGTGATAGTGAAAGAGTTAAAGTAATTATGATGTTAGTAGGTTACAACAATGAAACTCTGCTTGTAGATTTAGAAGAATACAAAATGGGTACCTTGCCCTTTAGTCTGAATAGTCAGCCAGATTGAAATGTATATACACTGAGTCATCAAGGTCAGAAGCAAGACCTCTTGAATGTGCAGAGTTAAGGAATACTCCTTCTTTGAGCAAAACCATATATAGACAATAGCTTTTCTGAATTCGGAAGGGACTACAGAGCTTTAATATTACCATATATGGACATGGTGGGACTGTACGAGAATGTTCTGTAGATAAAGAATTGCTGAATTGCTGGCTGTAGGGGTATAAGTACATCTGATTGAACATTACATCTTCGAGTGGAACACAAGGAGCTCTGTGTATCTGAGGATAGATACCCAGCGTTGTCCTTTCCACTCCCGCCTGGCGTAATAAAGGCTTACTGCTTTACTAACTTTATTGTGTTGTCGTCTATTGAAGCGAATCGGACTTTAACAATAGGTGGATACAGATGAGAGCTGCAAGCTCAATACAAGTGGAACCTGTAGCACGGACATGATCCCAGGTGGTCTCAATTCCATGCGTCAGATAAATTCTTCAGTCAGTCAAGTATTCTTTTGGAAAAACAATCAAAGCAAAGGAGTATAATATTCCTTGCAAGTAGTAATTGTTATTTTTGGACTGCCACCCCAGTAAGAAAGTGTGACCAATTGCTTGTTTGGTTGCAACTATGTGTACAGAATGTTCCAGCGGAAGTCTGCAAAGGTCTCTTCAATAAAAACGCACATCCTGGTTGAGATCCGTGTATCTCCCATCTATTTATGTACACTCTGAATCATTTTTGTTGAAGGTTAAGGATCTGCCAAGTTCCTTAATAATGAATAATGTGGGTAAACAAAAATATAACTGGGCCAAAGACAAAACAATGTTATGATTATAATGATGACTTGTTGAGACGACAAATGCTTAAGTTTTATTTAAGGCTGTGCCCTGTAAGTTAAATGTGGCACTTAATTTCCTTTCATTTAAATGTCATTGTGATAATTAGGTGCTTACAAACTGACTGACTGGAATGGTTTTCAAGCAGATAGTGCAAATGAGTTATTCTGATGAAGACTTCGCTTCTTGACTGAGGCTTAACAAGAATTCAGAAATATCTAACAGTGTTTCTCCCACAACAAATAAAAATGGCTGTCATTTGTGCACTCCAAGATCTCAAAAAAACCCAGCAAGATGCATAACCAATTCCATGCATTATCCCAAATCAAAGCTTGAGTGGCATGATAATCCTCACACTATATTGCATGCTGCAATGCACTTCAGAATAACCATCACTTTCTTTAATATATGCAACTCATTTTATTTTTAACCTTGTGTGGCTCACAATGCGACTAAACTATCTTTAGGTGAGATAATCTACTGGTGTTTCACAGAACATTTCAAGCACAGCATTTTGCTCAATGATAGGGCCAGGTACTACTTACCATTTTTAACATTCTTTTACTTTTTCAGCACCACAAAATTGCTTTACAAGTAGCACCAAGCAGCAGCTATTGTTGCAAGCAATTGTTTTCTGCGAAGTGACAGCAGCATAGGTCAAATATAATTCACCATGAAAGATTGTGACTGGAAGGATCAGCAATGCTTGGAAATGTTTTGGTGTTATACTGGGAAATTGTACATGCTGTATGCATTATCAAGCAAGTCATAAATTATAAATATTCTAACCACTAATTTAACATTAGCTGCAGATCCTGTCATCAGACATTTGTAATGGGAGCAATAGTGAAACAAAGTTTCTGGTTGGATTAGTTCAGATAAATGTATTGCATGTGCTGCTACACATACAGGCATTAACAGTAGGGATTAACGTGACCCTTTCAAAATGGCAGGCAGTGACTAGTGGGGTCACACAAGGCTCAATGTTGGGACCGCAGCTATTCACAATATACATTAATAATTTAGATGAAGGGATTAAAAGTAAATTTGCAGATGACACAAAGCTGGGTGGCAGTGTGAACTGTGAGAAGGATGCTTTGAGGATGCAGGGTGACTTGGACAGGTTGGGCGAGTGGGCAGATGCATGGCAGATGCAGTTTAATGTGGATAAATGTGAGGTTATCCACTTTGGTGTCAAGAATAGGAAGGCAGATTATTATCTGAATGGTGTCAAGTTAGGAAAGGAGGAAGTACAACGAGATCTGGGTGTCCTTGTTCATCAGTCACTGAAAGTAAGCATGCAGGCAGCGAAGACAGCTAATGGCAAGTTGGTCTTCATAACAAGAGGAATATAGGAACAAAGAGGTCTCTCTGCAGTTGTACAGGGCCCTAGTGAGACCACACCTGGAGGATTGTGTGCAGTATTGTGTGCAGTTTTGGTCTCCAAATTTAAGGAAGGACATTTTTGCTATTGAGGGAGTGCAGCGTAGGTTCACAAGGTTAATTCCCAGGATGGCGGGACTGTCATATGTTGATAGAATGGAATGACTGGGCTTGTATACACTGGAATTTAGAAGGATGAGAAGGGGTCTTATTGAAACATATAAGATTATTAAGGCAGAAAACATGTTCTGGATGTTGGGGGAGTCCAGAACCAGGGGCAACAGTTTAAGAATAAGGGGTAGGCCATTTAAAACAGAGATGAGGAAAAACTTTTTCACCCAGAGAGTTATGAATCTGTGGAATTCTTAGCCTCAGAAGGCAGTGGAGGCCAATTCACAGAATGCTTTCAAGAGAAAGTTAGATGGAGCTCTTAAAGATAGCGGAGTCAAGGGATATGGGGAGAAGGCAGGACGGGGTACTGATTGTGGATGATCAGCCATGATCACATTGAATGGCAGTGCTGGTTCGAAGGGCCAAATGGCCTACTCCTGCACCTATTGTCTATTGTATTCTTACTTGGA
The DNA here is from genome assembly GCF_010909765.2 of Amblyraja radiata. NCBI lineage: Eukaryota > Metazoa > Chordata > Chondrichthyes > Rajiformes > Rajidae > Amblyraja > Amblyraja radiata. The sequence goes on from NC_045973.1 coordinate 13,776,831, forward strand.
TGGGGAATGTTTGTTGTGTAATCAATATATCTTCACCATGCTGCGGTTTTGATGGCATTGTGATGCAAGAACTTCAAACACACTTTCTCGAAACTATCCAACTTTCTTTTGCAAACAGATAGGAGATCGCAAATTGGCAAGGAACCCTTTCAAAATGTCCTTCAAGTTGAGCAAACATGACTATTGATTGGGCTGAAGTTGTTGCAAAGGTGCATATGTTGAAATTAGTCCAAAAGAACACGCTATAAAGAACAGTGGACATGTAATGCATGCATAAACTTATCAATCTTACTTGCAAATGTTCACTTGTGCAAAATTATTAAAATTTCACTAATAAAATTGGTCCCTCAGAGAACAATCCTACGGATGGAAAGTAGACTGATGCAACACAGATTACTTAAGCAACTTCTACTGGGCTATGGAAATGTGCCAACAATTGACTACATTTTCCTGGAACAGTTTTCAAAAAGAATTGAGCAGACACACCAGCTCAACAACACAAGGATGTCTGCCGTCCTTAGCTCCAAGAAATGTTACCTCATTTCCCCCAAATCATTCTTATTATGGTATTTGAATCAAAAATAATTAGACAGATGCCTTGAAAAACTATTCAAGTGGAAATTTTTTATATATAAACATCATCTTTTTAATCCTCAATTGCTCTCAAAATTGCTCGAATTACATTCTGAACAGGTACTCCATATGTGAGATGCACTTTTACAGTATAAAACAGAGCACGGTGGTGCAACAGTAGAGTTGCTGCCTTACAGTGCTTTCAGTGCCAGAGACCCAGGTTCGATTCCAACTACGGATGCTGTCTGTACAGAGTTTGTACGTTCTCCCGGTGACCGCGTGGGTTTTCTCCAAGATCTTCGGTTTTCTCCCACACTCCAAAGACGTTCAGGTTTATCGGTTAATTGGCTTTGTATAAATGTAAATTGTCGGCGCAGACTCGGTGGGCCGAAGGGCCTGTTTCCGCGCTGTAACTCTGAACTAAACTAAACTAAAGTGAAAAAAGGGAAGATTTAAAGTCTAGCATTATTCTCAATTCAGGGGAGGTAAATGTCATTTTTCTAAAGTCATAAAGTAAATTTGATTCATAATCAAATGGCTTTTATATTAAAATGCTAGCACTAAAGACATGAATAAGTTGAAATAATATGTTGGTGTACATTTTACCTGGAAATATTAATAACCTGAGTCAAGTCAAGTCACTTTTATTTATATAGCATATTTAAAAATCAAACTCTCGTTGGCCAAATTGCTTTACATTTGTGGAGGTACTAACGTTATGCAACAGTGGTTCATAGATTAAATACATACATAAATACATACATATAGCCCTCGCTCAGAGGACGTCAAGAAAGGCTTAAGAGAAGGGATGAGTTTTAAGTCTCGACTTAAAGGAGTCGATGGAGGGGCAGTTCTGATGGGAAGAGGGATGCTGACCTCACAAAAGAAATGCACAGATTTTAGATGTACAATCAAAAGGTAAGATATGATGTGTTTCGCGTCATTATTCATCGCAATTTCTCTCAAGATTTCTTAAAAATGTAAAAACGGTGTATAATAAAAACATCATAATCATTCACCATGATTTGCAATGATGAGTTTTCATTCATATAATAACCTAAAAATTAAACTTCTCTGAAACCTACCCAAAGAGCAGTTATTTGAACAGCCATAAAAATAATGAGTAGAAAGCCATTTAAATTTCCACTATTTTGGGAGACCGAATCCTCTGTACCTAAGCACACATATTAATCATAATGTAGCATAATATCGAAGGTCCCAGCAATAAAATAATTGCACAATTTCATTTTCAGCATAATTAGGTGTCCTGCTCCCTGCCTTTCTTATTCCACTTGAATTACTGGTGAAGAGGTTGGGTGTCCTTGATATGGACTACTTTACCAGTTCCTCGATAAAAACACAAGCAATGAAGATACCTTACCAGTCAAATTTTAAGAATTACATTTAAAAAAAATCAAGACTTTATATACTATTTATATTGCCTCAATAAAATACTTTTAACAAGTGATAAATGGAAACCCAGAATAAATACTGTATTTATTTTACTACCAACTTTTGTATGCAGAAAGATACAGTAAGAATGCATCAAGAAGATGGTGCAGAGGTAGAGTTGCTGCCTAACAGCGCCAGTCACGAGTTTGATCCTGACTAGGGGTGCTATCTGTATGGAGTTTATAGGTTCTCCCCGTGCCCTGCGTGGGTTCTCTCTGGGATCTCCGGTTTCCTCTCAAACTCCAAGTACATACAGGTTTGTACGTTAATTGGCTTGATATAATTGTAAAATTGTCCCTTGTGTGTGTTAATGTGCGGGGATCGCCAGTCAGTATGGACTCAGTGGGCCAAAGGCCTGTTTCCACACTATCTCTCAACTAAACTAAAATTAAACCATCCTGAAATCCATTACGCAATTGAATGTGAATACCAAATAAATGTGATGCTCACAAAAAAATTATCACATTTAAGAGATGACTGTCATCAAATAATTGAAACATTAAATTTGTTCATTGGTATATTTGCACTGTTTCAGACCTCATACATTGATAATACGCTGCCTATAATTCAAATTTTTCACTGCTGTTCAAGTATAAATTTGCATTAATTTGCATTATGGTGAAGGAATGAAGTAAGGAAAATTTATGTTTTGAGATTTGACTCATGTGAACTCTATTACAGAATCAATAATAGTGAAGTACAGTGTAATAAAATAACCATGTTCTACTATGTACTTACAAAATTACTCATGAACAAAACTACTTGTACGAGTATGCATTCCTGCAACTGACGCTGCATTTTCTCAACATAAGGGTTACAGAGTAATCTTACAAAGGTGCTTTGACAATCACTCACTTTCCTCTCCCAGACATTAATAGTGCTGCAAAAAAAAAAAAACCCTGTACAATAGTCATGTACCGTTTGACTTCTAGAGCACAAAGTGCATTGGCTATTTTTTCATTCAGAAATATGTTTAGAAAATATGCAATTTTTACAAAAAGGATAATTTTCAATGAGAAAATCAAAAGATAGAGCTCTTAAATATAGCGCAGTCAGGGAATATGATGAAAAGGCAGGAACGGGGTATTGAATGTGAATGATCAGCCATGATCACAATGAATGGCTGTGCTGGCTTGAAGGGCTGAATGGCCTACTCCTGCACCTATTGTCTATTAATTAAATCTTTATTAATGGGGAAATAAGTTAAAATGCTGAAACCGATTTTGCTGCATGGTCCTTCAGGCATACATATATTCGTACTGCACTGCATTAGCTATGAAACTTTAGTTTAGTTTAGTTTAGAGACACAGCAGGGAAACAGGTGCTTTGTACAACCGAGTGCTTACCGACAGGTGATCCCCGCACATTGACACTATCCTACACACACTCGGGACAATTAACACTTGTACCAAGCCAATTAACCTACAAACCTGTACAATTTTGAAGTGTGGGAGGAAACCGAAAATCTCGGAGAAAACCCACATACAAACTCCGTACGGACAAGCACCCATAGTCAGGATCGAACCTGGGTCTCTGGTGCTGTAAGAGCTGTAAGATAGTAACTCTACCGCTGCGCCACTGTGCTGCCCAAATTGAATCATGGCAAAACAGCATAGAATTGAAACAGCTAGCACACCATTCTGGTCCTAGTGCTTTCACCATGCAGGTAAATGATCTGATCTTTTACCTGAAATGCACTTCCCTCCACAAACCCCGTAATTCCTTTATTCCCTTCACACATAAAAATAGATATGTCAAAAACAGAATATACAGGGAATAAACAAAAATGTGTCAGATGTTATGAATGGTCATTATGCGTCGCAGCGTGGCTGGGCCTTCAACATTTGTTCTGTCAAGCACAGGTTCTGGATTTACTGTGCAGGAAGGAACTGCAGATGCTGTCTTACACCAGAGATAGGCGTAAAATGCTTGAGTAACTCAGCGGGTCAGGCAGCATCTCTGTAGAAAATAAATAGGTGACATTCTGGATCAAAAGGATGAAGGGTCTCGGCCCAAAACGTCACCTATTCATTTTCTCCAGAGATGCTGCCTGACCCTCTAAGGTACTCCACCTTTCTGTGTCTATCTTCTGGATTTACTGGCAGATGTGTTGCACCAAATCCATTAGTAAACATTAGGCAGGATCCATGATCTGCCATAATTGTGGTAAATGATTGTGATGTTGGAGAAATTGTTCCATTTAAACCACATCTCATTGTGATGTTACTCAAAATGTGACAGGGATAATAGGGCTGTGGTATCAGAAATTCTTAGTTTTATTACTTCTCTCTTTGTTATCCATGAGATTTGTGTATTTTAAACTAAATCCAGTCACTATCTATTTTAAAATTTATAATGAATATTTCTCCCATGTTTTACCACAGAGAAAGATATGATGGTTTTTACTTGGGAAAGTTAATGATGATGTTTTGAGGACAGTCCCTAATAGAGTTGAGGACATGCTGAATGTCCGAAGGCATATGAAGTTAAATAAACATCCCAGTTATATCCAAGGACACTGTGGAAAGCTAAATAAGAAATGCAGTAGCCCAGGCTGAGATACTGTATATGAATCATCATCAGATTTAATAGACAGTAGACAATAGGTGCAGGAGTAGGCCATTCGGCCCTTCGAGCCAGCACCGCCATTCAATGTGATCATGGCTGATCATCCCCAATCAGTACCCCGTTCCTGCCTTCTCCCCATATCCCCTGACTCCGCTATTTTTAAGAGCCCTATCTAGCTCTCTCTTGAAAGCATCCAGAGAACCTGCCTCCACCGCGCTTTGAGGCAGAGAAGGTTCATAATAAGCTGCCGGAAGACTGGAGGATGGCTAACATTGTGCCTGCCCATGAAGGGCTGCAAAGATTACCCTGGGAAATATTGACCAGTAGGTGTAACATCTGTGGTCGGAAAGTTACAGGAGAGGATTGTGAGGTATAACATATAGATGTATTTGAAGAGGTACTTGATTGATTAGGGATGGTCAGAATGGTTTTGTGCATGGATGATCATGTCTCGCGAATTTAATTAATTGTTTACTGATTTTGCTTCATGATAGGAAGCAGAGGATGATACTGGAAGGTTGTTTTTTTGGACTGGAGGCCTATGCGTGCTGCGCTTGGAGGATTGGTGCTGCCCCCCATTTTTGTTTGTCAACAATTTGGATGAGAATGTTTAAGGCATGATTAGTAAGTTTGCAGTTATCAGTAAAATAATGGTGTCATAGTCACTGAAGATTGTTGTCAAGAATTACAGCATGACCTTGATCAGCTGGGCAAGTGGGCTAAGGAATTGTACAATTCAGTTAAGTGAGATATGGTGCTTTTTGGGAAATGAAACCAGGCCAGGACCTCCACTGTGAACGGTAGGGCCCTGGGGAGGAAGAAGGATCTAGGAACATCAGTATATAGTTTCCTGAAAGTAGTACGATGGTGAAGACGACCATTGGCACACCAAACTTCAGTCAGGGAATTTACTGTAGAAGTTGGAATGTTATGTTACAGTTGTTCAAGGTGCTGATAAGGATGCATTTGGAGAATTGTGTTCAATTTGGTTACCTTGCCACAGGAAAGATGCCACTAAGCTGGAAAGTGCAGAGAATTTTTATGAAGATGTTGTCAGGACTGGTGGGCCTGAGCAACAGGGATGATGGGCAAGTTAGAACTTTAATCCTTGGAGCACTGAGGGGTGACCAAATGGAGATCTATTAAAAATAATGAGGGGGATCAATAGGGTGAATCCACATAATCATCTTCCCAGGCTGAATATGGGAAAGATTTAATAGGAAACTGAGGGGCAGCTTTGTTGATATTTGGCCTTAGCCCGTCCTCACTGAAATTCAGAACTTTTAATCTAAAAGATCTAAATATTAGATTTTCATTTAAAGTTAACCTGTATGACACCTGCAGTGTAATAACTTCTCACCAAATGTTCTGTTCTTTGAAAGAATTGCCTTCACATTTCCCCACAACTAATGGCTGTTCCATTAGCCAGCTAGATCTAACACAATGTATATATATTTTTTCGTTTTTAAACCTTTCAAAATTTCTCACCACTCAATATATAATCCTGCTCTTCGGCCAAGCTCTTTGGACAGTTGCATAATTCAATGTTTTTGTACTTCTGACCCATTATATAACCTTAGTATTTTATTATACTGTACAAATTATGCTATGCATGTTCGAGCTGCAGTGTGTTATGATTCTCACCCAATCATTTCATTTACTGTAAAGTACCTGACAAAAGAAATGTAGAAGCAGAAAAAGCCAGCTGCCATCTTTGTCAGTTGAAGGGTTGTGTACTAACAGGAGCTGGAACTGAAAGCACTTGGGAAATTCACGCAAATAGTGTTAAACATTCTCTTTCCATTCCACCGATCAGTCATCCTACTATTTCCTTAAATGAATTACCAATTGAGTGACAATTCCTCCTGATCCACGAGCAGCTTCAGTTAAGCAGTTTACAGCAACAACAATGGTTAAATCTTTATTTCATTTATAAAGGACAGATAAGAAGCTGTATGTCAGAAATTAAATGGAACTTTCCAATCTATTGCACTGCATATTTTCCTTGTTTTGCCAAAATTGAGTCAGCAACGAAATCTGTCAGTCTCAAGAGAAATACACACAGATATTCCCCTGAATGTTGTCATGAACTCAATGAATTGTAATTGTTCCCAGTGTCCTTGCTAACCTTTATCCTTCCAATATGGTCATCATCAAGTTGCTGTTTGTGGTTGTTTTTCCTGTTATATTTTCCAGTTTGAAACAGTGAGCACACTTCAAACGTCCTGCATTGTATATAAAGCATATTGGAACAGATCAGTCTGAAGAGTCTCGAACCGAAACGTCACCCATTTCTTCTCTCCAGAGATGCTGCCTGAAACTGAGATGCTGAGTTACTCCAGCATTTTGTGTCTATCTTCGATTTAAACCAGCATCTGCAGTTCCTTCAAGCACATTGTAACATTCTGAAAGGAATGTGAAAGGCACAAAACATTTTTGTCTCTCTCTTTCATTTCAGTATGTTTTAACAAATGGGCATGGTGTATTTTAATAGATTTGCAAGATAGTCAGACAACCATGCAAGTAATGCCACAGTATTTTGCCGTTTTACCTCTGCAACACAATTATTCTTTTACAAACTACCTGTGTTACATTTTTGACAATAATCAAAAATATTAAATTGTTGTTAACCACCAGGATAGAGTTTCTAGTTTAGACACAACAGGGAGGTTGAGAGAACATAGAAAAATACAGAAAAAATATCCCCTAAAACATGATTGCAAAAATAACACAAAGCTTCAACAAATGAAGAAAAAAAAATCCTGATACCAGTTTACATTTATGCTCAAAGTGGGTTTATAAATTGTAAACAATGTCATTTTATTCAATGACCTGGTCTACTAGTTTTCTAACCCAACTTTGAAATAACTGAAAATGACTTCAAAGCGCTATGAACATTGACTTATCTAATTTCAGGTCCCTGCTTTCTCCTCCCCTTCTCAGCTCTCCCTCAGCCCACTGTCTCCGCCTCTTCCTTTCTTCTTCCCGCTCCCCCCACCCTCACATCAGTCTGAAGAAGGGTCTCGACCCAAAATGTTGCCTATTTCCTTCACTCCATAGATGCTGCCTCACCTGCTGATTTTCTCCAGCATATTTGTCTACCTTCAAAGCTATGCTGAACCATTTACTAATCTCATTTCACTGTGGTCACCTTTTTTTTTAAAGTATTTAAAAATATTTAAATATGTAAATACTTTTAAAATGCTTCCACTAATTCTGCTGTAATTAAGGACAAATTGTAAAACTTCTTCAAAGACTTGTTAATAGGTACAAATTGCTGACAACACATCATTCTGCACCTTTCTGAAGGTGCATTGACTGCAGGTAAAATTATTTTAAAAACAATTTATTTAATTTACACATATGGACTTGATTTCATTTTGCAATGCTTTGTGATAGTTCTTGTAATTCCACAGGTTCTGTTGCTAAAACTTGCTCAAATTAGCAGAAATCCAACTGCACTACGCTTCATCAATCAGAGAAAAAGTAGTTTGTCATGCACAGGTATTTCATAACCATTAGTAGAAATCGTCCCAATTTCTCTTCACGTTCTAAATTTTGAACTGGTTTATCTTCATTATTGAGCACCTTCCTCTGAATTTCCAAATACCTCCTTGATCATTTTATCACTGCAGCTTCTGTGATTGCAATGCAGCACAAACATAGTGCTATTTGGATCTGAATATTTTAACTCTGACTAAAATGATTGAAAACCACAAAAATCAATACCAACATTTTACATTGAGACACCAACCCCCAGACAAGTTTCAAATCAAATTTTGAAGCTATTATGCACCCAGGTAAGTAGCATGGACAGCCTCGTGATGAATGCTTCTGGTCTCTGCATATATTTTCTTATGTTGTTATCGAGCATTTGACACTCATAAATAGAGCATTTTAACTTATCATACACTACTGTTGTGTTTTTAAATTAAAATGCTCCTTGGCAAGGAAAGGCAAATGCGTGTTTTCTGGTAATAGCTTTTCTCTTTTCAAGTATTGCCACCTACTAATTACACTCAATTTTCCATGAACTGCTCTTAAAACATAATTTGAGGCAATTTGTTATCTTAAACCCACTGAAAAATAAACTATGCTTCAAAAGACAGTGATTGCGAAAATCATTTAATGTACCCAAAGCTTTTAAAGTCATTATGCCTTCTCCTGTGCCAGATGGATCTGTTTCGTATCTGTTGGCCTGTCCATCCAATTTCTACTCAAAATTAAATATTTTACCTAAACCCAGACTGCATGACTGCATGTGTCTAATAATGTTATATGAATATTTTATGAAGTAACTGTCAGAAGTGCTTCTTTGTCAGCAACAAACAAAGATCAAAGTTACAGTGCTGTGAATTGCTTTTAAAGGACGTTAAAATACTCACAGATTAATACATCTACTCGAAATAGGTTAAAGCATCCGACCACAGGTAGCAGATAAAAAGAAGTTTCTGAATGAATACGATTGTAGATGGCTTTCATAACAGCAAAATGGAAAACTGCTCAGCTTAGTTTACAGCATGGGGAACAGTCTGCATTTAGTTTTTCTCGCCACTCTCTTAACCAGCGGTCCGTGTGGTGGCCAACTGAGCAGAAAGAGTTGGTGACTTCAGGGCAGGCCACCTTTAATGTAGCATGCGCAGTCGAGATAGAGCTCAAATGGTGTCATTATGGCTTGCGTTCAGGAAATGGTCATCTCTGGGGCCACAACACTCTAGCTAAGTGTAAGTGAATCAAGAGCAACTAAAATTTAATGCAAACTGAAGGCATGATTCTTAATTCCCCTCATTACAAACACGTTTCTAATTACCAGGTGCACTGCACTGCACAGGTTGAGTCAATAGACAATAGACAATAGGTGCAGGAGTAGGCCATTCGGCCCTTTGAGCCAGCACCGCCATTCAATGTGATCATGGCTGATCATCCCCAATCAGTACCCCGTTCCTGTCAATGTGCTTTCAATCATACATTACTAATTAAACTCACATATGTAAGTACCCTCTTATTTTTAAATTTGTAAATTACATTATAACTTGAAAGCATGATTCGAGATAGCTCATAGATCATCTGAAACAGATCAACTAACATGCCCCATCCACAATAGTTTCTAAATCAACCACAAGCAAAGTAGTTACGTTATCAGTGAATATAGCTGACACAAATTACACAAAAATAATTAAGGCTTTTCTTCATTGCATGATGTAGAGATTCACATGTTCACTGTCTTTTTTGATTATTCTGGGATTTGGGGATTTTACACCCAACATTTCTACATGATTCAGACGTTCCAGTGTATTAAAAAAAATTACATTCTCGCACGTCAATAGATATGCATATATGAAACACCTATCAGTAATTCCTTTACTGCTGATCTTGTAATATTAAATCAATTGGTATCAGCTGGAAACATTCACCATCTTCCTCACCAGAGGAAACAAACTTTTAAATTTCACAAAGCAGAATATTTGGCCAAACATTATGAGAATTCATCAATTTGCCCAGCTTCGAATGACCTCCTTTAGTTTTTATCAACAAACCCCCTGATGTTTTTATCCAAAGCTTGAAGAGAAGCACAGCGGAAAATGGTTAAAATTGAGGAAACATGTTTCAAAGTGTTGATATTTGGATTGAGGAAAAGGCTTTAAAACAGCAAGTTACTTGCAATAAAGAAAGGACAACTTCAGCAAATCCAGGTATCAAAAATCAAGATCAAATGTTCATTTCCAGCAGGCATTCCAGATCAGTCATTAAAAAAGTGAAGGAAATGGGAATTTCGCATTTGGGTATAATCAGTAATCTGGATGAAAATTATGTGTGGAATTGCGCAGTTATCCAAAGTAAATACTTTATGCAATTTGCCTGCCAAACTCAATGTGCAGAATTACAATCTTAATGGAGCTGCATTATGCTGGCTGTTGATGGTGGTTCTGGCAGGATGCATTTATTGGCAGGAAATGAAATAAGCATAATACCACGGAAATCACCTCTCAAATCTTGTAATATATTTGAAGAGGGACAGAATCTAAGACTTAAATGACTTCAGAGGACATTACAAAGCTTAATCCACAAATTAAAAATGAGCATGTTCAAATAAAATTGCTTTACTTATTTCTGCATTTGGCATTTTAGTTAACTTCACATTTTGTTTTCAATTCTACTTATTGCTTCACTTTAATAAATTTAACTATCTGAATGTCAGAGTGCTGCTGTCTGTCTGGCCATTTTTTTTTCAAAATGAAGAAATAAAGCAAGATTTTGAATTGGAAGAGCAATGGAGATGTATATTTGCTGATCATTTGTTTTGAAGGCTACTTATGAGTTAACTTCCCACAGGTGATACCTGGGCTGAGCACCTGTGCCTCCAACATCATTTATAGAAAATACAAGATTACAAACATGTCTATCGATCATCTCAATTATAACTAAAGATGCACAGTGCTGGAATAACTCAATGGAACAGGCAGCATCTCTGGAGAACATAGCTGGGTGACGTTTCGCGTCGGGACCCTTCTTCGACCTGACCCAAGGCATCACCAATCCATGTTCTTGGTTCTTGGTTCTTGGTTCTTGGTTTCTTGGTCCTCCAAAATATTCCAAATGGAATTTAAACTGGAGGTGGTGTTCTCCAGAGATTACTAAGAACATCCGTAATCTCTGAGTTACTCCAGCACTTTGTGTCTCTGTTTGTACACCAGCATCTGCAGTTCCTTGTTTCCTCAATTATAATTACACTTTATTTCAGTGGTTTATTTTACAACAAAGTTTTATTATTCATGAATTGTTGCTTATGTTGCTTCATTTTGTAGTAAATGCCTACTATGTTCTGTGTGCTGAAGCAAAGCAAGAATTTCATTGTCCTATCAGGGACACATGACAATAAACTCACTTGAACTTATATTGTTCACCTATGAATATATTTTTGTTTGATCAACTGTTCAGCGATTTGATAGGAACCTCTCTGATGATGGAACATACCTTTGAAAGTCCCAAAATTGTGCACACAAACTCAGTGTAAGTTCAGCAAAAATGCACTCCCTCCATGGAGTCTTGTTAATCAGCAGAATGTATTTGAAATTCTGCAGGATCAAACCAATTCTCCAACTGGTACTTGGAAGGAATGAGGCAACACTCTAGAAGTGCAATCTAACTGATTATTTTCCTCTTACATATCACTCTGTCTTGGGATGTAGCCACTGCCATTTAAAAAAATCTGTAATCAAAACCTAGGAGAGCAAGAAGTAGCAAAGTCCATCTGCCATACATATAAAAATATTGTAGAAACAAAGTCCTGGAGATGCTGGTTTATACCAAAGATAGACACAAAGTGCTGGAGTAACTCAACAGCAGCATCTCAGGAGATAAAGGATTGGTGACCTTTCCGGTCGAAGCCCTACTTCAGGTCTGAAGATGGGTCCTGACCCGAAACGTCATTCACACTTTTTCTCCAGAGACACACCTACGACTACGTAATAAATTCCACCCACATAATTACGGGCAGACTAAATTTAAAGGCAAATGCCATAACTATGACACACAAAATTAAGCCAAATGGCCACTCCACTGCCTGACCCACAGAGTTACTCCAGCACTTTGTGTCTATCTTTCATATTAAAGTATTATCGGACAATAAACTGACTGTCAAGTGTTTCAAGCAAATAGACAAATGATTCAGCACAATGTTAACACTTTTACTTGATGTCCTGTCACACCAACAAACTGCAGGTAATATATCTTCATAGGCTGATAATTAGCAAGTATCATTTGTTTAACAGGAGTGCCAGCAATGACTATCTCCATCAATCTATCCATTAAATTAATCGGCATTACTAGCATTTTGTCCTGCCCCATCTCTCTTCCAGCTTTCTATTCCATAGAAATATCTAAACATAGAAAAATAGATGCAGAAGTAGGCCATTCGGCCCTTCAAGCCAGCACCGCCATTCAATATGATCATGGCTGATCATCGAAAATCAGTAACCCGTTCCTGCTTTTTCCCCTTATCCCTTGATTCCTTTAGCCCTAAGAGCTAAATCTAACTTTCTGGAAAACATCCAATGAATTGGCCTCCACTGCCTTCTGTGGCAGAGAATTCCACAGATTCACAACTCTCTGGGTGAAGAGGTTTTTCCTCATCTCAGTCCTAAATGGCCTACCCCTTATTCTTAAACTGTGACCCCTGGATCTGGACTCCCCCAACATGGGGAATTTTTTTCCTGCATCTAGCCAGTCCAATCCTTTAAGAAATGTGTATGTTTTCTGTTGGGCAAAAAGATGCAAAAGCTTGAAAATGGGGGAGGAACAGCATCTCATATTTCGCTTGGGCAGCTTACAGCCCAGTGGTATGAATCTTGATTTCGCCCAGTGGTATGATTCTTGATTTCTCCCACTTCAGGTAGCATTCGCTGTCTCTCTATCCCTCCACCACCCAAGTCACACTAGCTTCTCGTTTTCACCTTACAAACAGCTAACAATGGCCTGTTTCCTTTATCATTGTAACTTTTTTGCATTTCTATTCATTGTTCTTTACCTCTGCACATCATCGTCTATGTATCTTGTTTTCCTTATCCCTAACCAGTCTGAAGAAGGGTCATGACCCGAAACGTCACCCATTCCTTCTCTCCAGAGATGTTGCCTGTCCCGCTGAGTTACTCCAGCTTTTTGTGACCACCACCAGATTAAAGATTAACTTCTTCCCTGTTGTTAACTGACTCTTCAACAAACTTCTCATATGCAAGGGATGAATTACCCGATCTTCCAACCTACCTCTTTGTGGCCTTGCCATTTATTTTTTATCTACACTGTGGAGTTGTAACCCTTTCTTCAGTACTCTATTTATATTTTCTCTCATGCAATACCTGAAGTACTCCACACTGGCACAACTCTGCGTTAGGAGACTTGGGGCTTGCCTTTGTCTTTGTACTATATTGTTTGTTTTTATATATTGTATTTTTTGTCGTTCATTTTTGTCTGCTGAGTACAATGTTTACATATGTGTTGTGCTGCTGCAAGTCACAATTTCATTTTTCATTTTGGAATATATGTTTAATAAAACACTCGACTGGAGAAGGCGCACAGTGCGGATTCACTAGGATATTATCTGGGATGGAGCATATTGGTTGTGTAGAGCTGGGTTTGTTATCCTTGGTGTGGAAGAGGCTGAGGCAGAATCACCATGGGTCATACATTCTTGCTGAATGCCTGACAATGCAAGGTAACTGAGAAACTTGAGGATTCTGTTTAATTCTTGTAAGCTTTGGCCTTTTCCTCACCAAAGCATTTTTGTTCTGTCATTCAAATTGTTTTAGATGTGACTCATGAATTATACAAAAGGGGATCTCAGGGAGGACTTTGCTGGAAGCTGTTCCACATTGAACAATGGACAAGGTAATTTAACAAAGCACACACAACAAGGAATTCAGTTGGTCAGGCAGCATCTGTGGAGCGAATATACAGACAATCTTTCAGGTTGAGGCCCTTACTCAAAACCTCCACAGATGTTGCCTGACCCTAGTGAGTTCCTCCAGGAAGACTCCAGCATCTGCAGTTTCCTGTGCCTTCATGCAGCAAAACTTAAGGATTATGTCAAGGAAATGCAGACGGTTTATAATTTGAACAGAATCAAATAGATGTTAAGTTCATGAGATCACAAGTTATAAGAGCAGAATTAGGCCATTCGGCCCATCCAGTTGACACAGTCATTCAATCATGGCTGACATCTTTCCCTCAGCCCCATTCTCCTGCCTTATCCCCATAACTCCTGACACCCATACGAATCAAGAATCTGTCAATCTCCACCTTAAAAATATCCAATGACTTGGCCTCCACAGACTTCTGTAGCAAGCAATGAATTCCACAGATTCACCACTCTCTGACTAAAGAAACTCCTCTTCATCTCCTTTTTAATGGTACATCCTTTTAGTCTGAGGCAACAGTCTCTGGTCCCAGACTCTCCCACTGGTGGAAACACCCTTTCCACATCTACTCCAACCAGGGCTTTCACTATTCAGTAAGTTTCAACGAGGTGTTCCCCTCATCCTTCTAAAGAGTTAATGGGAGTAAATTCTTGGTGGCATTTGCTCAGTACAAAGTGCCTTGGTAAATGGGATGTTCTGGTTTGTGAACCGTAACTAGTTTTACCCCATTTGGATGGGTGCAGCGTGAAGTCTGTTGCCAATATTATCTCCGAAACACTGATATGATGACACTTACGAAAGCTTGCAACTCTAATGCAACTCAGAATTTCAGCTCATGCACCACAGTCAATATTTGTGTGAATTTGATTTGACACCACAGAACTAAGTGATTTCCCATATACCAATAAAGATTTGAAATATGAAGTACTGTTTGAGAACTATCAGCAAGATATTAATAACTGTATATATTAATTCCTATTATAGCATATCAAGAAAAGAATGAAACTGAGTTAGGTTGGTTCCTGTTAATTTTGCAGTTACTTAGCCATAACTTATGTCTTGCACTCCACCAATCAATCAGTCACCCATATGTTGAGTAGTGAAACCATTACTATGATATATATGTCCTTGGAAAGCAGAGGATTTGTTACCAGGACTAACATTTGCGTTATCTGAAAAGTAATAAAGTTACATGGCAAATATATGATTGATGCTTCCTGATATAAATGGCTGAGGCTTTTACAATTTCTCTTTAATCTTTACGTGTCTGAGTGGATCCATGCCACTGACTGTAAGTGTATTCACAGTAATAGCATGATTCTTAAAGCGTTTACGACTCCTAGAAATGACTTAAAATACACTTGGTTAGTCACAGGCGCAAGTGTGCAGAATTTCACCACGTAACCCTGTATTGTTCTTGTATCAGCCAAAACACATTGCAAGGTTTCAGACAAAAATAATTACAAATTAAACATATTTTAACAAAGGATTGAAGCTTTAAAATAAATTACATGTTTTAGGCTCAGTAGTATTCACAATAATTCCATGAAGACTGGACATTTTAAAACCCATCACATTTATAAAACTGTCCGCATATTCAATTGTATTTTTTTTAATGTGGGATTCCCCTCAAATATTTCTTTGTCCTCCTTCATTTCTTCAACTAATGTCTTGACTTTCATAACTCCACTCCCTTAAACCCCCTTTATTTACCCCTATATTTGACTTCCATTTTTCATTGCCACTGATCATTAGGGCTTTGTGCCCTCCCTTCAAACACCATCACTCTCCTTGTTCCTTATGACTGATTACCTGTCAATTTCATTCCCTTTGATATTGTTCTCGTGTTTTATTTCCTGTGTCCCAAGCATACATCATTAGGTATGTTTCCTTTTGTAATTTGTCCACACTCTCTGTACATAGTTAACACTTTTTTTTCACTGCGGTCTTTCAGAATTTAAGAATTAGGAGTAGGGCACACTTCCCTTCAAGACTGCACTGCATTTATTAAGACTGTCCTTCTCATGCACTTTCTTTCCTGATCCTACATCCTTTCAATCCCTGAGGGTCTAAAATTATCAGCAAACTTACAAAACTCGTTTAACCAAAATGTAACTTTTGACCCATCCATGAAGTTGATCCTTAAAAGTTTTCTGAAATGAGCAGCAAGCCACTGAGCTTGTAGGTATCTTGGCTGTGGGATCGATGCGACTCTTGTCAGTGATGCTTGTATCCCAGTAAATAAATATATTAAAAGGTGACTGATTATCACCAAACCCCCTATCACTGTTCTCTACCTCTGGATAGAAAACTTTTGTTCAATAACTATTCTAACAGCAGAGATATCTAGCTTTACAATCACAGAATGAGATCTTCCAGACTTCACTGGGAGTGATAAAAGCAATCATTTGGTCGTGAGTTCATAGACTGCAGAGCTCAAATAACACCACTCATCGCTAAGAATACGATGCATCTACCCGATGGTTCTAACTAATTGCTCTTTGTATGTTGAGAAGTTCTAAAGAGCACAGTTTTTGATGATAACAGCATGATTGTTGCACCTCTCAGTAATGATGAACCATTGGGGATTGACTACCAGTTTGAGCCAAAACAAATTATTTTGAAGACAAGAAAGTTTTCATTTGGTGGCTTCATTCACATAATCATAGGAAATATCCAGTCTGAGAATGGAGATTGAACAACTACAGGGAGCTGACCTGTGCAACAAGCAGGCAAGGTTTGAGACTTCAGGAAACGATCAGAGCTATTGTCAATTGCAGCGTGTAAAGAGTGAGATTCAGGCAGCAATATCTGAACATTGCAGTTGAATATAACATAAGGTCTTACAAGTGGGCTCAACATTTACATGCTTGTTATCTCCCTCCCTGGGTGCAGACCTGGGTTCTTGAGCCTAATAAGCTTCTTGAGAAACCTAAGACAACGGAGCAGCATGTCCAGAAATGAGCTTCCTTGTTTCTTCAGTCTGCCATGGCACCCAGCATTTCAACCCGTTTCATCTGTTCCTCCTCCTCCTGCTACAGAGTTAGGTTGTATCCTGATGGCAAAGTTGTGGTAAGAGTGGAGGATTAAGTATATAACCTTGTCCTGAACTGTGTAGCAAATGCAATGTGCAGCAAACTGAAAGAGACATGGGCCAGATTGCTGACACAATCTGAAATAACCTGGGGGCTGCAAAGTTCAATGTGATATCTCGGCACAGCCTGTGGCTATAGCTTTAGTTATGGAAGCTGACAATCACTCTCAGATTAGGCTCAGTGAAAGCTCAGAGACCTGGAAGAACCACAGCCACCGGAACTAAACATTCTTTCCCTCTTCCCTCAACCCACAGACATTTCCACCCGGGAATGGGTATCTTGAGCAGCATGGTAAACAAGGCAAGCATGGAAGCAGACAAAATATTGTAGGAAGGAATTGCAGATGCTGGTTTAAACCAAAGATAGACACAAAAAGCTGGAGTAACCCAGCGTCTCTGGAGAAAACCAGGGTCGAGACCTGAATGGTCTGAAGAAGGGACTCGACCCGAAACGTCACCAATTCATTTTCTGCAGAGATGCTGTCTGACCTGCTGAGTTACTCCAGCTTTTTGTGTCTATCTCCAATATGCAAGCATTCATGGCAAGGAGGTAATGTGCACAAATGTCACTACACCTCAAGCAGAGTTGTTGTTTTAATAATGACAGCCTCCCAATAGGTTGGTAGCCTCTAGTGTGCAAGACAATGATTTGCGAAAGGGTGGGTATGTTGTACGAAGCACCCTTTAAATCAGTTAACCAGTAAAATGCTTTGAAAACAAGCTTTGCTCTGAGTGGATGACTATATCCAAAGCAGAAAATATATTAATTTTCCTCAGGAAATGCTCTAAATAAGAAATGTACATTGATGGTCAAAACACTGACGATGTCAAGTCCGATGTTGAGAAATTTTGCAAATAGCCAGATTTGATACACGTTTGGAATAATGATTTTCAGTTTTGTAACAATTAACACCTATATCTTTCATCAGTCCCAATGGAAGTTCATTGAGTTGAATCAATAATCTTGTTTCACATTTACAGCAAACTTACTGAGTGTTACCAGTATAGAACCAAGTGTTTGTTTACACTATGCCCTAATTTTCTTGTTCTTTTATGCAACCAATCAATCCCAGCTTCCAACCACATCTCAGCCTGTTATTACAACTCCATCCCCAGGATAAACTATTGTCTGCAATAATATTTATTCAAATTAGGTACGAGAAATTAAGGTGAGCGTGTTGAGCACAGTTGGAAACAAAGTCATTTTATTTGTGTTTAACTTGAATCATTGAAGTGTTCGTTTTACATTATTGTTTCAACCTGCTATTGTTTCATTGATTGCATTTTCATGGAATGAATATCCACATTAGTGAATGAATAATTGATATATTAGAATTAAGAATGATTTGATATCTTGAAGCTTTAATCTACCAGCTTAAAAATGAAATTTGCACTGTGTTTTCATTGAACGAACATGCTCGAAGGGCCGAATGGTCTACTCCTGCACTTATTTTCTATGTTTCCATGTTTCTATGTAACCCGAGTTCTTGATAATGACATTTGCTCGTTCGCACCCATTTTTAGAATAAGTTAGTGCTTTTGGCAGAAAACTGGAATATTCTGACCATATCCAATAAACCTCACTCGGAATGATACCTTAATGACTTGACATATTAAAAACAAAATGATTCCCAAGTGTTGCAAGGGAAACAATGGGAGTAAGTGGATGGTTGAATGAACCTGTAATGCTGCTGCTGCTGCTAGTAAGAATGTCATTGTTCCATTTCAGTACATATGAGAATAAAATGCTCTTGACCAAATTGGACAAACAAATTGGACAGGTTTGAATTATTCATGGTTATGTATTCATCTGGCCATCTTCTTAAATGGTAGCATAAGCTGAGAATTTGCTGCAGATCTTACGAACATAAAATAACTGTAATTGTACAAAAATAAAATAGTTGCGTTCTTTGACAGAAATAAAGCAGGCAAACATATAACAATAGAGTGTATGGCATTTAGAATTACATACATAGAATAAGCACCTATAATATTAAGTATCGGCGAGACCAAGCGTAGACTGGGCGATCGTTTTTCGCTGAATACCTACCGTCAGTCCGCCTTACCCTGCGTGATCTCCGGGTTGCCAAACAATTTAATTCCCCTTCCCATTCCCACCTTTCTGTCCTGGGCCTCCTCCAATGTCAGAGTGAACCCTAATGTAAATTGTGGCCTCCTCCATTGTCAGAGTGAACCCTAATGCAAATTGGAGGAAAAGTATCTCATATTTCATAGAAACTTAGAAACATACAAAATATGTGCAGGAGGAGGCCATTCGGCCCTTCGAGCAACTAGCAACCCAGTGGTATGAATTTTGTTTTCGCGAACTTCAAGTAACCCTTAGGTTTCCTCTCCCACTGTAGCTGTCGTACTAGTTTCACCGTCATCCTGTTGAGTTTCATTGTCTGCATAACTCGTTACCACCTAGCCCACCGCCAACAATGCACCATTGTGGGTTCCGGCTTTCCTTGATCATTGATACTTTTATGCCTATCTTTCATTAAATTGTTCTATATCTCTCTCTATATATATATATCACCATCTATATCACTTGTTTCCCTTTCCCCTGACTCTCAGTCTGAAGAAGGGTCTCATCCCAAAATGTCAACTTTTCTTTTCTCCAGAGATGCTGCCTGACCCACTGAGTTGCTCCAGCTTTTTGGGTCTATCTTCGGTTTAAACCAGCATCTGTAATTCCATCCTATGCTTTTGTAAGCGCCTATAAGTGCAGTGTGTGCTTTGGAACAATAAGTACATAACCAATTAATATGGCCTATTGTCCTCGATTTAAGATTTGTGAAGGTAACGAAGCACAAATTGTTACCATTATTACAGCTCTACAGGACATAACGTGCTGGAGTAACTCAGCAGGTAAAGCTGTATCTTTGATCTTTCTAATCCCAGGAATGAGTGGGTTAACATATGATGAGCGTTTGATGGCACTGGGCCTGTACTTGCTGGAATTTAGAAGAATGAGGGGAGACCATTGAAATATACCGAATAGTGAAAAGCTTGCATAGCGTGGACATGGAGAGGATGTTCCACTAGTGGGAGAGTCTCGGACTTGAGGTCATAGCCTCAGAATTAAAGGACGTTCTTTTAGGAAGGAGATAAGGAGAAATTTCTTTAGTCAGAGGGTGGTGAATCTGTGGAATTCTTTGCCAGAGAAGGCTGTGCAATGGACATTTTAAGACAGCGATAGATAAATTCTTGATTAGCACAGGTGTCAGGAGTTATGGGGAGAAGGCAGGAGAATGGGAGAGATAGATCAGCCATGATTGAATGGCAGAGTAGACGTGATGCGCCGAATGGTCTAATTCTGCTCCTATCACTTATGACCTTATTTGACCATCTCTCATTCTAGACTCCAGACTATAATCCCAGTCAATCTCTACTCTCAATCAAGGAATCAATCCAGTGAATTTTGTTGCATCTTCTGTTATTTCGTATGACATAACAGTGTCATAAGCATGTGTAGAATAACTCTCTGAACAGCTTTGCATCATGTGATGCCCGATACGTTGTTGCACCAGCACGGAAATAGGCCCTTCGGCCACCGCATCCGCACTGACCAGCGATCCCTGCACATTAACAGTATCCTACACACACTTGGGACAATTTACATTTATACCAAGCTAATTAACCTACAAACCTGTACGTCTTTGGAGTGTGGGAGGAAACCGAAGATCCCAGAGAAAACCCACGCAGGTCATGGGGAGAACGTACACACACCGAACAGCGAAGCACCCACAGTCAGAATCAAACTCGGGTCTCTGACGATGTAAGAGCCCCCGAGTTCGATCCTGACTACAACTTGAAGTTGAGTAGCCGATTCACTGATGAGTTAGGAATTGCTGTCTTCTATTTGTCTGTGCTGGCAGCCACACAAAACAACCTACACACTCTACACACTACAACCCACTGTTCTTAGCTTTCTATCATTGCCAAACCTGGATGTGTTGCAACCATTCCCCTCATCAAAGTCATTAATACATGTTGGCTGAAGCCCCCGCACAGATACTGATGACACCTGGCCCAAAGACTGTTTGCCAACCTGAAAATGACCTTTGTTTTCATTGTTTTCTCCCCTCTGCCAATCCCTTTAGTTTAGTTCAGTTGAGTTTAGAGAAACAGCATTGAAACAGCTCCTTCAACCTACCACTGACCATCGGTCACTCATTCACACTAGTTCTATGCTGTTCCACTTTCGCATCCACTCCCTACACACTAGGTCAATTTACAGAAGCCGATTAACCTACAAACCCACCCGTGTTTGGGACGTGGTAGAAAACGCGTGTGTTCGGAGGAAACCCTTGTAGTCACAGGGAGAATGTTGAAACTCCCTACAGACAGCACCCGAGGTCAGGATCAAAATTGGGTCTCTGGCACTGTGAGACAGCAGCTCTATCAGCTGTGCCACTAAATCAAATGTTTTACTGCAATTCTATGTGCTCTTATTTTGTGCTTCAACATTTTATGCAGCATCTCAAAGAGCTATTCAAAAGCAGAAATGTCACATCCAATGATGTACCCAACATCTTCCCAAGTTCCTTCAACAATTATCTGTCTGCCAAGTATATTGTCCAAATGGGAAAGGTTGTCAAACATGATTCCTCTTTTAGCAAACCAGGGGTGACTGTTTAATCAAATCATGATTTACTTATTACTTGACAGCTGCTGCCAGGATAAGTGGGCCATAGGTACTCTTTCCTAACTCCCTTTCTTGAAGACTAATGACATTTACTACCTTACAACTCATTGGGACTTTTTCTGGATCTTGGGTATTAGAGCAGAAATGGCTTGTGCCAGAAAGAACTGCAAATTCTGGTTTATACCGAAGATAGACACAAAGTGCTGGCGGAACTCAGCGGGTCAGGCAGCATCTCTGGAGAAAAAGGATGGGAGATATTTCGGGTCGGAACCCTTCTTCAGCTTATGTCTATGGCTTATGTAATATTGATAGTGGCTCTAAATATTAGTACATGTAATCATGCCTTTTGAATGTTACTTAAAAACATATAATTGTAGATCAGGATAGAACTTATCTCTGTATGGAAGTAACATATAATAAAGATCCTGTTATTCAGAATACACTTTTGTTCAACAAAGTACTCTTGTTCATTTGAACCATTGATCATTTTGCAGACTATTAGAGAGAAATACTGAGACATGATGTCAAATGTACAGGCTAATCCAAGTACAAAATTCAGTGTCTTAACTGGACGCACAGCATATATCCAAAGCAAGATAATACATGGATGTGGACTCAGAGTCAATGAGCTGTGTGATTCAATTATGGTAGAAGATGAAGGATCAAATAAAAACACCAAGGACTCAATGGTTTCTGTGCAAATGTTCAAGGTCTGGAAAAGAGCCTTCAAGAAATGATCTTCACAGTGGCTCAGCTAGTATAAGAGGAGGTCTGACCGGCACGGAGATTATAAGTTGAGAAACTAACTTGCTGTGATCTTTGGTTTGGATATGTTTTACAAATGCATATGTACAAAGTCATCACAAGGTATTTGAGATTATCATTTTTATGTGCACGTGCAGACTGACAGAGATGTTGCAGAAAGTGGTTATGCAGATGTAGTCAAACAAGTGACAATTATGTTTTATTTGGGCAAAAGCATGTTCAGTTTAGTTTAGAGATACAGCATGGAGCCCACAGAGTCCACACTGACCATCGATCATCCAATCACACTATTTCTCTGTTATCTTACTTTCTCATTAACTCTCGCCACACTTGGGGTAATTACAGAGCTGAATAACCTACAACCCCGCACATGTATGGGATGTTGGAGAAAAATGGAGCACCCGGAGGAAACACATGCGGCCACAGAAAGAACATGTAAATTACATACAGACAACTTCTGAGTACTGGATTGAACTTGGGTCTCTGGCGCTGTGAGGCAGCAGCTCTACTAGCTGTGCCACTTTGCTGTCCATGTGTCACACATAGTCACTGAAGGATACCAGGAATGCCTAGGATACTGAACCAGAAGCATTTAATGGAGGAGGCTGAGGAGATCACAAGGCTTAATGATATGATGCAGCCCCGGAGGGATAAATTGATTTGGACAGGATGGAAAGAGGAACCATGTGAAAAAGAGTCTTTGGGCAGATCATGCTTACATGCAAAGCATGAGCTGCACACTCATGGAAACCAGATTTTCAGATATGAAAGCCATGTAACAAAGGAATGTGGTGATCTAGTTTTATAATTCCTTTCATTTGGAAGAGAATGATTGTCTTTGCATAGTGATAGGAAGCAGTTTCTAGTCAGGGATAATTCGGGAGTATCCAGAAACCTGAATTCAAATCCTACCATGGTAGCAGTGGAATTTAAATTCAATTAATTATCTGAACATTGGAAAAAGAAACTACTGTACTTTCAATAATGCTGAGATCAACAATTTTTGAAATAATGTTGACATTAAAACTACTGCATTGTCATTAAAAAAACATCTGCTTCTCTGATGTCCTTCAGAGGTGAAAATTCACCTTCTCTGCAGAGACTGGTTGACATGCGACACCAGACCCAACCATTGTGTTTGACACTTAATTGCTCTCTGAAGTGGTCCAACAGGCCACTCTAGTGCGCCATTGTCATCATGTACAACAAAAGCGATGGAACTGACTGTAGCACTGGGCATTAACCAAGGGACTAAATTCAGACATGGCAAAGTCGCTCCTAGTCCGATCAACATTGGAAAGTCGTCCTTAAAAATATATTTGGGGCTGTAATCCATATTGGGAGGGCTATCCCACAGCAATCTTACAAAGCGTTGACAGAATCGCATCTTACAGACAATGTGGCAACTCTTCCATCACAATTTCTGGGTATGACTTGTCTCACCAGCAGAATAGTCATCTGGATACTTTCAAGAGAGAGCTAGATAGGGCTCTTAATGATAGCAGAGTCAGGGGATGTGGGGAGAAGGCAGGAACGGGGTACTGATTGGGGATGATCAGCCATGATCACATTGAATGGCGGTGCTGGCTCGAAGGACCAAATGACCTACACCTGCACCTATTGTCTATTGACCCAACAAAGTTGGCAGAAGTGGAATTTTCAACATTACCTCCTGGCCCCATTAAGTCTCAGGGCATCAGGACAAACATGGAGAAGGAATATCTTCCCAATTATCACTTATTGTCCTTTTACAACTGGTGAATCAATGTATCTTCATGTTATGCAACACTTGGAAGAAGCACTGAAAATGGCAAAGGTATTCAAAGTTGGCGGTATCAATGTTCATTACCAAGTGTGGCTTGATAGCAGCATCTCAGACCAAGATGCCCAAGTCCTGTAGGAAATAAGTTTGAGTCAACCAATCCATGGGATAATCCCACTTAGCCTCGTCCTCACTAATCTTATGATGGCAGATGGATCTATTGATAACACTCATGGAATTCACCA
Source organism: Amblyraja radiata (assembly GCF_010909765.2). Taxonomy (NCBI): domain Eukaryota; kingdom Metazoa; phylum Chordata; class Chondrichthyes; order Rajiformes; family Rajidae; genus Amblyraja; species Amblyraja radiata. The sequence goes on from NC_045973.1 coordinate 13,801,354, forward strand.
CTGCACAGACCTTATACAGTAGATACAAAGATCTTGATTGATGCTGTGTATTCATCCATTGTGATATATGGCCACTGCAAAACTGGGCAGCCAGGACATGCTGCCAACCAGCAGCAGGTACACCACCATGATCACACACACATGGTCCAGCAGTTCCCTCTCTTTACCATTGCCAAGGAATCATGTTCCATGAGGAGTGTAATCAAGAAATGACCAAGGATACTTGATACACCAAAGACTATGTGACCAGACAAGATCACAGATGCAGCATTAAAAAGTCTGCACTCAAAAAAAGCTGAACCTTAAGCCCATCTGTTCTAGAGCAGTATCTGAAAATATGAAAAATTACCCTGAAAGTCCTTATTCACAAAAAAAGCAGAGCATATCCAATCACATAATTACTACCCAATCAATCGCCTCATAATCTTCACCAATTCTATCAAAAAGTATCTATTCAACAATACTCCATATGCCGACACCCAGCTTGGTTATTGTCGGAACCACTTTGGTTCAGACTTCATCACACCTTTGGCCAAAGCATGGGCAAAATTGCCTATCCTTGACATTAGACAGTCATTGACTGTGTGGAGCATCAAAGAGTTTCGGTAAACTGAAGTTGAAGGGCTTTGAGGAAAGCTTAAAATCATACCTTGTACAATATTAAGTGGTTATGGTGGTCAGTGGTCAGTCATTCCTGTCCCAAGGAGATCCTTCCTTACCTACTTCAAAAATAAGCTTATTACAATCATAAAGTCAGAATGAGGATGTTATCAGATGATTGCACAATGTGCAATTCTATTGGCAACTTCTCAGTAAGTGCAGCAGGACATTGTTCCATTCAAGAAGATCTAGACAATATTCAGGCATAAGCAATGTAAATGTTACAATTATTCTGCAGGGCATTCCTGTACATTTGCACCAATATACTTAATAAAAAACGTGAATTTAATTTATTTTGGTGGGGTAGGGGCTTGGGGGAAACTTTTTTTTCCATTCTCTTACCTTGTGATTGTGTTCCGGATCATATCTCTGGTCGCTCGGCGGCCTAACATCATGGAGCCGGAGGCCTTGCTCGAGACTGACTTTGAGCCCGACTGCAGGGGCCAAGGAATTAACATCGGAGCCTGCAATCGCTTGCCTGGGATCGACCGCAGCCTGCAGATTTCACCATCGAGGAGCTCGCAGTCTCGGATAGAGACTGTTGTCCAAAGTCGCAAGAGGTTCGACCAGCCCTGGCCTGGGATCCGATCGCCCGGCGCGGGGGAGCTGAGATCTCCCCGATGCGGCTGCTTGATCGCCCCGACGCGGAGAACCAAGAAGGGAAGAGATTGAACTTTTTTTTCACCTTCCATCACAGTGAGGAATGTGGTGGATGTTTATGTTAAAATGTATTTGGTGTGTTTTGTTGGTTTTTATTGGTATGACTGTACGGCAAATCAAATTCCTTATATGTTGCAAAACATAATTGGCTAATAAAGTATGATTATGATGATTATGATTAACATGTAGCAATTCAAACTGATCACGAGTGTTTTTTTTTCCTGTAATCTGAATATTGCTTTTGCAGTGAATATCTGCTTTATTAAAGTGTCCAAGAGTCTCTATTTGACAGTAACCTCAGGCCAATGAACAATTACCAACAGCATGAATAAACAATGTATGCATTACTGAATCTGACTACAATAAAGAACTTGACATAACTTGAAACAGATGGTGTGAGCAGCCCTATATTTTATAGAGTCGAATGATTCTTTGGGCCTGACTCGCAAGATAAAGAAAGTAGCATGGCAAATTTGAATTATATAGTGCTAATGGTGAAAGTACATACAAACATCCTTCAAAGTCGAACCCTTGTCACAACCGAGGTTAGGTTCTCTGATGCACTTCATAATTCTCAAACATGACATGTCCACAGTTCTTTCCACTAGATTATTGTTAATACGCGCATCTGAAAGTATATTTTTCACTGAGAAGCACAGAAGTGTCAGGTCATGGGTGACATCGCTTCCACCAATGTTTCTGATATAATCACAGAATACTTAATTAAAAATCGGATTGAAAGACAGCTTGCTGCTCAAGCTGTCAGAAGATTTCGCTCCCAACCAAGGATCTGTGACTTTGTGTTTCAAGTATGCTTGTCGCTTCAACTCATTCTCAAGTGGTTGAGTTGTATCAGTTTCTCGGCATAACATCAGGTGAAGTGCTGGATGGGGAAATGGCATTGTTCCTCACGAAAAAGCAATGTGACATTCATCAAGATACGATCAAACATTGGTCAGTCACAAGGCAGCTGTACAGAATGTCACAGCTCTGACCATCTCATTCTTTGTTTAAAGGAACTCGTCTTCTTGCAAGTTGTAAAATTTACCAAGAATATCTACAATAGCTTTGACCTTTTTCTTGAATTGCTGGGAAGATACTGCATTGAAACAGGCCTTTTAAGCCACCTAGTTCACGCTGACCATCAAACACCCATTCAGAGTTCTATGTTATCCCACTTTCACATCCGCTACCTACGTACTTCGGTCTATTTACAGAGGTGAATTATCCCACATGTCCATTGGATGTGGGAAGAAACCAGAGCATCCAAAGGAAATGCACATGGTCAAAGGGAGGAAGAATGTGCAAAGTTCACACAGAGAGCATCTGAGGTCAGTATCGAACTCGGGTCTCTGGCGCTTTCAGGCAGCTGCTCTACCAGCTGTGCCACTGTGCCATGTGAAAAATAGTGTGAAGATCTCAACTTACATTTAATCCTTTAGAATTTTTAAGAACCTTCTGAGGTCAATTAATTCTGTCAATTGACAAAATATCTCCTTCCTAGTCAGTATTGCTTGCTTATTGTGAAGTTCTTTTCAAAACAACTTGAAATGTAACCTATCCATTTCCTCCAGAGATGCTGCCTGACTTGCTGAGTTACTCCAGCATTTTGTGTCTATCTTAGGTATAAGCCAGCATCTACAGTTCATTTTTATTGCATATTTAATTATACAAAGTAATTATGCTAACATTCCTGCAAATTGCCTTGGTATGGTACCATTGAAAGCACTTGGAGGAAATGCTATAATTCTGTTTTGGTGGGAATGCTATAATGCTATATAATGCTGCAACACAAAGTGCATGCAAGGAGAAGCGAGATTGAGGCAGAGACCTTATGGAGAATTTCTAGAATTTAACAGCGAGGCAGCAGGAAGTACAACTGGGGATGAGGTTAGAAATGGGGATGAGGTTAGAAATGGTGGACCACAGAGATATTGGAGGGTTACATAACTGGAAAGTGTTACAAATGTAGAAAGAGGCATTCTTGCTCTATACTTATTGTTTCACTCGTCCTCCTGCACCCTTTTGTAATATTGAAATCAGACCAACAATTCAGAACAAAATAACTGAAAGAAAACACTAATTAAGAAGAATGGCAAATATGCAGTTTTCAACTTAGCACTGAAGTGGAACATCGAGCAGCCAGGGCTTCAGAAACAACCAGCTTTTAAGAGTGGAAGCATAATTTACAATCTGCTTGCTCTACAGTACAATCATTTTATTTGACTCCATCCCAAAACCTCTCAGTGACAACTTCATCTAAGCATTGATCCAGAAATGAAGAGGAGAGTGAACATGACAGCCGGATCCTAGAGGAGAGGTGAGAACAGCTGTTATCAATTTCAGTGCATCTTTTGACCAAGTTTTGTACTAAATTAGCCAAAGAAAAACTGAAGTTTGAAAATCCACAAATCAGATGTTCAGAACAAATTGTAGCCCCACAATATAATCATACTGTAGGTGTTCATTGGGGATAGATCCTCAGCTCACCAATTCAGCTAGCCTTCCCTATCTTTATTTACCATAATTTGGGTGTTTTGATAACAATTCACCAGTGAGTTTAAACTTTTCCAATAATGAAGTGAATGACAGTGGATAGGAGCTCCTAGCTACAGGTAATGTTTGCAATCTCATTGTTTGGTAATGAATGGCTTGACAAAGAGGAAACCTGTCATTTTTACTGCAATCAATACCTTGGGCATCACCAATGCTCAGAAGTTTAACTCACAGTTTTGACAACATAATGGCCATAAGAGCAGAGCAGAGAGTCTTTTCAATGAGTAACGGTCAAACGCAGGCCAGATTGCAAATTTAATAGAATACTCAACAATACTGTATAGATACAACTAGCTACACAAAAATCCAGCTACTTTCAGGACAAAGCAATTCCCTTGATTGTTGCCTTTACAAATTTGACCCGGTGCATCTGCAGCTGTTGTACTTTGGGCAGAATGCAACAATTCTTACATCCCTACATTGCAATGTTAAACATTGTCAATAAATACAAAAAAACAAGAAGTCATAAATTTAAACTGAAAAAAAGGAATTTAACGAGGATTTGAAAGGAATATTATTCCATACACAGACACACCCAGAGTGGTTGATATCTGCAACTCTGAGTGAGAGGTGATGATAAGCCAAACACATTCACCACCTTTAAGGATATATAAGCAGGCAGATGGGGTTCATGGGCAAAAGGGATGGCATGAACATGACAGCTTAAGGGAATGTTTTTTTATTCTATATGACTATTCTATATGTCAGAAAGTATATTTATTGCAGAAATGTAATGAATATTAATCTGACTAGAGAATGTCTTTTCTTCTTCTAATTTCCCAACAATGTGGCTTGTGACTATCCCTTCAGAGAAAATATCAAAACACCTCAGGGGTACAATTTAACAATCAAATTGAAGAGTGTACTTCTGAAATAAGAAAATCATAATCACTCACAGGAATAGATACTTTATATAACAATGTGTTCAAATCCATATTCACCCCAAAATGCCAAGTGGATAATTATTGCAGATTCCTCCTGAGACACCTACCATGGTGCAAGCTTGTCTGCAGACATTTTCATTGATCCCAATTGATTTCCAGAAATGACTGAGAGCACTCAATACAGTCTGATATCCCATATCTAATACTGATGCTTTGTGCTACAACAGAACTAGTTGCGTATTTAGCCAAGCTACACCACTATTACAAAGACATGACTGGTATCCGCCCAATAATGTTGAAATATGCAAGGATAAATCCTGCTCACACACCAAACAAAATGGGAGAAATCCAAAATGGGCTAAATACTGCCAATGTCTATTATCAATCACCAGCAAAATGGCCATAGGGCATTGGAAAAAGTACTTTTACACCAATAATCTGCTCACTGGTGTCCATTTTGGGCAGAGCCCCGCATCAATAACTTGATCTAAACTTCAACCAAAGAGTTGCAATCCTGAGGTGAGTGCACTTGATGTTGAAGCACCATTGGACAAAATGGCGCATCACCAACTCTTATCATTCAATAACATCAACATTGCAGAGATCCCTCAACATCAACATCCAGGGAGTGGCCATTGACCAGAAACTTGACTGGAACAGCCACTTAATTACTGCAGATCTAAGAGGCTGGGTCTCCTGCCTCCTGACCTTTTCACCCATCAACAAGACAAACATTAGGAGTCTGATGGAATACTCTCCACTTGTCTGTTCGAGTGCCATACAAGCAATATCCGAGAATATCCATTGCTGAGGTTAAGCTGTGCTCATGACTGATACCCAAACGACACGCTAAATATTCATTCTCTCCCTGACCAGTGCTTGGTGACATCTACAAAATGCACTGCACAGCAACACAACTTCAACAGTACCTCCCAAATATGCAGCCTTTAAACCACCCAACCCCTCCCCTCTACCCCACCCAAATAACAAGGGCTTCATGCAGATGTGAAAATATCAAATGCACTCACCTCAGGATTTTATACAATCCATCCCTTCTCAATCCTGGGTGTAAATTGTGGATCTTCTGACCCATGAGTATTAAGTATGAGAATTAAGGATGAAACAATAAATAATTGCAATGCCAGTTACACCCAGAAGCTGAAGCAAAGCAAGAATGTCATTGTCCTATCTGGGACACATGACAATAAACTCCCTTGAATCTTGAATCTTGAAATTGAACAAGTAAAAGGCTGATTATCAAATGCAGAAAGCTTCAATCTTTCACAGCAAGCAAAAATATGCCACAATCTATTTTATATCCAGTTAATTAAGGCCAACCATGTGAAGTAACAAATGCAGCAGAAGAAAGCAGAATCATCTTGAGAGAAAACAGGGAAATATCAAAGACTTATCATACGAAAGGCCAAAGAAGCAGCGAGCAACAATAGTTATAAACCAAAGACAATTTATCGGCACCCAGGTTAACAGCCACAATACCAATCCTGTTATTCAGGGACATTTTTTATCAAGGAACAAATTACACTGAAGGGGTATACTGGTCAATAGACCAGTGATCCAAGCAATCTGGACAATAAAATTAGCAAAGACAAGTTCAAGCCTCCTATGATTCTATTCAACAATAACATTTAACATTGTGCTTTTATATTGAATTCAAGTTATGCTGAACTGGAGAATGATGAACACAAATATGGGCTAAATCATGTCAGGAACTTTTGAGACCATTGCAATACAAGTAAATTGATAACAGTAAACCAATAAGAAAAATGTTGATCAATAGTTCTCAAGGGAGTATAATTCTGGTTTTGTTCCGTTCCAGAAATCACCAGTCGTTTACCAAATTATGAGCAGGAAAGTTAAAGCAATCTACATTAGGGTAAGCCTTGCTGGGTTGGAATTGACAGTTCCAATTGGAAATGTCAGCTTTCAGCTGTTGTAACTTCATTAACTCCGAGACTTAGATGTACGTGCTGCCGAACACAAAAGTCCAAGACCTATCGAGTAACAGATGGCAACACATAGACTGCAGTGACAGAGCACACTCTTGCTGGGATTCCCTTGTATTACCTTCGGGAATTGTCTCTCTGATCCTGTGGCAGGTCAGATCTGGCACAGCATGTAATACTATGTTGGTTGCAATACAGATCCCAGGCCTGCCAGTTAGGAAAGTGCTTTAAAAAAAACCCTTTAGTTCAAGATGTTTCAATGAATTATTGTTTCCCCAAAAATAACACACACATGACTTTAACAACAGATAGCATACAACATGCTGAGCAGTACAACATCTTACACATAAAACTGGCATATGCACCAGACCAAATTAAGCAACTTGAGTTTATTTCTGATCTTTTTTCATGGATCTCAAATAGTGTGTTTGTATTGACACAGTTTGTCATTTTCCTTGTGCCGTACAATTATTATATATTTTTGTGAAAGTCCTAAATTGTACACTTACAAGTAACATATACATAAATTAGAAACATAGAAACATAGAAAATAGGTGCAGGAGGAGGCCATTTGGCCCTTCGAGCCAGCACCGCCATTCATGGTGATCATGGCTGATCATCCCCAATCAATAACCCGTGCCTACCTTCTCACCATATCCCTTGATTCCACTAGCCCCTAGAGCTCTATCTAACTCTCTCTTAAATCTATCCAGTGACTTCTCCTCCACTGCCCTCTGTGGCAGGGAATTCCACAAATTCACTCTCTGGGTGAAAAAGTTTTTTCTCACCTCAGTCTTAAATGGCTTCCCCTTTATTTTAACACCGTGGCCCCTGGTTTTGGACACACCCAACATTGGGAACATTTTTCCTGCATCTAGCTTGTCCAGTCCTTTTATAATTTTATATGTTTCTATAAGAGATCCCCTCATCCTTCTAAACTCCAGTGAATATAAGCCTAGTCTTTTCAATCTTTCCTCATATGACAGTCCCGCCATCCCAGGAATCAATCTCGTGAACCTATGCTGCACTGCCTCAATCACAAGGATGTCCTTCCTCAAATTCGGAGACCAAAACTGTACACAATACTCCAGATGTGGTCTCACCAGAGCCCTATACAACTGCAGAAGAACCTCTTTACTCCTCTACTGAAATCCTCTTGTTATGAAGGCCAAAATTCCTTGAGCTTTCTTCACTGCCTGCTGTACCTGCACGCCAACTTTCAGTGACTGGTGTACAAGGATGCCCTGGTCTCGCTGCACCTCCCCCTTGCCTAACCTAACCCCATTGAGACAATAATCTGTCCCCTTATTTTTGCCGCCAAAGTGGATAACCTCACATTTATCTATATTATACTGCATCTGTCACGCATCTGCCCACTCACTCAACCTGTTCAGGTCACCCTGCAACCTCCTAACATCCTCTTCACAGTTCACACTGCCACCCAGCTTTGTGTCATCCGCAAACTTGCTAGTGTTGCTCCTAATTCCCTCTTCCAATTCATTAATATATATGGTAAACAGTTGCGGCCCCAACACCGAGCCTTGCGGCAATCCACTCGCCACTGCCTGCCATTCTGAAAAGGACCCGTTCACTCCTACTCTTTGCTTCCTGTCTGCCAACCAATTTTCTATCCATGTCAACACCCTACCCCCAATACCATGCTCTCTTGCGAGATTGAAAATGATTTTAGGCAATTGTAATCCCCACCCTGCTAAAATGCAGACATATTTTAAATACTTGCTAAGTAATACCAAAATGTATATCATAATTTGTCACCCTTTTAGATTGTTCACTGCTGGAAATTGAACAAGCTAGAATTCATGACCAATGGTGAAGAAACACCACCGACTGCTGATTTTGAAGAAAGCATCCAATAAAGACCAAGCAATAGTTTCTATACGAAGTTCGACAAGAACTTCAACTTTTCCAGCCTCAATCAATGTTAAAAAGGATCTCTTTTGTCCCGCAGCTATGGTGTCATCAGGCTGCCAAAAAAGCTAGTTTTATTAAATTGTTTTTCCAAAGAGCATAATAGGAAACAGAATGCACTAGTTACCCCTGTCATTCCTGTTTCTCCCTGCTTCCCTCCGGCAGAAGGTAGAGAAGCTTGAAAGCGGACTCAGAAACAGCTTCTTCCCATTCATTATCAGGCTTCTGAACCGTAAGCAAGGATACCGTTAGATTCACCTCTACCCCATTGAGGACATTGGACTTTGTCTAAGGAACTGATGCGCAACAATACTAATAATAAATCTAAATCTCAACCATTTGGTAGAGTCCTGAATAAAATATGAGGAGAGCACTCTGATTAATACTCGAGCTATAATATTATGAACTTTCAAAAATACATCCTTTACAGTATGTTATGAAATATTCAAGTGAGTGAATTACAATACACATATCTAACATAACATTATTTTGAAGCAAAATGGTTAGCTAAGCAGCAATTATGGCTTCATAAATGATTAATAACACAGACATAAAAATATAAAGATTTTCAGGATATTGTGCAGCAGGTCAAGCATATAAATTCACAATTTAAATTCATAAATTTAAATCACACACAGGTTATTTCCCTCTTTCTATTGGGAAAAAGTTCAAAACAGAGCAACTGATATGTGTATTGACTAACTGCAGCAACCTCAGGACTTCCGCATTAAAATATGAATGCCCAGAAATGTTCAACGTGTTCTGTGGCTCTCAGTATATTAACGACAAATGGTGGTTTTAATGTGATTTTTTTGCTCCAATTTTTGTCAGACCTTTCAATCGTTTGGAATATCTCTGGTCTATTTCTGAGATGTACAAGCAGCTTCGATTATACCCGCACTGGAATGGCTCCAATATTCTTGCTGTGAAGTTTGATTGGGCAATTGAAGAGGTTTTTTAAAATTTTTAAACAAAGAGGAAATGATCCAGTGTTTCTGTACAGTTGAGGGGGTAAAATTGGTTGTGAGATTCATTGAAGTACAGAAGACAAACTATGTCAGTGTAATAGGCAGATTGTAGCTGAAACCATGGGTAGCTTCACTATGGAGCATCCATGATGTTGATGATATGGTGGAATGTACACCTGACGAGCTAGTCACACTGCAACCATTGAAGGCACAGGTAGGAAAGTGGTAGATAGCTACTACAAAAAGAGTAATAGCCTAATGCCCCTGTCCCACTTAGGAAACCTGAACGGAAACCTCTGGTGACTTTGTGCCCCACCCAAGGTTTCCGTGCGGTTCCCGGAGGTTTTTGTCAGTCTCCCTAATGGTCGAAAGTAGTTTCCGCTTCTTCTATGTTCCGGCGATTATTTCAAAAAATTCAAAACCGGCCTCGACTAAAAATAGGTTGCCGTTTTAAAAATCGGTAATTTTTTAGTCGAAGCCGGTTGCGATGCTAGTCGAAGGTGGTTGCAGGTAGTGGAAGTTCTTACCTTCAGGCTTCAGGTAGAGGAAGGTCTTAAAAGCATTCATATCTGATACTTCCTGCTTCCCAAACATTATTATTTATGGCAGTCTTTTTAGTTTCAACAGACATGTTCATTAAACAAGGCACACAATCCGCTGCACTTATGTAAAACTCCAAACTTGCAGTAAATTTGAAACCAAATTCATTAAATTAAAGCATAGAGGACGAAATATATATTTCTAATTTTAAGGTTCTACTTTTCAAAGGAGTCATGACTGGGGTGGGAGATTGCAACCTTCACGTGCATTCGACAAATGCACAATCAAATAAGATCAAATAGAACAAGTTGTCCTACAACTTTAATCTGTGCACGCCATACGCAAGAAGGAGTCATGACTGGAATCAGAAAGTACTAATTATCACATTTCAAGCTCAGCAGAAGGGCTATGATTTTCAGTGATCAGTTTTCTTTATATGTACGAAAAAATCGACTAAAATTCATTGAGCTATTAGTGCCTCATCTGGACAAACAGTCCATCACTTAATCTTTAAGATATAAAGAAATGTCGATAATCATCTTCAGAATAATTACATACACACATCATCTCTCCTCATGCTCACTCCCATCCCTGTTTTCATCAGCTCCTCCACTATAAACAGTGCACATTTTTATCATTTTCATGAAAGCACAAACAGAAATTACTGAGATAAGTCAAAATAAGACATTTAGTAAATATATTACATATCATATTTGCATTACTCATGCTGGAGTAGTTGTGGTAAGATGCAACTGGGATTGCACCCTAAATTGTTTTCAGAACTCATTGCCTTTGATTAATTGAAATTAGTTCCATTAATCAAGGAAATTATTAACTATAAGAACCATTTTAGCAGCAAAATACATTGGTAATAATGGATAGTTTCACAGAGTAAATTATTCCGGGAGGGACGGGGGGACGGGGGGGACTGCTTTGAGAGGTGGGGGGGCAATCCCCCCCCCCCCCATGTTTTGTGACCTGGGCGTTATAGCCAGTCCCAGGTCGGCTCACTTACCACAGGTCTGGCTGTAGCGCCCAGGTTGCCTGCGTGCCCTGGGATTGGCTGTAGTGCCCAGGTCAGCTCGCCTGCCCCACATTCCAAAGACGTGCAGGTTTGTAGGTTAAGTACTTTGGTAAATTGTAAATTGTCTCTAGTGTGTCAGATGGTGCTAGTGTACGGGGTGATTGTTGGTCGATGCGGACACGGTGGGCCAAAGGACCTGCAGTTCCCAGGTCGCCTGCGCGCCCAGGTCGGCTCGCCTACCCCGGGACTGGCTGTAGCACTCAGGTCGGCTAGCAGATCTGGCTGCAGTGCCCAGGTCAGTTCATTTGTCCCAGGTGTGGTTGCAGTTCCCAGGTCGCCTGTGTGCCCCGGGACTGGCTGCAGCGCCCAGGTCAGTTTGCTTGCCCCAGGACTGGCCACAGTTCCCAGGTCGCAAAAAACAATTTAAAAAAAAATAACACCTGCGGGCCGGATCCGGCCAGTTGGCCATAGGTTGCCGACCATTGTCCTAGATAAACCCCCCCATGGTTTAAAAGCGATTTCCGCCCATTACGAGGAATTAAACACAACACACCCAATGGATGGTTGGTTTGAAGCCTGTAGTTAGAATATTAAGTCATTTAAAATAGATTAAAAAATAATGTTTGAAAAAACAAACTGCTGGAGGAACTCTGCAGGCCAGGCAGCATCTGTGGAGGGAATTAGATGCTGTCTGACTCATTGAGTTCCTCCAGTGGTTAACTTTTTGCTCAAGATCCCACCATCTGCAGACTCTTGTGTCTCCATTAAAAAAAAACTTAATTTGAAATAACTAACATCTCGAAAATTCACATACTTAACTGGTCCTATGAAGCCACTAATTCGTGGAACATAATGGTGTGCAGATGGGAAGACAAGATCACATTTGTTTCTGTCTTTGGTAAAGCATAGCTAAAGCTGGAGAGACTGACCTCTTCTCTGCTGTAATAATTCTAGTGTGTGTGTGTGTATGTGTGTGTATGTGTGTGTGTGTGTGTGTGTGTGTGTGTGTGTGTGTGTGTGTGTGTGTGTGTGTGTGTGTGTGTGTGTGTGTGTGTGTGTGTGTGTGTGGCTAAGGCACACCAAACTTACAAAAATAGAGTGTCAAAAGGAAACAACTCAGCAGATCCTGGCGGTGAGGAGAAGTGGAGAAAAGCAAATATTAACAGAACAAATGTTAAATCTACAAAAGGGAGAATAAATTTTTTTTTACAAGGAGACCAAAGTTTATATTATTTAGAATATTGGGAAAAAATTAGGAGTCAGAAACAATATAGGTCACCGAGAACAAATTGCAAAGATATTGGAAATAAATTCAGGCAATAATAAATGCGTTGAAAGGTTACCGTGCATTGATATTTACAATAAAGACACATGACACTACATTAATCTTGATGAAACCATTCCCTTAGATTGTCACTTCACTATTGAACCTCAGTGAGGAGGAATGCATGGAATATTGAAACGTTACTGAGCATCTGCTCTCAGGTAATGAAGGAGTCTTTAATTAAAGACAGAGTAAGTGGAAGCATATTTTTCAGTTAATCACAGAGAGCCAGCATGTCTTTGAAAAGGGTAGGTCATGTCTGTTGAAGCTGATTGAATATTTTGAGGAGGTGACAGCGGTAGGGCAGGTGAATGTCTATGGATCTCATTTAAATACACTTCCAAGAAGCATTTGATAAAGTCTTCATTACAGACAGTGAGCTTGTGAATTGAAGGTAAATTATTGAATTGATGAGCAAACTTATTAGACAGAAAGTGCAGATACTGGTCAACATACTCCAATACGTTTGATGTGACAGGTCATATTCCATATGAAATCATAGCTCTTTGTTATGTGATTAAATGTTACATACCCAAGATTCACGTTATATGCAATATAGATAAAAGCATTACATCAATAAAATAAATGAGGTAATGCAGTGGCAAATAGATTTCAGAAAATGTAAATTTAATGCCATCGATTTTGGCCCTAGCATGTTATCAATGGTGGAGATATCAAGTGTTTGCGGGGGGTGTTCACAAATCAAATCATACTTCAAAATGGGTTAAACAGTATAGAAAACAAATCAAAAAAGTTTATACAATGCTGCCCTTTACATTAAATGGAAAAGAGTGCAAGGAGATAGGAATTAAATAAACTCTAGTTCCACTCTGTCCTGGATATCGAGAGTTGTTCTGGGTACCACATCTGAAGTATATCGCCTGCTGTGTCTTTGGTGCTGTTGCATGCAAAAGCAAGTAACAGAAGTAGAACTATGAACAAAATATTATCCTTTTAGGCAACTAATTCCCAGTTGGCAGTACGGGCTGCTGCAAATATTTGCAGAAGTCATACTTCATCCACAGTAAGTACTTAAATGTATCTTTACACTTAATACATTACAATAAAGATACAGTGTATTGGATTTCGAGGGTATGTGGTGCAGAGCTACGAGAAGTATATGTGAACTTGAAAAATTAAGATGTGACAGAAGATATGTAAACTGGAGAACTTAAAATGTGAAAGACCGTAGGCTATTAGTGGGATGCTGAGATATAAGGGCAGTGTTAATCTTATCTGCCAAGAAGCGAATTTGAGACCAAAGTCTAAAAATCGAAGCCAGCTTTTTCAGGAGTAAATTTAAGAAATACTTCTGCACACTAACGGTGGTGGAGTTTTGATATGTTTCTGCAGGTGATGATTATGCTGGGTGAATCACGAGATTAACATTTCTTGTTAATTGAATTCTGAGTGGAATTTATTAAAAAATCAGATACTGAGTTATAATGCAGTTGCACCAGGACCTAAGTGGACGGTAGAAAATGTAGTTACAAACCCACACTTGTGTTGATGATCCCTAGACATCTATCTGGATGACAGAAGAAATAGATATTATTAGCTATATAACAGAATGGGAAGATTCATTTTAACAGGGAGAGCCCAGTAAGAGAAGGTTAGTGCTGCAGAGGATCCCCAAATCTATCTGCATTAGGCTCACAAAATTCAGTCATCTTTAACAATGTATGTGTAATTTACTGCAGGCCCTCTTAAGGAATTTGTTTAAAAGCTATATCTACTAATATTGGACAGCCCATCACTTCATAATTATAATTTGAATCATAATTCTAAATACACAGCACATGATGCATTAATTATAATGGCTTTTGTAATATTGGCTCCTCTCTAATACTCCATTGAGTGAAATTTTGTGGGATCTCGGCTAGTGAAATGGCTTTCACTTCATCTCCTTTTCTTAGCATATCAACCAAAAGAGTGAAGAAGCATCTAAATCAGCTTTCAATATTTTGGTTTGCTTTGTAAAATGAGCTAGAGCCTTCAATGATTTATTAAATTATTCAATATTGCAGAGAGCAACATTTGTTTGGGCAAAACTTCAGTCAGCAGTGTTCAATGAGATGTTAACACATCCTTTAGTGCTAATTAAAGAAGATTAACATGTGGTATAGATTGAACTCTTGCTAATTAGCCATCTTAATTCTTGTAAGCTAAAACATTTTTGCATGCAATAGGCACCTTTCTTGACTGCAGGGTTTTGCAGCCATTGGTATAGTTTATGTTGCCATTGCTCTCACGCAAGAAGTGCAGCAAACAGTTTGCACACAACAAGCTCCCATTAGTAGCCATGCAAGAATAATCATATCATTTAATAGCCAGAGAGATACTTATTGAAGTATTGGCCCTGATATCTCCATTGTTCATCTTCAAAATTGAACTTTAGATTTATTTTATGTCAACCACAAAATGCAAACAATACCTTGGTTTAACATTCCATTTGAAATAAGTTTTAACATTCCACAACAATGGATGTCAGTTTTGATTATTTTTTTTGCTCACATCTCTAAAGTGCGACAGGAAGCCATGACATTGTGAGCCAAAGGCAAACGGCAGCTAAATAAGCCACAGCCTCTATTCCTTCCAAAGCCATTCTGAAGGAGTGATCCTTTGTAAGATATGGGTTGAAGCATGCACAATGTCACAGTCTTAGAAAAAATATGCCTTGCCACAATTATTGTGAATGACAGATTAGATTAGGTTAGTTTGTCATATACACTAGGATGCAATGAAATGACTTGCTCGCATGAAGCTCACAGATGAGCCAATGTACATGGATAAAACAACAGAATGGTGTAATGAATAAAGTGCAATCTGAAATAGCGTGAAAAAAAAATGTAAAGTGCAATCATGGAAAAAACAAAAGAGGTAGAGTTAAGACCAAGAGTATGTGGCGGCACCTCCAGGACAGGGATGTGAAAGGGGCGATTGGTTCAGGAGATGCAAAGCAATATGGAAGAACCATATCTTGAGTCTGGAAATCTGAGCTTTCATGCTCCTGTATCTTCTCTGGGAGGTATAAGATGGTAAGGGGCATGGCCAAGGTGACAGGCATGCTTGACAATATCTGCAACCTTCCTGGTGGAATGCACCATGAAGATGAACTGGCACTGTGAAGAAAGTGATGAGCCTCTGATGAGCCTCTACTGTGCTCACCACTCTCCGGCAATCACGAGCAGAGCACATGCCACACCAGGCTGAAATGCATTCAGTCCGAATACTTTCTACAGCGCATCTGTAGAAGTTCAAGAGAATCGCCATGACTATTCTGGATCTTCTCAGACATCTAAGAAAGTAAATAGGCCGATGCACTTTTCTGAGCAGCACAGCAGTGTGAAGAGGCCTTGTCAGGTTGCTCATAAAATGGATGGATAGGAACTAGAAGCTGTCGACCCTCTCTGCAGAGAGACTTCTCCATGTTCCTTGATACTGCAAAATATATATTTGAAAAAATTCTGCACATTGATTTATTCTAAAAATTTACAATTTATGTTAATTGCAATTTAAGTGATACGTTCCAATACAAGAATGGATTGTCCTTTGGCAAGAGTAGAGAAATTCATAGTAGAATTTTGGTTAAAACACTATTACAGTAAAGACAATGCAACAAATTGGCCTCTGACATTTGTTTAAATTAAGGTTTGCGTCTTTGATGAGGACAGAATGTTCACCCCGCCCTCCTGACCTGCTTCCTCAGATCAACAATGAATCCTTTCATCTTGCAGATGTTAAGGGCTTAGTTGTTGTTCTGACACCATGATAGCAGGTTCTAGATCTCTTCCCTTCACTCCATTTCATCATTGCTGTAGTCTGGCTGCCATCAGTGGTATAATTGGCAAAATTAAAGATGTAGTTGCTGCCGTACTTGGCCACATTTCATGTTTTTACAAGGAGTAGAATAAGAAACTGAGTGCACAACCCTGAGGAGCAAAAGTGTTGGGGGTCAGGGTGAAGGAGGCGTTATGATTAATCTTACTGATAGAGATCTCCTGGTCAGGAAGTCCAGAAACCTACTGCAGATAGAGGCACTGAGGCCAAGGTCGAAGAGTTTAGAAATCAGCTGAGTTGATATTATGGTGATGGAGGTTGTTGTTGTCAACGAATAGCTTCCTGCCAAAGGAGCTCTGATTGTTGATGTGATCCAGAGCTGAATGTAGTGCAAGAGAGATGGCATCCTTCATAGACCTATTTTTCACAAAGTGTAAAGGGTCTAGATTGTCGAAGAAATTAGCACAAATGTGAGACATTACCAATCATATAAAGCAGTTCATTATAGTTGGTCATGAGACATTTCTTGAGGACTGAAAGGATGGAGGTTTCCTTTAAGCTGACTGGTGCAGATACTGTTAAAGTGAGAGGAGGGAGATGTCGGTGAAGACTGGCCAGTTGATTGGCACATAATTTTAGACTGTGTCTAGGGTACGCCATCTGGGCCAGCTACTTTCTGAGAGTTTACCCATGTGAAAGCAGATTTGACCTGCCCCTGAGATATAAGGGACTGAGCCAGTGGAGGTTGGACCGACTGAGAATTAATCTTCTTATTCAAAGGTTTCTGATTAGTATAGACCCTGATTGTCTTTGTTGAAGTACAGTTACCAACTACATTTATTGATAAGGCTGGTGATAACTGAGATATACTCACTCAGCCTGGATGAGGTGGCCTTGAATATGTTCCAGTCCACTGACTCAAGGCAGTCTGAACATGATGCTCACACTCCTTACACGTTGCTATTTACTAACAATATTTAACTAGCTAACCCAAACAAGCTCTGTAAGGGTTAAATAACTCAATTCACACAATTTCTTGGAGTTTGTGGTCAGTGGGAGGCAAGTTTGTCCACTGCCAATCTCCGAACAAAATTTGTATAAACAAGTAGAAATTGATGTTGGAAATTCAATCACTTGTTCTGGATTAGACTCTTGTATCCCTTCCTCTGCATTGAAATCAATCACGAAGCAGTCCCCAGCATCCAGGCCCAATTTAGCACCGGATGTTTGTCCTGATTCTCCTCTGATCCAACTCATCTTTGCTCCTCTATTCCATTCCCTGTAACTAAATTTGGCTTAATTATCCCACCTGGCATTTGTGATAGTAGCTTATTAATTACTCCTCAGTATGACTGATTGCGAGGACACGGCTGGTTACCTTCATCACACATGCGCCAAAATCCATGCAGAGAACTCTGTAATTCCTGAATAGGAGGATTGACAATAACATTGCAAAATCCCATAGAAAATTGTAAAGAACAGCCCATGCTATAGCTTCAGTGCTGAATACATAATCTATCCTGCTGCATTAATGATGTGACAAGGGACTTCTATCCATTGACTCAAAGGTGGGAGCATTACCCACCAAGCTCACCAACTCCACTGAGAGTTGAAAGGATGTGCAATTACCACAACATTGCAACCATCTGATTGGGAAACTATTAATTTAACATGATTGGCAAACCATGTAAATGTATCTGAACACATTTTGGATTAAAAGTGCAGCAAGGAAATGTTTATTGTATTTAAATAACTAAATCAAGATGGCTTAATTCATGACTGATTCCTGTCCAATTCTTGATAAGAGATCATTTAACTGGTGTTCTAATTTACCTTAGGAAGGCAATCAGCTTCCAATATAAGCATTGTCAGGCCTTCAGTGAACATGTTCTCAGTCCCTTACATTCAAGAGCAAAAGACAATATAAATTATTCCTTTGCGGTACGAAAAACTACAAATCAGTGGCAGTGAATTAACAAAATAGACTTTATCCTGTGCATAGTTAACTGGTGTGCAATCCAGGTAAAAACATAATATTACTTTAGTTTCATGTTTTTATTTGACAGTGAATTATTTGCTCACTGCATTTGAGTGAAAAGAAAATAAAAGTGAAAAATGTGTCCACCACAGATTATGATACAAAGTTTATACTCAGCTCTGGGTATATCTATATTATTAAAGACTTACAGTCAATGTGATATACAAGTTTCTCATATATTCAAGCAGTTGGATGATTAGTCGGGAGCATTAACTTAAAATATTTAACACCGTTATTTGTTAAGTGAAACGCAATCAACATTTTCTTTCCAGAATCAATTCATTCAACTACACAGATTGTTATATAATGTTCTGCAGTTCATTCTACATTTATTTTATGTATTTCAATGCATAAATCGCCCAGCTGTAATTGCAATGCTGAAGGTTGTATTGAGTCGACTTTGGAGGAAGGCCATGTGACAATCATATTTATTTTTGTTGGAAATCCCCTGATTTTGCCCCAATGCAGATAACAGAATGACAAATATTGATGAGACTAATGGAAGAACACTCAGGCACTGTCCTTCACCATCTTGATGCTGGAGGTCATACATTTGGGGATACCTATCGAAGATGCAAGTTACTCTTCTGTAAGTTGCAGCTGACACAACTAAAGCACGGTCTACTGGTGATGGAAGAAGTGATTAGCTAAGTCTGTGAATGTGGTGCCAATCATACAGGATGTTTCAATCTAAATGTTTCCAGCACCAAATCTAAATGGTATCAGTTGTTAGAGCAGCAATTGTCCAGTAAATTGAGATTATTTCATCACAATTGTGACTTGTGCCATGCAGTACGTGTGACGAATTTGTGGAGTGAGTTGATGAGCAGTTTGACACAGAATACATAGGTACTGCCACCAATTGTAGCCAGCTTTGAACATGACCGATTCAGTAAATTATATGTTAATTTAGGTTGACACTGGTTTACTCAGCTACGGTCCATTGAATACAAAGGAGGTAGCAAAACGTTATTTCTTGGAGACTATCAATGTTTTCATTATTTATCCATCTTTTTCCATGTTATTTTATATAATATAATAACATTAATTCACTAGATTCACTGGAATTTAGCAGGATGAGAGGTTATCTCATAGAAACATGTAAAATTATTAAGTGATTGGACATGCTAGATGCAGGAAACATGTTCCCGATGTTGGGGGAGTCCAGAACCAGGGGCCACAGTTAAAGAACAAGGGGTAGGCCATTTAGAACTGAGATGAGGAAAAACCTTTTCACACAGAGAGTTGTGAATTTGTGGAATTCTCTGCCACAGAAGGCAGTGGAGGTCGATACACTGGATGCATTCATAGGAGAGTTAGATAGAGCTCTTCGGGCTAGCAGAATCAAGGGATTATGGGGAGAAGGCAGGAAAGGGGTACTGATTGTGGATGATCAGCCATTATCACATTGAATGGTGGTGCAGGCTCGAAGGACCGAATGGCCTACTCCTGCACCTATTATCTATGTATCTATGTATCTAATTGAGAAATACAGACTTTCTCCTTTTGTCATTAGTCTACAGGAAATTATTTTCATCTAATTTTCCAAACTACCCGAATGTAATCCACCTGTTGTTTCATCCATGGTGTTGATTTGTAACTACGTTCAAGTGGGTTGCAACTACTTTCAAGTGAACTGGTACACACTCAGTTACAAACTAAAATGTACAAGAAAATTAATGGCATGTTGGCCTTTATAACAAGAGGAGTTGAGTATAGGAGCAAAGAGGTCCTTCTGCAGTTGTATAGGGCCCTAGTGAGACCACACCTGGGGTATTGTGTCCAGTTTTGGTCCCCTACTTTGAGGAAGGACATTCTTGCTATGAAGGGAGTGCAGCGTAGGTTTACAAGGTTACTTCCCGGGATGGCAGGACTGTCATATGCTGAGAGAATGAAGCGGCTGGGCTTGTATACTCTGGAGTTTAGAAGGATGAGGGGATCTTAATGAAACATATAAGATTATTAAGGGTTTGGACACGCTAAAATAAGTAAGTAAGTAAATTTTATTTATATAGCACGTTTAAATCAACTCGCGTTGAAACCAAAGTGCTTTACTTAAAATAAATAATTACGTTTCCGTACATCCATAGAAAAATATTTAAAAAAGGCAGGAAACATGTTCCCGATGTTGAGGGGAGTCCAGAACCAGGTGCCCACAGTTTAAGAATAAGGGGTAAGCCATTTAGAACAGAGACGAGGAAACACTTCTTCACACAGAGAGTTGTGAGTCTGTGGAATTCTCTGCCTCAGAGGGCGGTGGAGGTCGGTTCTCTGGTTACTTTCAAGAGTGAGCCAGAGAGGGCTCTTAAAGATAGCGGAGTCAGGGGATATGGGGAGAAGGCAGGAATGGGGTACTGATTGTGGATGATCAGCCATGATCACATTGAATGGCGGTGCTGCCTCAAAAGGGCCGAATGGCCTACTCCTGCACCTATTGTCTATAACAACCATGCAACCCACTTGACATTGACCTTAGCACCAAGTAATATGACGAGGGTGCACCCAGCCTCGGAGCTACATGGACATGTTCGGACTTCAGCTAATGTCCATGGTGCCTCCATCAGTTAACCTGGGCATGTTATGTGTGACGATAGGCTGGATGCACCAGAGATACTGTAATACAGTGCTGCTCAGTAAGGAAAGCAGCTGAGAGTCTTTAACATTGTCTGCAAGCGCCTTGAACCCCATGAAATAAGGTCAAGGACATCTACCTATTACCACTGAATACCTTTCTTTACCTTAAGCAATATACTCCACCTTGTTGGATATCACTTAACTGCAGCAAGAAAAGCAAGGAAGTGGCATTAAGACAGGACAAGCTATCTTCAATAACCATCATCAAATTCCATTCAAAGTTGTTAGGCTGCCCCAGTCTTGAATGCCACTCCTTTCGTGTTTAGGGCCATCATCCACACCAATCTATCTGCTGCAGCAGCATTTAACATTTTCTATTTTGTTTTGAATTTATCGACTTAAAACTTGAACTTTATTTTCCCCTCCACAGATGCTACCTGCCAGCAGAGTATTATCAACATCCCCATCTTTTTGTATCCAGAACATTTATGTAGCTTCTAAATTGTTCATTCAGTTTCAATGTTCAGAGTAAAATCTGTGGACTTGGCATATTTCGTATGCACAAGTGTGCACTCTTTAAGTAAGTACCTGTCACTGGGCCATTTTTATTTTCTTGTGGGATCCAAAAGCATTAACAGAAGATTCATATTCAGATTTGGACTCTGGTCAAATTGGCATGTTAAAATGGTTGTAATTTCTCTGCTCAAAGCAAATTGTGATGGTTGTATTCACAGAACAACTAGATTTTTTGCAAAAAAAAACAAGGTAATGAAATGACAATGGCAAGGAAACACTATCAATATTTTATGTCACTTATTTGTGACACCCTCTGCAAATGGACATTTAAATGTAGAAATCCAGAATTTGCAATCAGTGGTGCTCTGTTCTATCAGAGAATTAGTATAATTTTATCTGGTGCAAAAGGCATGCAAGTACTGATCTGATGAAAGTTCGAATTTAAAAATATATCTTTGTTAACATTTTAAATATTGTTTAGTTAAGTTATGAGATACAGTGTGGAAACAGGCTCTTCAGCTCATCAAGTCTATGATCGGTGTTGTAGTTGAAGTCATAGAGTCATACAGCGTGGAAGCAGACCCTTTGGCCCATCTTGCCCATGCCGACCAATATGCCACAAAATTCTGTTATCCCAGTTTTGCATCCTACACACTAGAAACATGTTACAGCATCTAATTAACCTATATGGGCGGAAATGTGGGAGGAAACTAGAGCACCTGGAGGAAACTCATGCGGTCACAGGGAGATCGTACAAACTTTGTACAGACAGCAGCTATAGTCGGGATCAAGGCTGGATCTCTGATGCTGCAAGACAGCAATTCTACTGCTGTGCCACTATGCTGCAGTGTTTATTAAAAGCAAAGCAATTCAGTTTTTAAGCAGCTTAGGTAAAAACATATGAAACATATGCGAGAGTAGGTCATTCCATTCTTTGACACTCCCCTCACCATTCAATGAGATCATGGCTGATTGCGGATCTCAGGTCCTTTTTTCTGCATCAACTCACAAACTTCTATTCCCATAATAATCATCAGAAATAAACTCAATGACTAATACTCCAGAGACTTTTTGAATAGATAATTGCAAAGATTCAGTACCTTTTGAAGTGCAATAAAATAAGCTTCTCGTCACAGTCGTGAATTGTTAGGGTAGCAGCGGTAGAGTTAATACCTTATAGCGCTTGCAGTGCCGGATCCCGACGGGGGCTGTATGTACGGAGTTTTACGTTCTCCTCGTGACCGCGTGGGAGATCTTCGGTTTCCTCCCACACTGCAAAGATGTACAGGTTTGTAGGTTAATTGGCTCGGTATAATTGTAAATTGCTCCCAATGTGCGTGGGATAAGATTAATGTACGGGGATCACTGGTTGGTGCAGAGTCGGTGGGCCGAAGGGCCTGTTCCCATGCTATATCTCTAAACTAAACTAAAACTCTACTATCCTGCCTCCAAGCTAATTTTGAATCCAATTGGCTAGCTCACCTTGGATAACATGAGCCCTAATCTTCCAGAATAACCTATCTAATGTGGGACTTCGTCAAAGTCTCCTGAACTACAAAGAGAGTGCAGCCCCACTTTGCTTTACATCCCCGCATGGAGCAATGCTCTCATCTCAGAAATTAACCCTTTATCACAGTTATACCCTTCGTCAGATGGGAGGACTATTGTAACAATTATGGTCTCACAAGGTATTTATAAAATTTCATTAGGATGGCTTTATTCTTGTGCTCAAATCATTTTTCAATCAATGCCAGCATACAATATTATTTCTTAATTGCTTCCCCACATGCATATTTGCTTTTGGCAATTTGTACAAGACACCCAGGTGACTGTGAACAATAACACTTTTCCATCTCGTCTTATTTAAAAAGACTCCACTTTTCTGTTATTTTCTTTCGCAGAACCATTGACTTCATTTTTTTCTCTCTATGGATAATTCAAATTGAAAGTAAAGTTGTTTTCACTAATCCATTGAAAAATACAGGGTGCATTTAAATTGAAGATATAGCATCTTTTGTATGTTTAAAGATAAGATAAAACTCCAATAAACTCAATTACATTTGATATTTCTTGCCAGGTTGAATTATGCATTCACGAATACCAGTTCCCTCTGAATAATCATTTCAAAACATCATGGTTTAAGCACACAAAATAACATATTTTCTTGGTTTGATGCATTTCAGCTTCTACTTGAAGTCCTGTTTGTATATCCCAATCTCCATTCACAATAGTGAAACTTAGATTTATTTAATGTTATGGTTTTTGATCTGTCATGTTCATCTCACTGTTGTTGCCTGTCACAGATCACCTACAGGTGACTCCAGGCAGCTACTTCTGTGAAATAAAGGAAAATCCACACCACAGAGCTCGCTACTTCTTAGTCGGAAGGTTACTTCGATATCAGTGGCCCTCTATGCTAACTGGTGAACCCAAACTTTTATGACATGCTATAATACAATTGATCCTTTATTTATTTTTCCTAAGGTTTTAATATTCACACGACAAAACACGGCATAACCCAATTTTCTGAGTTTCTATGGGTGTTTTTGCATCAATTTACTAGGACTAACAATGAAAAGCAGAAGTGATGGAAGGCATAAATGCCTTTTTTCCCCGGAATATCTGTTGCAATTTTGCTTGACAACAACAGATAGAAGGATAAAAATCACATGGCGATTCATTCTCCCTTAAGTACCGAAGAAAATACTCTCATCTCTTGAAGTCCTTGTCAGTAAATCACTGCATAAAACCAGTTCTCAGTGACAATGAACATGATTTTAGTGATGAGTTTCAACAAAGTGCAAAAAAAGGTAAATGTTATTCCTTGTGCAACATAGGTCATGAAATTCCATCTGATGGTGCAGCATCCTCTAATTCTAATAAGATTCACCAAATAATCCTTAAAGCCTTGTAGATCTAAAAATGTCAACCATGAGCAAGACCAAATTGCTTTGCATGAGGTCAGCACTCAGGCTAAAGTTGATGAGCATGAGTGACTCAAGTTCTGAAATGGAAGTTCAAATTATTTGTCAATCTGTGGTTCTGCACCAGATTACTGACCAGGAAAACTGTATAGTACCCAAATGGTTCACTGATATTCTTCAAGATTGCACCAAATACAAGATGTTGAATTTGTGCAGTTCGTTTAAAGTTAGTTCTTTGCTACTTCACTCCAAGTACCATGAAGCAAAATGGTAAATGCTTTATGATTGTTGATCAAATTCATTGGGCTGGACTGTTAAATAGTTCACACAGGAACAGGGTTGAACTATTTTGCTCCATGAGCTTGCACGATCAATCATCATGATGGCTGATAAATTAATTTTCTTTTTTCTGACATAACTTACATTTTGAAAGGACCATCTTGTTACTGTGTATAAAAAACTTATAGATATGCTTCTTAAATGTAAAATTAACAACTGCCCCAACATCAAATGCCATTTAACAGTAAGAGGTACAAACATTTGCAAGAAATGACTACCACTATCTTCATTACCAATTATCATCAAAATCATGGTTATGAATCAAAACACTTTTAGCATATTAACTTTCAGTGGATACATCTGCAATATTTGCATCTCCTTCTGGTAATTTAACTTTTGAGCGCAATATACTCTCCCATAATTGCTCGTTGTACCAGGTGAGATTGATCCAATGTAGTGTGCAGCTACAGCATGACTGGTGTATATTTTCCACGTCCTTCAGATGTAAAGATTTGCTTTACAGAATTCTTTCCGTTGATTTTCTGTACTTGTAGATTTGTGAAAATGGATTCCCCCCCCCCCTTTCTCCAGCAAACTGGATACCATCACAGTGACCTCGCCCCAGCTCCCATTAATTCTACTTTTACCCTTCTCCAGTCAGTTTAGATTTCCACTGGTTCCATCTCTTCGCTGTAAGTCACCTGATCCATCCTCTTTATGTCCAAAATGGTCTGCCTCTCTGACATGACTATTGAATTCCACGAATCTGAGCTGTATCCATTCAATTTATACCCACTCCATTGAAATTTCATTCTCGACTCTTTCAGTCAGGTTCATAAGTTATAGAAGCAGAATTAGGCTATTTAGCCCATCAAATCTACCCTACCATTCAATCATGGCTGATCTATCTTTCCCTCTCCACCCCATTCTCCTGCCTTCTCCCCGTAACCCCAGACACCCTTATAAATCAAGAATATGTCAATATGGGCCTTAAAATACCCAATTACTTTTCCTCCACAGCCGTCTGTGGCAATAAATTCCACAGATTCACCACACTCTGACTAAATAAATTCCTGCTCATCTCAATACAATACAATACAATACAATACCTTTTATTTGTCATTTGAACCTCACATGAGGTTCAAACGAAATTTGGTTTCTGCAGCCATACAAAAAAAGAACCAAGACACACACCAACACAATTCAATTCACATAAACATCCATCACAGTGAGTCTCCTCCTCACTGTGATGGAAGGCAAAGACTTGTCTCTCCCCTGCTCTCCATTCCTCTCCCGAAGTCGAGGTCAAAGCTCCCGGCGGGCGCTAGCAAGTCCACGGCCACTCAAAGCCACGCCGGGCGATGTAGGGCCCTGCACCGGGTCTTGATGTTGGAGCCCCCGGCGGGCGCTAGGAAGTCCGCGGCAATTTACAGCCGCGCCGGGCGTTGTAAGGCCCCGCTCCAGGACACTCTCAACCCCGCAATTCAGGCGGGAGAAGTCGCCGTTGCCGGTGCCCCGCAAAGCAGTCTCCCACCGGGGACCCGCGAGCTCCCGGTGTCACCATCCACCGGAGTCGGGTCGCAGCAGCTCGCCCCCGCAGCTCTCCACGCTCCGAAGCTGGCTAGCTCCACGGAGGTAGGTCCGTAGGTCCACAGCTCCACAGCTCAACAGCTCCACGGAGGTAGGTCCACAGCTCCCCAGCTCCACAGGCTCCGTGACTTGAGCCCCCAGGTCGCTCCGGTTGGAGGCCGCTCCACGGCGCTAGGCCCCAACGGCAACGGAGACCCGACAGGGAAAAGGTCGGGTCTCCATGCAGGGAAGAGATTCAAAAGTTTCCCCCACCCACCCCCCACACCCCACACATACACATTTATAAACCCATTACAAACTAAACCCTCAACAGGACAAAAAAATAAAAAATACACAGACAGACTGCAGAGGCCGCTGCGACATCGGTCGCGCCGCCCACCCAACTTAAATCGCTCCTTTCTAAAGGTACGCCCTTCTATTCTGAGGCTATGCCTTCTGGTCCTGGACTTTCCCACTAGTGGAAACATCCTCTCCACATCCACTCTATCCAGACCTTTCACTGTTCGATGTTTCAATGAGGTCCTCCCAGTCAGTGGTAAACTTGGACAATGTCTGCCAACCTCGTCATCTAGATTAATGGTAAATATAATTAGGTGAAACCCCAAGGTTGAACCTTGCCATATGCTGCCAAGATGCAGCCTTGTCCTGCTCATTTAAGTAGCTACTCTGTCTCTAATAGCTGAGGCAATTTCCTTTCCAGGTCAATAAATTGTCTTTAACCCTGTGCGATTTAACTTGAGGTAACAGTCTATTGCGGGAGACAGAGCCATACACCTTATAAAAATCCATATATGTAATATTCATTTTCCACTCACTTAAATGTCACTTTAAAAATATCAGTAGAGTTCATGAGACATGACCTACACATTATAAACCTCTGACCAATTGAATATTTTCAGTGTCGAGTTACTCTATCTTTAATTATAGGCTCCAGTAATCTCCAGACAATTGCTGTTCCATAATTCCCTGGTTCCTTTTCTTGCAAATATGACATTTCGTTCTTTCAGTGATGGCAATGTTTACCATGGACCAAATACTCTGTGGTTACTCATCCAGGGTCCTTCAACAGCACCTCCATCTACCACCCCACATAAAAAGACATGAACTGCAGGCACATATGATCAGCAACACGTATAAGTTCCCTCCAAGGAATGCAGTAATGATTTGGAAATATATCGTTATTTTCTGATCATTGATGAATTCAGATCTGGAAATCCCTTCCCCAAATTACTTGCACTAAAAGGATTGTAATGGTTCAAGAAGGCAGCTCATCAACACTTTCTCAAAAAGTTATTTTTTAAAATTTAGAAATAATGTCTGGATCGCCAAGAGATACTGGTTTAGCCAGCAATGTACGTATCCTGAAAATTGATTAAATAAGAATTATTAGCAATGTTACTAAAATATTAAATTTACACTTCCATGTTTTTTCTCCCATAGGTCGGCACGGTGGCGCAGCAGTAGAGTTGCTGCCTTACAGTGCTGGAGACCCAGGTTCGATCCCGACTACTGGTGCTGTCTGTACGGAGTTTGTTCGCTCTCCCATAGCCTGTGTGGGTTTTCTCCGAAATCTTCGGTTTTCTCCCTCACTCTGTAGGCGTACAGGTATGTGGGTAAATTGGCTTGGTAATTGTAAAAATTGTTCCGAGTGTGTGTAGGATACTGTTAATATGCGGAGATCACCGGTCAGCACGGACCCAGCGGGACGAAGGGCCTGTTTCTGCGCTGTATCTCTAAACTAAACTAATCTAAACTAATCCAAGCATACAATCCTTTTCTTCACTCTGTTTCTCTTTATCCATCTGATTTGACATTGAATTAATTTACTCTAATTCACACCTGCTTTTTATCCTTACACTCTTTCATAAGCTTTCAACATAATTGGTAAAGAAGCAAACTCGTGTCCCAGTTTCTGCTTAGCTAACTGAATCAATATCTTTGATGTTTAAACAATTCCCACATATAAACACAAGACCTTAACTAGACAGGAAATGTCTAATTAATGTCAAGCACCATAAAATGCCCTGCCACATCAAATTATGGCCCTGCATCTTTCATTCGGATGTTATGGTAGAGGTACTTTCTTTTCAAAGCAATTAATAGTGATGATGTGCACTGCCAGAAAGAGTGGAGTTTGCAAATTCAAACTTTTAAAAGTGGTGTTATGGATATAGAGCTGGCAGTCCCTCTACCATAGTGGAGGAAAGAGGAGCAGTCAAGGCCATGAATTGCCCAGAGAACCTGCACAGGTAGGATGGACAACTTCTTGCGCTTCATTATCATGTGGCAACACTCAGGGTGACCAGATATGGGCAATATTTACAGTCTCGTCAAACAAATCGGAAGAATAAATCTATCTAAAACAATATTTTGCCTCTCAAGTCTCTGTGTCCCACTTTTCTTTCCATCTCTATCAGCCATATATATTGAAGCTGAAATTCTAACTATGGAATCATTTCATAATTGTAATCTACATTACTGTCCAAGCAGAGCAGGATGGAAAAGATGAGGTCTCGACAACATATTTAAAACAAGACCGCCACTGGAGACCATGCATTGCCGAGTTTTCATCTCACGAAAGATCTCACACTTGCCTGATCTCTTAGTCTGTGAAAATAATTAAAAACAGTGAAATATTTGATAAAGAGCGACACATTAAGTTTGAATAAAAGCAGATCAGCGGAATTATTCACTGGTGGTGGATAAAGACATGACATTAAGAAAAAAAGCCCAGAAATCCATTTACTTCTCATGTTGCTAGGAGCATTAATGTGGAACATGTGTAAACCAATAGTGATTGGCACTGGTGTTGTATTTTAAGTAGTATTAAAAGAGACAGAAAATAACACTCAGCCAAGGTCACTTCGCAATTTCAATCCATTCTGAACAACAAGGAAGCTCAATGCCAGCTAACCGTCACCCTCAATGGGTCACCCCTACACTATAACCCATTTCCTACATACCTCTGGGTGAAACTAGATCGGCAGCTGATCTACAAGCAACTCCTTGAGGCTCTCCATGCTAAAGTCTCGGCGCGGAACAACCTCCTTCGTTGCTTGGCTGGATCGTCATGGGGCACCAGGACATCTACTCTCCGAACCAGTGCTCCTGCACTCGTGTACAGCGCCGCTGTGTACACCGCCCCTGCATGGTGCCGCAGCGCTCACACTAGCAAGCTAGATGCCTTCCTCCACGACACCATGTGGATCATCACCGGCAGCCTACGCACTTCTCTGACAGATCTTCTGCCGGTGCTCGCAGGCATCGCACCCGCCAAACTTCACAGAGAGTACTTCACCCACAGGCTGGTGTGCAAGGCCCCATCGGACACCAAACATCCTTTGCATCAACTCGCCCAGGACCTCAACGCCTGTCATCTCGTCGCCCCTTCTCCCGTCACGCAGCGACCCTCTGTGGCTCCTGGTTTCAACACACTAGGAGCATGGAGAACCAGCTGGGAACATACTCATGAACTCCACAATTCACTGTTGCACTGAACACCACAGTCCCACCCGGCTCGGACCTGCCCCGCAAAGAATGGGTCGCCCTGAACCGGCTCCGTACAGAGGTCAGCCGGTGCAACGCCAACATGCATCGCTGGGGGCTGAGTTCATCAGCAGCCTGCATGTGTGGAGCAGACCAGCAAACAGCCCAGCACGTCATTTTTGACTGCGCTGTCCTACGCCCCCTGGTGGAGGGGTAAACCTCACGGCCCTCGACAACAGCAATTGAACTGGCTACAGTGCCTGGAGGGTGTTACATAACCTCTGCTGCCTCAAACGCAAGAAGAAGATCCATTCTAAGCCATAAAACTTGGTCGATGTTATAATATAAAGGCATATAGAGTCATAGAGTCTTATTGGGTGGAAACAGGCCATTCGGCCCAACTTGCCCATATTGGCCAACATGTCCCATCTACACTAGTCCCACCTGCCTGCATTTGGTCCATATCCACCTAAACCTGTCCTATCCATGTACCGGTCTACATGTTTCTTAAACATTGCGATAGTACCTGCCTCAGCTACCTCCTCCAGCATCTCGTTCCATACGCTCATCACCCTTTGTGTGAAAAAGTTATCCCTGAGGTTCCTATTAAATATTTCCTCCCTATGTCATCTGGTTCTTCATTCCCCTACTCTGGGCAAGAGACTGTGCGTCTACCCGATCTATGCTTCCCTTCCCCAGTTAAAGGATTGAGTCATAAAGTCATATTGCAGATTTATACAATTTAGGTTAGGGTACATTTGGAGTATCGCGTGCAGTTCTCTTTGCCCCATTACATGAAGGATTTGGACACTACGGAGAAGGTGCACCAGAATGCTGCTTGGATTACAGAATATTAAATATAAGGAACAGGCATAAATTGTTTTCTATGGAACATTGGAGGTTGCAAGGATACAATTATAAATTGAGAGGCATAGATAGTGTAGACAATCAGAATATTTTTTTCCTCGGTAGAAATGTCAAAGACTAGAGGGCAAAGCTTTAAGGTGAGGGGGCAACATTTAAAGGAGACATGTAGAGCAACTTTTTTTTTTCCCCCACTGAGAGTGGTGGAGGCAAATAAGATAGTGGCTTTTAAGATGCATTTAGAGAGGTACATGTGTATGCAGAGAATGGAGAGATATGGTACACATGCAGGCAGAGGAGATTAGTTTAACTTGGCATCATATTTGGCGTGGAAATTGTGGTTGAAGGGCCTATTTCTGTGCTGTACTGTTCTATGTTCTATGTTTTAATATGCAGACCAAAATCATTTGTTGCAGAGGGCTGGGGAAGTTAAATTATGCTTGATTTGGTAAGTTTGCCATGAGCTGTATTGATCTCTGTCATTTTGCAATTCTATGCAATATGAGTGTGCATAAAAATATATAATGTAAAATATCTGAGCTACAGAACTGGTGACTTTTCTGGTAAACTGGTGACTGGTGAAATGTCTTTATTTCAACTTTAGCTTGGCTAATCAACCTGTGCGTGTGCGGTGTGTGCGAGTGTGTGTGTGCGAGTGTGTGTACGTGTGCATATACGTTTTTTTGCAGTTCACAAATAATTACACCTCTTAAGGGTAGGAGAATTGCTGCTACAATCTTTGCTGGCTCGATGTGGATCATCATTTATGGAATTGCCTCTCTAAACTCAGTAGAATAAATAAAGAATGTAGATCAGTTATATTTGTTCTATTTCTAAATTCACTTTGAAAATAAATGACAATTCTGAATAGCTGCCTGTTCTTCAGACTGAGTTGTGATGACATACAATTACATGTTTTTCCTTATTCACAATGAGGTAGGAGATATATGACTGAAGTTTTTGAAATAGTCATTTTCTTCCTGTGGAGATGAGGTACTGAAAGCACGTAGATGATGCAATTATAATGCTATCCTTTTCTTTGTCCTGGGTTTTAACTCTTTGAGAGGCAGTATAGAAATTGGAATGTTGTTTTTATGGAGCTGGGAGTAGTTTAACTAAAATAAATGCCTCTGTTTGAATACTCATAAAAACAATCAACGTGCAGATACTGCATATCTGCAATTAAAGTGGAAAATACTGGAAATACTCAGGAAGTCACACAATGTTCATTT
Source organism: Amblyraja radiata (assembly GCF_010909765.2). Taxonomy (NCBI): domain Eukaryota; kingdom Metazoa; phylum Chordata; class Chondrichthyes; order Rajiformes; family Rajidae; genus Amblyraja; species Amblyraja radiata. Next base: position 13,833,146 of record NC_045973.1, read on the forward strand.
AGAGAAAAACTTAGTTAATGCTTTTATCCAGACCTGAAAAGGTCAGAAATCAGACATGTTCTGAAATATATTTACTCAGTGTTGAATCTTAAGGGTGCAGTATTCCAAATTAGAAGCTGAGATACTGTTCCTTAAGTTTACATTTGGCAACATCGGAACAGTTTCGGAGGCAAATGTGTATAAGTGAGTTCACAAATTGAAGTAACATGGAACTGGATGTCCGAAATGAGTATATGGTGCTCCAGAAGTAAACATCTAAAATCATTCAAATGCTCCCCCTGGGCAGATGTAGCCATGACCATATCACCAATAGCACATGCAATACACTTAATTGAATGTGAATTGCTGCTTTAGCTGGAAGGCTTGTTCTGGTCCTCGGAGCAGAGAACGGTAAAATATAAATGGGCAGCCTTGTGGAGCGGTGCAATGATAAGAGAGCGGGGATTCAGTTTGAAAAGCAACCTTCCACCACCACCCTCTGTTTCCATCCATTAAGCCAAATCTGTATCCAGGCAGCTAACTGTCCTTGGATGCCATGTGATCTACCTTCGAGAGTAGCCTGCCTTGTGGAACCTAATCAAAGGCCCTACTGATCACCACATAGGCAATGTCTACATTGTCCCTTGCCCTCGTTAGCCTTCTTGGTTACTTCTTCAAAAAAGCTTAATCAAATGTGTAGGAGACAATCTCCCATGTACAAAACAATGTTAACGATCCCTAATCAGCCTCTGTCTATCCAAATGCAAAAACATCTTATCCTTCAGAATCCTCTGCAGTAACTTACAGCCACAGATGCAAAGCTAACTGGATCTATTGTTCCCAGGTTTTTCTTTGCAGCCCTAAATGGAAACACAATATTAGCCAATCTTCCAGCATCTACCTGCGTCTACTGATTTCAGATATCTCAGCCAGGACTTCTGCAATTTCTTATCTAGTTTCACACAGTGCCCTTAGATATATCTGATAAAGCCTAGGAGATTTATCTATCTTGATTCATCTCTGGAAATTCAGCAACTATTCGATTATAATACTAACTGTCCTCAAGACATTCACCGTTATCTTTCCCAAATCCCCTTGTATTTATGTCTTCCTCTGTGGTAAAAAGAGAGGAGAAATATTCATTGAGGACCAAGTCAATTTAGCATGGATGACCTTTACATTTTACAACCTCACCTATGTCTAGCTTTTTCTAATTCTGGTTAAATGTCATTGACTTGAAATGTTATCGCTGTTTCTCTTCCTGCAGATGTTGCCTGACTTGGTGAATGCTTTCAACATTTGCTATTTCACAATACACTTATCTCTAACTCTTTGTCAATCCACAATCATTTCCACAAGCATAAATTGCCTGTGCACTAACAACATTTTGAAATGCAGAGCAATACAACATAATTTCTGACCATATTTTTCATTGCAAATCTATTAATTAATCAAAGTAAATATGGCAATTACACAGAAGTTGTGGGTGTAGTGAACTGTGTGGAGAACGTTAATATAATTCAAGGAGATGTAGATGGACTGATGGAATAAGGGGATAGATAGGTGACAAATGAAATTTAATGCTGAGAAATGCAAAATTATACATTTTAGAAAAATAAAATAAACAATTGTAAAGAGGGTATACAATAGAATTATCTGTTTGTTTGTGTGCTTAATTTATTGAAAGTAGACAGAGAAAGAGAGTATGAGCAAGCAAAAGATGAGGATAGCTACATATGGAGTATCATGTCCAGTTCTGAGTACCACATATTAAGGAAAACAAAGGCCTTAAAGTGGGTGAAAAAGGACGAGTGAAAACGAGATTTAATAAAATGATAGGTAGATAAAAATGCTGGAGAAACTCAGCGGCTGAGGAAGCATCTATGGAGCGAAGGAATAGGTGATGTTTCGTGTCGAGACCCTTCTTCATTCTTTAATAAAATGATGCTAAGTTTACAGGACTTAGTTTTGTTGGGATAGTATCTCTGGAAGAGAGGAGGTTACAAGAGGATCTGAGAGAGGTAATTAAATCATAAAGAGGAATAGACAGGGGTAAGGTTGAAATTGCCTAAAGGAGTTTTGAATCGAGGAAGGTGAATGGCAAAAAGGCTAAAAAGCAACAGGAGAAAATACTATTTTTATGTAGCAAGTGGTTATCGCCTGAAATCCACTGCCAGGAAAAATTGTGGAGACATATTTTACTGTTTGAAAGAGAGCAGGATGAGTACGAGAAAGGAAATTATTTGTAAGGTTGATGGGAGAGGGACGAGCTGATTGCTTTCACACAGATCCAGTGTAGGTTATAAGCATTCGAAGATGGTTATTCAGAGAACAATTTTACAAACACATTCCCAAATCTCTACAATTTGATTTAGCTGTGTCCAAGAAATTGCACAGATATTAACCATCCCAACAAACAGGCTCACATCTTGTCCAATATAAGGAGTAGGCTAAAAATGATCTTCTTTTGAAAGGATCAGCAATTTGCTACGAGATAGATTCTAGAGTGATTTCTCGCAGGCATCCCTAGTGAAGCAGAATATGGCTGTTTGTCCCAGCGGGAGAATTTAACAGCCTCTTTATTACTGCATTTTACCCAGAACAAAAGTCAACTACGGCACACCATGGTGTAATTTAGTCTTCACCACAGAAGATAAACAACGCATTATTGAATATCTTTATATTACTTAAATAGGTGCCAAAATACAACTTGATTTAACTCAAATACAACTCAGCATGAAAAAAGATTAGAAAATGATTAGAAATATATTTCATTCCATTATCCACTCCATTGAGAATCTTGAAAAAAAAAATCACTTGTGGAAGATTTAAAGGTGAAAGCATCGATCTCAAACAAAATATTCCTTGTGACAAGCAGTTATGCATCATTATGCTCCTAATTTAATGAATTAGTACGTTCACAAACAAAATAACTCGCTAGAGAAAGCAATACTCAATGGGGTTGAGTAATAATTCTGCTCAATGCACTGGTTTGGAAGGTGATGGCAGTGGCCTGAGGAATATGTTGAATCTTAAACAAAATGTTTAAAGCCATGAGAAAAAATGCTGACTCAAACACATTTGTTCCATCAGTAGTCAATCAAACAGTGATAATGTACACACACCCTTTTGTTTCTGCCTCTTCCTCGCACCAAATTGTTGAATTCAGCTGCAATATATATTAAACAAAATGCAAGGTAGACACAAACAGCTGGAGTAACTCAGTGGACAGGCAGCATCTCTGGAGAGAAGGAATGAATGACGTTCGGGGTCGAGACCCTTCTTCAGTCTAAATGCATGCTTCTTCTTACTCTATCAAAACCCACAAATTCCTAATCTAGAGGACTCAGAACTTTGTAATTAACCAAAAATGCACATGCCCCCAGAATGTTAATCAGCACAGCCCCTTTTCCAAATCTGTGACTGTTTACTCCAGTTACGAAAGCCGGTGATGGACTGGGCAGTGGTCACAACTTTTTGTAGTCTTTTTCGCTCCTGGACATTCAAATTGCCGAACCAGGCCACAATGCAGCCAATCAGAATGCTCTCTACCGTGCACCTGTAGAAGTTTAGGGGAATCCTCTTCGACATGCCGAATCTCCGTAAACTTCTCAGGAAGTAGAGTCGCTGATGTGCCTTCTCTATAATTGCATCGGTGTGCTGGGTCCAGGAAAGATCTTCGGAAATATGCACGCCCAGGAATTTAATGGTATTGATCAATGGGTATTGTTCCATTGATGTGAACAGGATTGTGGGTCCTCATGCTTCCCCTACCAGAGTCCACAATCAGTTCCTTGGTCTTGCTGATGTTGAGAGCCAGGTTGTTATGCTGCCACCATTTGGTCAGTCGGTCGATCTCACTTCTATACTCTGACTCGTCCCCATCTGCGATTCGCCCAACAACAGTGGTGTCATTGGCGAACTTGATGATGGAGTTCGCACTATGTCTGGCTACGCAGTCATGGGTATAGAGTGAGTAAAGCAGGGGGCTGAGCACGTAGCCTTGAGGTGCTCCCGTACTAATTGTTACTGAGGATGAAGTGTTTCCGCCAATTTGAACAGATTGTGGTCTGTGGATGAGGAAGTTGAGGATCCAATTGCAGAGGGATGCGCAGAGGCCCAGTTCCGTGAGCTTGGTAACCAGCTTGGAAGCGATGATGGTATTGAACGCCGAGCTGGAGTCTATAAACAATGCATAAAATGATGGGTCGTGATAAAATAATTGTTCCATATACTCAAATGTCAATTGAGTACTCTATATTTCAGAGCATACATAAACACCTATTTGTGGAACCAACAGTTCTTGCTGCAAGAGCTAATGATGATAATCAAGGACCTTCTCAAGAATAACATGTTACAGGTGCACAACCTTTTATCCGAAGATCCAAATAACGAAAACCTCCGAATAGCGGCCATTTTTTCGGTCCTTGAAGAAAGGTCCTTGAAAACGTTCACCAAGGGCGGCCCGCAGAGGTGACAGCGGAACCTCCGGTCAGTCCTCGAAGAAAGGGGAACTAAATCCCCATTCATAAAAGAGAAGGTGAGGGTATATTGCGCGGGAGGGTTAATAATTGACAATATGCTGCTGCCTGCCCGCTGAGTTAAAAAGTTCCCACGGTAGACTCACGATACACAGTGTTTCGTGAGTCTTGCGTGGGAACTTTTTAACTCAGCGGGGCAGGCAGCAGCAGATTGTCGCTCGCTTCAGTTTCACCCCACCTACACCCCTCTGCTTCCCGGCGATGTGTGTGACCCCTTCCCTCCCCTCTGCACCGGCGCGGGGGCTTTGCACTGTCTTCAAGTCGGCGATTGCAGCAGGACCGTGCCAGTCACCGGAGACGTCAGGACCAACGGGACACCGACCCCCAGGCCCACTGCAAGCACGGAGATCCCAGAGACCCACAGCCAGCAGCAGCCCAGCCCCGTTCCAACTCCAGAGGAAAACTGCAAACTGGCCGGAGACGTCAGGACCACCAGAAGCCGTTCCCCGAGCTGCGCCCCCTCATCGGGACACCGACCCCCAGGCCCACTGCAAGCACGGAGATCCCAGAGACCCACAGCCAACAGCAGCCCAGCCCAGCCCCGCTCCAACTACAGAGGAACCTGGGTTGCGGATGACGGGGCGCAGCTCGGGGCGTCGTAGAGGCCCATCGGGGAGCGGGTTCCTGTTGGTCTTGACGTCTCCGGCCACCTGCCATCCTCCGGGAACTGTACCGCCCTTGCAGGAGAGTGGGGTTGTTTGTTGTTGCAGAGGGAGGGGGCAAGGGCAGTACAGTTTCCAGTCTCAGCTCCAGTCCAGGGGGGTGGCCGGAGACGTCAGGACCAACGGGACACCGACCCCCAGGCCCACTGCAAGCACGGAGATCCCAGAGACCCACAGCCAGCAGCAACTCCAGCCCAGCCCCGCTCCAACTCCAGAGGAACACGTAGGGGCAGAAGCTGATGGTGTGCAAGGTACGTCTTGTTCTTGGGGTGGCGGATGAGGGGGCGCAGCTCGGGCTGTGGGCAAACTGCCACTTGTCGCCGTAGCGGCCCATCGGGGAGCGGATTCCTCTGGAGGGGGAGGGGGGTATTGTGCTGTTTGATCGCCCCCTGCTATCCCAGGGACAGGGAGACACAGCGGCTTTTTAGACTGGTGGGCAATCACTTCCAAAGTTCTGCCCACACAGTCAGTACACCTCTCCTACACTGCATTTCATACAAACATTTATTCTGCAAGAAAAAACTACATTGAAGACTCAAACTCGCGACCGAGTTTACTGCCGGGATCAAGGCGCAAACTCGCGACCTTGCGGATATGAGCCGAGCACTCTACCACTGAGCCAGCCATTAAAATCTACGCTAAAAAAATTCCATTCCGAAGACCGACAAATTCTGAATTACGAAAAGTGTCTGGTCCCAAGGCTTTCGGATAAAAGGTTGTGCACCTGTATATACTTTTCAGCTCTCTCAATCTGAGCTCTAGAAGATTTTAATGCCAAACAAACTGTACCAAGATAAAGGTACATCTTTCAAATATTTTCCAGTTGTAAATTATTGACAAGTAACCTTAATTTGGGGTGGGTTGAAACAAGGAACAAGGAACATGGAAGAAACAACTCCGCAGGTCAGGCAGCATCCCTGGGGAACATGGATAGGTGACGGTTTGGGGCGGCAAGCTTCCACAAACTGACTGGTCCTGACCTGATATGTCGCCTATCCGTGTTCTCCAAGTAGTAAACACTGCCCAGTCCATCATCGACTCTGACCTTCCTTCCATCGAGGGGATTTATCGCAGTCGCTGCCTCAAAAAGGCCGGCAGTATCATCAAAGACCCACACCATCCTGGCCACACACTCATCTCCCTGCTACCTTCAGGTAGAAGGTACAGGAGCCTGAAGACTGCAACAACCAGGTTCAGGAATAGCTACTTCCCCACAGCCATCAGGCTATTAAACCTGGCTCGGACAAAACTCTGATTATTAATAACCCATTTTCTGTTATTTGCACTTTATCAGTTTATTTATTCATGTGTGTATATATTTATATCATGGTATATGGACACACTTATCTGTTTTGTAGTAAATGCCTACTATGTTCTGTGTGCTGACGCCAAGCAAGAATTTCATTGTCCTATACAGGGACACATGACAATAAACTCACTTGAACTTGAACTTGATCCGCTGAGTTACTCCACCAATTGTGTCTTTCCTCAATTTAGGGAGTATTTTCTTCCATTAATCACTTCTCTACATTTAAAACCTCTCAATTACATTTGAGAAAACAAATTGTGACTGACATATTTTCAAAATTAAACACCATACAAATTTGCCACATTTTTTCTGAATTTTTACTGGCATGTTAAAATTGTCACAATTTAAAAAGACAATACAGATAAGATGATCCAAATGCTCTCTCTGGCATTAGGATCAGCTGATTTTAAGCAGCATTTCTACAAATTGGAGACACTGATTTGAGGCATAACAATGCACTAAATTAAATGTGCAAACAAATTGCTGTTTTGCCCAGAAGGACTGTTTGTGTCTTATAGAAAGGGACATATTTAGAGGCAGATGTTGTACCTTCTGCGGTTGTATGCAAAACGCACCATGAGAAAGGGATAGTGTCAATCGAGATGGAAGAATGAACAAAGGAAGTTTTCCCTTTGAAATAATTCCTTTGTCTCACTATCCAGGAACCAAAAGACATTGTGCAGGTGAGAATATGATTAGCTTGTATTTCTGCCACTTTAATGTATATATTCTTCCACCTTTTTGTATTGCGTTTCCAATGTGGTTTCTGTTACATTGGTGAAAGCAAATGCAAATTGGGGATGGCTTTGTAGATCACTTTATTTTAGTACACAAGCGTGACCATAGCAGATACCTTTGTTAAATCAATAAACACTCTTGACTATGGACTCTTGATCCTTGAGTTATAAGAAGAGGCTGGATAGCTTGGGGCTTTTTGTTGGAGTGCAGGAAACCGTGGGATGATCTTATTGAAGTGTACAAGATCTAAAGAGGCATGGATAAAGTTAATGTTCTGTCTTGTCAGACAGTAGCCCAAATCTGGAATGGACTGTCAAAGGAAGCTGGAGAAACAGAAACAGAAAACATATGGATCAGAAAGTTAGATAGCGAGGGGCCAAATGCAGGCAACCAGCCCAAATTGGTAACTTGGTCGGCAAAGACAAGATGGGCTGAAGGGCCTGTTTCCATGTTGTGCAACTCTCAGACTCTATGACTCTATGCTATATTAATTCCTGAGTTGAAATATAGTGCTCATTTCTAAAATAGTTTTCTCAGTCCCTCAAAAAGCTAAATATTTTGATGCCAACAAAATACTTTAAAATTATAATTTTGGTTTTATGATACAGGGCATCCATTTGAGCAATTCTCACCAGTTTTCATAAAAATACTTTTGTAGCATTTTGATGTTGAGTGAGTAATATTGGCCAAGGCACCTGGGAGAATGCACCAGATTTTCCTTCACAAGTAGCACAAAAGAGATTGTTTACATTAACCCAAGAGAGCAGACAGAGTTTCTTGTTCAATATTTCAACCTAAAGTTCTTCTCTTCTCCCCCACCAATGAATGTGCTGCACTCCATCAGCGCTGACCTGGAAATGCTAGCCTACATTTTCAATCCCTGGGGTGAACATGCTGATAATAAAAAAAACAACAGAATCTAACAAATTTGTTAACATTTGAATGCATTGCTTGAAAGAGTGGTTGATCTTATTCCACAGTAATCACTAAAATAAAGTTTGAGGCAATATATACATGGTCTATATTCAGGAAATGCTTATGGCTTCATTCAGGCCATCTGCATTCATGAGAGAGGGAGCTTTATGGACAGCCAGTTAATCACAATTGTAAAATATAGGATGAGAGTGAGTTACTCAAATTGATGAAAGTTAGCAATAGATCTCAAAATAGACTGCTGTCTGAATCATTATATTTTCACCATTTACTGAAATGCATTCTTTTGGAAATCAAACAGGCAGTAACAAGATTTGTGGAGTGATATCACATTAGAGAGCAGTATTCACAGTGGACAATAATGCATCCAAAAACAGAACGACTTTCATAGTCGTAAAGAATGAGCAATAAATTAGCAAATGAATTTAAAAGTAAATAGTGTGACACTCTGAAAGAAGAAATAGTGAGGGCAGTTATTCTTTGGAAAATAACTCGAAGAAAGACTGAGTTGTATATATTCACAAGCCAACTATACTTTGACAATGACTAGGACCTACGATATCTGATCTCCAAAATACATCACCACTCTCCTGCTGCTGGAAGTGATTCCAAAGAGTTGAAGATTCTGCTTTGTTTCTACCCAGGTTCCTCAATGCTACAGAGTCAATTGTTACCTTTACATCCAGGGGCAATTCCTCTCATCTCAACTGAACTGCAGGAGTTTATTTTTTTTGTCCTAATATAATGATTTAGGTTTAGGTGGATAGATTGAGTATGTTCCGTAGGTTAAGGGAAAGCACAAAGATCTCCAACTCAATGTTTACTTCGACTTTTGTGTGAAAACAGATTAAAAAAAATATGATACAGGCCATTGTGTAGAATAAGGGTTTGACTTTGCTGATTGAAAGGTATGGTGTTCAAACAACTGACAATGGACAATAGGTGCAGGAGTAGGCCATTCAGCCCTTCGAGCCAGCACCGCCATTCAATGTGATCATGGCTGATCATCCACAATCCATACCCCGTTCCTGCCTTCTCCCCATATCCCCTGACTGTGCTATCTTTAAGAGCTCTATCTAGCTCTCTCTTGAATGTATCCGGAGAAGCGGCCTCCACTGCCCTTTGAGGCAAAGAATTCCACACTCATTACTCTGTGTGAAAAAGTGTTTCATCATCTCCGTTCTAAATGGCTTACTGCTTATTCTTAAACTGTGGCCCCTGGTTCTGGACTTCCCCAACATCGGGAACACGTTTCCTGCCTCTAGCGTGTCCAAACCCTTAATAATCTTATATGTTTCAATAAGATCTCCTCTCATCCTTCTAAACTCCAGAGTATACAAGCCCAGCCGCTTCATTTTCTCAGCATATGACAGTCCCGCCATTCCGGGAATTAACCTAGTATAAGGTTACAAACAAGGCATCATAGCTTTGGAATGAGGTCATGGCAGGGAAAGACGATGGCTCCTAGACACAAGGAAGTCAAGCCAATCATATAAAGCAGTCTAATTGGAAGTTGTTTGATTGAGACTCTAATGATGCTGCTATTGTTTTCTTTTGGCCCCTTGATTGAAGAACATAATTATTGCATAACATAGGCACTGTTGCCATCTAAACTTGATTGAGCAATGGTTTACTCAAACTGAGGGAAGTACATAGACTGACTGTTCTGGCAATATCCAAGTAGGAGGTGAAGTTTTTGCTTAATGTTATTAAGAAAAAAGAAAAAACGCCTGCCAGCATCTCTCTCTTTCTTGCCCCGTAATCCGTTATCCGAATTTCTGCTGTTGGGTAATGAAGTATCATAGATTGTCTCTTCATTCAATATTCATCTCATGAGGACTGTAGGTAATTCATTTCAAAATTCAGCATTTATGCTCAAACAAACATAAATATCAAGACAACACAGTTCCAGAGAACAGAACTAATTTGATAGTACAGGTACTTTCAAATAGCCAGCATATTCACATTGGATCAAACTCTCCTTTGAGCTGCAAGATTATGATTTTATAATTATTAATCTTCAGGACTCTGTTTGACAGAACTCAGTAAAAAAACACTTAATTCCAAATATGGAAGAATTAAGTCGTGATTAATGGCAGAATAATTGATGGACTGAAATGTATTGTTTTTTTTCCATCTCAGACTTATAACAGATGTCATGGGGCTAATACTGCAAGAACTGAATACTTTTCTCATCATGACACTTTGCATGACTCATCTGCCATACTTTACAATTCTGTTGATGGACAAGTTTGAATGCCGAATGAAATTTTCAACAAAAACGGTTTGAGAAGATAATGGAGAAAATGTACCTGAAAAATGAAGCCAAAGAATAATATCTGAGCATCTCTTCACGGAAAATAACAGATAATTCAAAATGTACTCCAAAACAATTAAGTAAACTTATTTATTTAGAAAAGACCAAAAAACATAAACATATCTTTTTATTCGAGTAAGTAGTTTGCTTGCACTTTTGCTCAGTTTTCTGGGTCTGCATCATAATATAAACACATTTAGGTCAGAGGGAGTTCCCCCCGCCACAGGTGCCATGTAATCCCGTGCTACCTGCTGCATGGTCTGATAGTCGGCGACTAAACCATCTCCCTCACCTGGTTTGTCAGGTGAGGAGGGGGCTGTGGACCCTCGGCAGGACCAAAAACAAGACCTGTCAAAGGGTGGACGAGCTCCTAGCGAGCCAACAGCCATCCACACTTCAGTAAAAGTTGCGATCACTGTCGTACATAACATTGTAAAGCACCGTGCCCGTTGATGTTTACAACGATGATGATGATGATTTAAAATTTGGTATTCATATGACAGACAGGGGAAACAGTTTGTACCTGGAATTGTCAGGCATGAATGCTTTGCCATTACCATGTGCAGGCAAAGAAAATTGGGGTCATGTGTGTTCTAAATTAAATCATTTAGAAATATGATGCATTGCACACAACCTTTTCAAGATGCTCATGCATAGTTACGTTTCAATTTTTCATTAATCTTTATCACAAGATCTATATACATAGAAAGCAGCACAAGGTTTCTGTTGAGAAAAATGACATGCATTTATTTAAATCCAGGAACTATGAAGAGAAGTCATCCCTAAAACAAATCATAAAATGGTCAGACTTCAGACACCCAGACTGGGAGAATGTTGACAGATATGCAAAGTGTTGTTTTACACATATTTAAAAAAATAAATAGTATCACTTTTTTAATTGAATTGTTTTATCAATCAAAAATGTAAACCTCACTAAATAGTTTAACTGAACAATTTTTAGCTATGTAAAATTGTTCTTTCATACTTTTACATTTGTTGTTTTATGGTACTTTAAAGAACAGCCAGTCGATTAGACTTTGAGGCACATGATCTTTTTGCACCACAAGATGATTATTGCACCACAAGCAGTAATTAGCCACGAGAGCCCTCTCAGTCATTCAATAAGTTCATTGACCCCGATCTTGCCCCCAATTCCACTTTCCTGTCCTATTCCCAAAACCCTTGACTTTACGACAGCTGAAATATCTGCAATCTGAGCCGTGACTGTATTCAATGATTCAGCTCTGGCAATTCTCTGTGGTCAAGACCTTAAAAGATTCTTAATATTGTTGAGTGTGCAGTCATGTTGTCCATCACAGTGCAAATCAGATGTTGCTTCCATGATATTTAAACTTTCATTTGTGTTCAAACTGCATACATGTGGTAGAAACGCTCATTGGAAGAAACCATGTGGGTCACATATAATTGTGAAGGCCCAAGTATGAGATAAAAAAGTATGCTCCAGTTTATTAAATGGCACATTGAGGAGTTCTCACTGAACCTAGCCACATAGACTGTCCTGGTATCTTTCATGATTTAAAAATAGCCATCAGAGACATACAGTGCCAAATGCCAGCAAGCCATGAGAAAGTAAAACTGCTTCATATCAGGTCCAGTATCTGAAGCAATGACTTCCATTCAGAACTGCCACGTTGCAAATCCCTACCACGAGAGAGGACACACACATTTATTTTTCTGTTATTTCACACAATTTTGGAAGTAACACGTGATTACTGTTCATAGTCCCACAGAAAACCACAATACTTACATGCATGTCTCATTGCACATCATACATGGAAGGATATCACTCTCCCCACAGCCTGCATAAAATTGGCATGGGTCTGCTGTGCCCTCAAGCTCTTAAGAACTTCTTGCCTGATGTGCTTGCAGAGACCACACAGGTGGAAGGGAAGCAGAATCAAAACACATATTGCACTGAATTTTCTGAACTCACAATATCCCATTTAGCTGATTTTGCAATGAATGTGCTGCTCTTACGAATGTTTTTTGAAGTGTTTCATCCATGTCTAGGCACCATGCACGATTATTTAAATAAATATATTTAGCAATTTGAGCTCTCACCCCTCAATTGCACTCCTTTTCAATCATGTCTACTCAGTGTGAGGTGTGCATCATGCATTTGAAATATTTTCAAGTGTCGATTGTTGAATCAAATCATTGTCGAAAAAAAATTTGAAATTAAAATTATTTTTATCAAGAGAAATTCTTTTAAAATCTATCAAAACCTGTTGGCCTGCTAGTGAACCATATTCAGAAAATTGGAAAGGCAAGTAGTGGAAAGTATGATAAATAGGAAATGAAAAGAGAAAATATCGATGTACTCAGCTGGTGAGACACAAACTGGGGAGAGTGAAATAGCTTGTGTTTGAGGTCAATGATTTTTCAGTAGAACGGAAAAAAGGTGGAAATCAGATTTGTTTCAACCTGTATAGAATAAAGGGAATGTCTCTGAATGAATGGAGAGTACATGACATTGAATGGTACATGTGGTGGTGGGAATTGGCCGAGGGGCAGGGACTGTTGAATATGTGATGATGGGATTTGATTTGTCCGGAAAAGTGGTAAATCGAAGATGCATCAAGTTCAGTGGGGAGAGGAATAAACTGCTTCCAACTCCTCCAGCCACGTCACTTGTGATTTTCAAGCCTTTAGCACCATTCTTCAACCAGCACCACGTGTCTCGTTTATTCTCTCTAGGTCTCCATCCAATCACAGATATTTCCTTTGTTCTTTTCATCTCACCCTCTTCTCTTAAAATGTGTATGATTTTTATTTTTTTCTCATTTTGATGAAAGATTATTATCCTGAAACATTAACTTCCTTTCTCTCTCCTTAGATGATGCCTGGTCTACTCAACGCTGTCACCATTTTCTGTTAATATTTTACCTTCTACGTACTTTGCTGGGAGGTCTTCCGACCAACATTTATCAATGATTGGAAACCAATTTTCCATTTAGGTTGCGATACAAAGTTATATTTGGGCAATTTTGACAATACAGCATTTACAATCTATCTGGAGTCTTTGGCATAGGTTCCTATCTCAATGACCTTGAGTAAGTCGCAAGAGCATTTGAGGTGCCGTATATTACACGTCAAAATGCCACTTCAGCTTTGCAGAAACAAGTGTTCGTTTTTAACGAGGTGCATTTATATCAACAACAAGGTCTTGGGTGAACATTTTCATTGTGATTCTGTGAATAAAACCTGCTTGTGCCAAGAATATGCAATTCCTGGCACGTTTTATAATTACAATCGACCCACACTAGTAACATTGAGAAAACCAGCACTTACCCCTGCTCTTTTTTATGGCATTGGTGAGAAGATGCTCATGGTGGAGAGGAGTGGTTCCTATCAGTATGGTATTCCGAGCACTTCACTGTAATGAGAAAGACAAAATAATTAGAAATCTCTTGATGAGAAATATACAGTACGATCCATTGTTTCATAAATATTTTTTTTAAATTTAAATTTAACATACATTTTCCCTTTAAACGCAGCTTTCATAATCCACCTTTACATCCACTCAAAATACTGTTTCCCCCACTTGGTTTAGGCACAAGAGGGCTCTGTGGCAAAAAGCAGACAATACTACTTGTCAGGAAATGATTTCAAACACAAAGTACAACTGACTGCCAATTATGTTTCGATGGCTTCAGTGTTTTTTGAAAGGCCATAGTAAATCTAATTGATGGAACTAATAACTAAAAATAGAATTGCAGATTAGCAATTAGAATTTGCATTTATATCATCATTCCAGTTCAAAAGGGCACATTTTAATTCTGAATCTTGATGAACATAAAATTTGTCGGAAAAAAAGGCTTGTTGCTCATCTACGACACGAGCGATAGACCTACAAGTCACAGCACTCACTATAATCAGCAAGCTTTCGATGTGAACATTAATGGTATCATCATGAGGTATTATTCCTGGAACATTAATTTTCAATGTCAAATGGCAAACATTTGAAATACTGATTGCAGGAAGATGAATGGAGGTTAAAATACCTGGATATATAGTGTATATATATTTTCTAAACCTAGCACATAAGGAAGGGATCATTCACTTTACGCTAAATAACTCAACTGAAAATTGTCATTGCAGTACAGAATGAGGTCATAAAGCCCATATAGTCTGCACCAGCAGGCAAAGAACCAATTCCTCTTTTATCTGCTTGGCCTGCAGCCTTATAGATCACATCACTTCAAATGCCTCGTTGTACAGTTTTTACATTGTGCTGTGCTTCTGTCTTAGAGTCTTGCAGCATGGAAACTGGTCCTTCGGCCCAACTTGCACACACCGGCCAACATGACCCATCTACACTGGTACCACGTGCCTGCTTTTGGCTCAAATACCTCTAAACCTTTCCTGTCCTGTTGAAATGTTTGTTAAATGTTGCGATAGTGCCTGCCTCGACTACTTCCTCCGGCTGCTCAGTCCAAACATCCACTACCTTTTGCGTGAAAAAGTTACCCCTCGCGTAGCTATTAAATCACTCCCCCTTCATCTTAAATGTTCCCCCCTCACCTGTCAGGCCAAGAATTTCAAACACATCTCACCAACTACATAAAAAGAATGCCAATTGTCCTCCAATCCTTCTTCTATTTACTTTCAATCGGTTGTGGATTCCTCTTCAAACCAGTGAAACAGGTGGCTGTCAGCAATGCACTAATAGGAAACTAAGATATGCAATTCATCATTTACTAGTCTTTCATCTTTATCGTGATCAAGTAATTTTCTTTTGTTATGCAAATTGTCTATATCATTTTGGAATACTACATATTTAGTATTTTTTGCTTTTAAATGCAATCATAGCACAAAACCCAGTTTAATGCAGATAATTGCAATTTTTAACAAGTAATTAAAGGCATTTAATGACAATGAAAGACAACTTTACAAAGAAAATTGGACACTGATGGTAAGAAAAGGTTCAATTTTCATGAATTCCTATTATGTGCAACAAATTAAAATGAAAATAAATTACTTCTGCTGTCAGCCACATTGTGAATGGGTGGTGGAATTTAAAATAAAGTAAAATATGAAATTGAAAAATATATGACAACATACAGTACCAGTACTTTCAGTGGACTGGAAAACTTTTTGTACTACTCTATAAATGGATGTAAGCTTCTAGCCTTTCCTCTGAGTGAAAGAATATCAATAATACAACTTCATCTGCACGAGTCAATACATAATTATTCTGTGGTCATTATTTTGTACAAGTTGCAGATATTTTTTTATTTCATTGTAGTGACATACGTCAGCAATAGTGGATAAATATTATTGATTATAATATAAATGTCAATGAAAGGTTGAAAGAGATGCATTATTTATAGACTTTGATTTGACAACATCTTAAGTTCTGGCAACGCCAGCATTATGTGCAGTAAGTGATATCTTTTCCACATTAAAATAATTTGATGTTATATACAATAGAGAGTGAGTAAGAGGTTTAACCCATGCCACCTTGTTGTTGGGTTTGAAGTGGACATCAATGAAGAAACCAACTGTCATGTGAAGTCCACAAGAATGTGTCATGGCCAAAGGAGGTACCTGTGGGCCCAAGACACTGGACCATTCCATCGCTCACGTGCTTGATTATAAATCAATATGCAGGTTTTATAAGCAGAAAGACCTGGTGTCCGTTCTTATCAATATTTCCGTATCGCGTCCAGTACATGATCTGAAAATGGCCTAATTGAGTGTTTCGACATGCAGGATGAATTTTGGCATTTGCTACTTGAAAGTTCTCAAGGTTTTGGAAAGGGCTTTGAATGTATATTAGTATAACGTTTTGACGTGGTGAAACTAGTCTCATACACCACGGGTGAGAAGGAAGAGATTCAGATAAATTTGGAGAGAGTTGATTTACAGCCCCTTTTTACTCCCACAACATTTTACAATCTAGATAATGTTAAGGTGGGCTCGTAAAGAACCGATTATTTCTGTTTGTAGATTTCAGATATATGCAACACTTCCTACAATAGAACAGCAAAAAAGCTTTAGTCAAAATCCATCGCCAAATCTACCTGAATACACACTGCTCAGATGTGCTCTGTTATCAACCCGACAAAATTGACCATGCAAAATTGATGAAGACCCACCCGCCTACACTTCTGGCCCAAGATCAGAAAAATACTTGGGGTAGGGAAATTTTCCAATCATATGGCATGAAATGGTTCCTATGATCCAAAATTTCAGTCAATTTCAAGTAAACCTTTCAAGTGCAGCTCTTAGTGGGAGTCTTGTATTAGAAGTTAGTTTATTCAGGGCTGCAATGTCATATCGGTAAGAAAAATCTCACCGTTAGCTCACCTGCGTTATTCCTCGGGAGAACCATCATTATAATAGTCACACTGATTTTTCCAAAAATATTGATTCCACCCTGTCAAAGTATGATTGACAGAAGGATCGTTTTACCTAGCTTTCAAAAAGGATGATGGAATGCAATATTGAATTCCTGTTTTATCAGTGGATATGGGTTATGAAATGTGAATAGATATTTGCGCATTGTTATGGAAAATGTTAAAGGAATATTGTCAAACTAATGTATTTTAAAATTATTTTGAATCTCCTTTTTTCACCATGAAGTTAATTTACAAATGTGCCATTACATTTGCAGGTCATCAAGTGATTTCACCAGGAATATTGGTTGAAAGAAATGTTGCCTTTATGTGAGAGATTTGATAATGTATTTCCAGTATAATTGTGAAACAATTGAGAAAATCATATTTTAAGTAATAGCAACTGCATGTGTCTCCATGTAACATTTTTCTTCTGAATTGCATCGGTAAACTACGCAAAATGTCACTTGTTTTAGTAGACATATGCTGCTTTTACAAGTAAGATTCTGAGCAATTTGAACCAATGTCATATTTAATAAAGCAATCAAATAGAATTCCAGATTCTGCATTTGTATTATCTTGTGCCTGATGCGTACTATACTAAAATATTTCATAATATTGGTTCAACAAATAATAAAATGTTATTCCAAATAACATCAATAAAATCAGTGTGTCACAAAATCAAATGACTCATTGCCTCTTCCGAAGTACCTCATGTTTTTGAAAGGTGGCATTTCCCTGCTAATTTATGTAGGAAGCAATTCCACTGTCATAATGAGATGATTTCCTTTTAAAAACCATTAGAAAAACACATAATGCCCTTTTAACAAGATTATGCATGCCACTACAATATATTTTACTATCTCTCACAAAAGATTACGTTTGGCAGGCAGGGCTGTTCGGGTACTTAATGTTGATGGGCCTTACACTTAGAGCAATCACATCCCCACCTGACATCCAAATATGCACATCATGCTGTAGGAGTCCCCAGACAGTAGTAAGAACTTGGCTGATATTTCACCTCCCAAAGCCAAACGATGGAGGCTGAATTAAAATCCTATCACCACCAAGGATGGGATTAAGTTACTTACTGCAACAAGAAATCAGACCTCCTCTTTGTGGTTCAGCAATACACTGCCATCTGGAACGCCTTCAGAGCTATCACTTGAAATGTATATAAAGGATCCATCTCTTGTATTATTTAACTATTCCAATGCAAATTCCCTTCAACAGAACAACCAAGATAATACCTAATAAATGCATCATTCATCTACCAACGTATTTAATTTTCCTTTCCAACCTCATTAACCAAATTGCTTTCTCCATGTTTAATAATTCTGAAGAAAATGAAAATCTGCATATTTCAGATTATTTAAAACAATCAAAAATATCACAAAGAATATTGTATTTTTACCAAACAGTGGACCAAATAAAACGTCTTCTCTCTCACAACTTCCTTTCTGGTTTATGTAGGGGAAAAAACTGCAAGAGCTGGTTTACACCAAAGATAGACACAAAATGCTGGAAGGAATGGGTGACGTTTTGCGTCGAGATCCTTCATCAGGGGAGAGAGAGATATAGAGATGAGGTTTAAGGTGTGAAAACGAGGCATCAAAGAAGTTGCAGTTTAATCTAGAATAGATCATTGATAGCGAGGAGAAGGTGATAACGAAGTATATCAAGATAAAACTTAATTGCATTATATTGTATTGTAATTAATTTATTACTAAAGGATGTAAAAACATAAAAGGAATTTGATTAGCCATACAGTCATACCAAAAAAGCAACAAGACACAACTACATAAAAGTTACTATAAACATCCCCCACATTCCTCACCGTGATGAAAGGCAATAAAGTTTAGTTTTTAGTTTAGTTTAGTTTAGAGGTACAGCACGGAAACAGGCCCTTCGGCCCACCGAGTCCCCACCGACCAGTGATTCCCATACACTAACACTATCCTACACACAAGACAACTTACATTTTTAATGAAGCCAATTAGCACCTCGAAAAAACCCCACATGGTCACAAAGTCTCATCTTCTTTCCTCCTTGTTCTCCCGCGGACGGGGCAGTCGAACTATCCGCAGTCAGGGTGATCGAAGCTCCCACAGCCAGCGATAGAAGCTCCCGCGTCGGGACGATCGAAGTTCCCGTGATCGGGGCAGACAAAGCTCCTGCGGCTTGGAGCTCCCGAAGTAGGTCGCTAACCAAGGGACAACAAGCTCGTTGATGTAAAGTCTGCAGGCTCCCGTGGTTGGAGCTCCCGAAGTCGATCCCCAGCAACAGGCGGCCAGTTCCACGATGTTAGGCTGCAGCGCGGACGGAGATACGATACGGAAAAGTTGCAAATCCGTTGAGGAAAGAAATAAGAAAAAGTTTCCCCCAACCACCCCACCCCCCACATAATCCAAAACTAAAGATACACTAAAACATACATTTAACAACAGACCGTTGACGAGGCTGCCACTGTACGGCGCCACCTGGTGGTCAGGGGGACAGCCAGACTGGTCAAAGAACTAGGAAGGGGGAGAGGTGGAGAGAGAGGGAAAGCAATGTTTACTTGAAGTTAGATAAGTCAGTGTCCATACCACTGAGGTGTAAGTTGCCTGCTCCTTGCCTTCTGGCTGCATTTCTCACCCACCATCCTCATCTTTGGACACCCTGTGCGTAGGGGAGAGGGTAGGGCTGAAGATGTCCTGGTTGGGTTGCTCCTGGGCCTGGCCAAGCTGGCCATCCGTGAGTCAAGGCGCCAGACAGTGGAGGGCTCTACCCGAGCCGGCTGCCTGCCCCTTTTCCGGGGTTTACGTCCGTGCCCGGGTGCGGATGGAAAGGGAATACGCCCTGTCTACGGGCACCCTGAGGGAGTTCCGCGACTGCTGGGCACCGAGGGGGGTTGAAGGTATCCTTGACAAGGATTGTAATATAGTTGTTTAGCAGTTGCTTACATATTTGTTCATCTTGTATTATGGTGGTGTTTTGTTTTATTGTATTGTAAATACAATTTTAATATTTGAATAAATATTTTTGATTAAAAAAAAAAAAAAAAAAAAAAAGAGGTGTAAGTTGCCCAAGCGAAATATCAGGTGCTGTTCATCCGATTTGCACTAGGCCTCACTCTGACATTCGAGGAGGCCCAGGACAGAAAGGTAATGGTGGGAATAGGAGGGGGAGTTAAAGTCTGTTACAATTGTTTACACTTCCAAGCTTATTTAAAAATAAGTGTAAAATATATCCATATTTAGTTTTCAGAATGACAAATAATCATGGGCCCAGATTTGGGGAGGGGTCAAGCAAAGAGCGTTCACATCGCGGCCCTATTTTTAACCAATCTTTCCATCACCACACACGAGAAGCACAAGATGCGCAAGCAGACACCATTGTATACAGATGCCGAGAAGTGTGTTCAGCACTGGCTGAACAACTTCTAATCGTGTGTGTGGACTAGACAAGAAGAAGATTTGGGGAACATTTCAGGTTAAATAGCCGTGTGGGGAATAATGTATAATCTGTCATTCAGGGGCTTAATGCTGAAGATGAAAGTGGCCTTCAAAGAACAATATGATACTGGACTGTCAGTATGAACATCTAATATGCACCGGAAGTCAAAGCTTGCCTCCACCTGTAAAATCTGGGTATGCTTCAAATTCTTTAGGGGTATTTTGCCCATTTTACTGGAAAAGGAACTTTCACTCCATTGTAGAAAAAAATCCTGCAATTAGCATCGTCCTTTCGACTAGAGAAATGGCATCTCACATTTATGGGATGCTCGCTTGCTTGCTAAGTAACCTTGCGAAGAAAATAACTGGAGAATGGTATTAGTCTGAATGGGATACAAATTAATTTGATCCAGTACACTTATTCCTTCACTCTTCAGCTATCTTCTCTATTGCCAAGGGGAAGTATTCTTTGACACAGTCAGTGGCTGAAAAGATAAATTGAAGTTAGTATTACATCGAAGGAAGAAGCCTATAAAGTTGGCAGGAAAAGGAATGGGCCTGAGGATTGGGTGTACATTAGCACTCAAAGGAGGATCAAGAAAAAGGCAAGACAGACTTTGAGAATGGACTGACAAGAAATATCAAAATGGACTACAAGATCTTTTAGAGACACATGAAAAGGTGAAAAACAAGTGAGGGCAAGTGTGGGCACCTCAAATACAGGTAAGTATTTACAATGAGGAATAACAAAATAGGAGAAATATTTTGAATCTTTCTTCATGAAAGATATATAAAAATCTACGATGGACACAAAATGCTGGAGTAACTCAGCGAGACTGGCAGCATTTCTGCAGAGAAGGAATTACATTAAAAACTACCACATATATAAGAAAATCAATGGACAAGCAAGATTAACTGAAGGAAATAATAACTAAATAAATGGTCAATGAACTTGAAAACTGATAAATGTCAAGGACTCAAATTAATGAAAAATTGTTGTTTCAGGGATCATGGATGCTCTGGTTATTATCTTCCAAAGTTTTTGAGTGAGTTGAAATGTGGATAATGTGACCTTATGGTATAGAAAAATCAGGGAACTATTGATTTGTTAGCTGTCAGTGTGGTTTATTGGGATTTTGGAGGGCATTTGATAAGGTTCTACATTAGGGTTAGTCAACAGGGTTAGAGCACATGGAAATAGAAGTAATACACTAACACAAATTGAGGGTTGGCCATAAAACAGAAAGCTAAGAGTGGGAATAATGAAAAATCATCTCATGTTGAAAGGATGTGACTAGTACGTACCACAAGCATGAAAGCTTGGGATCCTAGCTTTTCACAATATTTATCAGTGACCTGGCAGAGAGGACCCGATGTCAGAGTTTCATTTTTACTGATGACGCTAAATTATGTAGAAGAGCGAGTATGGAAGAGGATGATATGGACAAGAGGTGGATAATATGGACACATGGAGCCAGTGGACCAGAAGATGGCAAATGGATATAATGTAGAGAAATGTAGAGAAATGTGAGATCCTGCTTTTGTGCACTTAACAGGAAAGCAGAGTTTGGTTTTTTTATGGTAAAAGTTGAGTAATATTGATGTTCAAATGGACCCAACTGAAGTCTCTGAAGGCCAACATGCAGATGTAACAAATGATCAGAAGGCAAATGGTGTTCTATTCTTCATTGGGAGAGGATTTCAACACCAAGATAAAGACAAACATCTTTGCAATGACATGGGGTCTTTCGTTCAACCACACCTGCAATACTGTTTACAGCTTTGGACTCCTTAAGAAAGGTTGTAGATTCACTTGACTCATTCAAGAAATATTGAGCTTGCCACTTGAGGAGAAATTGAGTGAACAGGTTTATATTCTTCAGAGTTTAAAAGACAGAGAGGATATCTCATTGAAAAATATATAAAGTTCTCCAAGGGCTTGACTGATTACTCATCTTCAATTTCCAACATTAAATCTCTGCTTTCAGTACCCCAGTCTTGTAGTTATACCCCACTGCCAACTGGTTTAACCCCCCCCCCCCCCCAACAATTAACCCACCTTCCAAAGACGGTGCTGGTCCGAGCCATTCTGAGGCAAAATCCATCGATGGAAAATCTAAAATACACTTGTGTCAAAAGGAAGCTGAAGGCCTTTATATATTTCTTCAACTATGCATTGAATGCATAATCCATGATCAAACACATTCCACCAGGAACAATCCAGGGACATGTGCCATCGTATAACTTTTTATTTTTATTTTTTAATCCATTTCTTTGCTGCCACACTCTTTCTCTCCTTGCATTTTCCACAATGATAATGGTAAAGATATAAAACAAGGTGCCTAACTGCTCATCTCCACTCAATTTAACCTGGATATCCCTTACTACTATAATCTTGCTTTCCCACTAGCCATTTTTCTATCAGTCCTTATTTGTCTAATCTAGCCCCTTTGTCAACCCGCTTCACACCTGCATTGATCCCTTCTTCCAAACCCAATTACATCACCTTCATTTCTCACTGATCCCAACTTCATGAGTAGTTATGGACTCATAGAGTCATACAGCATGGAAACAGGTCTTTCAGCACAACTTGCCCACACCGCCCTACATATCACATCGACACTAGTCCCACCTCTCTGTCTTTGGCCCATATCCCTCTAAACCTGACCTATCCATGTACCTGTCTAAATGTTTCTTAAACATTGCAATAGTACCTTCACTGGCACCTCATTCCATACAGCCACTATCCTTGGTGTGAAACATCTTTCTCCCCTCAACTTAAACGTATGTCCTCTAGTTCTCGATTCCCCTATGAGCAAGAGACTCTCTGTGTCTACCTGATCTATTCTTCTCATAATTTCTTAGACTTCTATAAGGTCACCCCTGCTCTTCAAGGAAGGTTCCTAGCCTGCCCAACCTCTCACTGTAGTTCAGGCCCTCGAGTCCTGGCAACAACCACAATTGTAAATCTTCTCTGCACCTTATCCAGCTTCCAGCTGCAAATAAATAATGGGCCCTCTTACAATAGACAATAGGTGCAGGAGTAGGCCATTTGGCCCTTCAAGCCAGCACTGCCATTCAATGTGATCATGGCTGATCATCCCCAATCAGTACCCCGTTCCGGCCTTCTCCACATATCCACTGACTCTGCTATTTTTAAGAGCCCTATCTAGCTCTCTCTTGAAAGCATCCAGAGAACCCGCCTCCACTGCCCTCTGAGGCAGAGAATTCCACAGACTCGCCACTCTCTGTGAGAAAAAGTGTTATAAAGGCCAACATGCCATTCGCTTTCTTCACTGCCTGCTGTACCTGCATGCTTACTTTCATAGACTGATGTACAAGGACCCCCAGATCCCGTTATACTTCCCCCTTTCCCAACTTGATGCCAAGTTTCTGGCAAGTTTCCTCTACTACTTCCATCTTATCCCTTAAATTTTTAATTAATTTGCTTTCAAAATACTATTTAAAAAGTTGGAAGTTTTTTGGAAATAACTCGTTTCTTTTTCTCTATTATCTCTTCAGCATCTCAACTCCTGCCTTGTAATGTAATTAGCAGAGATCTTGCCAATATAACATTATTAGTTGTTTCAAACTATATAACCAGAAACAAATAATCATACTGTTAATGCTCCTATCTCCTTTATTTCACGTGGTTTTCGTTCTGGATAAACTAAAAATTGTTGAAGGTTTTCTTAAGACTGCCGGTATTATTGCTCATATTTAGAAATTGTTTCCAGAAAAGTAAGGTTTACCTCAAAAAAAATATTTTGCCTTGATTCTCATGCTGAAATATAGGATGGAATTTAGGATGAAATATAGGACGAAATACAGATGGAATTTTCTGGAAGCCTAGGAGTCAGCAACTGAGGTGAATGGATCTGAGCAGCTGATGGACACAGTGCATTTTGGGAAATCAGACCAATGCACATGCTCAGTTTGCACAGGGTAAATTGAACCCTGCCTCACAGTTGTGGACTCAGCCACCAAGTTCAAGTTAAATAGGTATTATTCTTCAAATAGAGAGTTACATTTGTGTCATCATACACAAAGCACAATTAAATAAAGAGTTGTCGTGAAATATATACATTTTAAATTCAACTTAAACGTTTAAATAGTCTCTTGTTGACAAATAAACAAATGCAGCGCCGGAGACCCGGGTTCAATCCCGAATAAGGTTGCTATCTGTGCAGACTTTGTCCGTTCTCTCCTTGACCTGCGTGGGTTTTCTCCGAGATCTTCGATGTGCTCCCACACTCCAAAGACGTACAGGTATGTAGGTACATTGGCTTGGGCCGAAGGGCCTGTTTCCATGCTGTATCTCTAAACTAAACTAAGACAGTAATTTGAGGCATTTGTGTGGATATATGTAATCTTAAACTGGGAAGCTCAAATAGTAAAATGACAGTTTCAACGCCTAATGGAGAGCTGTCACCATCCTTGACTGTTTCAAAAATGTCCATGACAGGTTCAACAAATATGGTAGGTATTTATATACGGTTTTCAACAATATATATAACCTGATCACGCAGAGTTGAACATGCAGTGGTTGTTAGTTGGACTTTATATCTATTCTCTCCTGCTAAATTTTGAAAATATACAGAAAACAGTTGAGAAACTGTTTCCTAAAAGTATAACAAGCTTATTGACAGTTAATAATGTCATAACTAATGGCAAGAACTAGTTGCTCGATGCCATGGCCCAAAAGAGGCATCTTCACCATCATGCAAATCTCAGATCATTTTTAAGATGTACAGCAGAAATGTGTTATATGTATTAACAAGTCAAAATAATTGGCTGAGAGGCATAACATTCAAAAACAGAAGAGACTGTTTCAATTAATAATAATGAAGGATGGGTGAAATTGACCAATCACTAATACCAACCACTCATGAAAAAAGTTAAAATATCCTTTTCCACTGACATCCTATTTATTTATTTGCCATGAAGTGAATAAATAAGAACATGAATATCAAAAATAGGAGGATCAAATACTGAGCAATCCATATATACGTTTGCATAAAATATTCCACCTATTGTTGGTAATGTATGAAATAGGATTGCCCCCCTGAGGTTTCTATCTGTGCTTCTGGTATAACTTCAATTTTTATTTTCTATTAGATACTGTGAATAAAAACATCAAAAAATATTCCCATCTCCATCAAGCCCATGCTTTTGATCAAACACCCTGACTTTCTCTGTACAGCTTCTCTGCAGTCAGTATTTGTACTGCTCCTTTTGAACCCACTCCATAATAGTCACCCACCTCCTTCCTAAATCTGTAAGTTTATCTGTATTGCTCAGTATGGGGTTTCCACGTTCTCCATGTGGCAGTATGGGTTTACACCGGGTGCTCCGGTCTCCTCCCATATCCCAAAGACATGCAGGTTTGTAGGTTAATTAGCCTCTATAAATTGCCTGGTGTGCGCAAGAAATGGTTGTGAAAGTGGGATAACAGGACTCATGTAAACGGGTGATCAAACGTCGACGTGGACTCGGTAAGTTGAAGGGCCTGTTTCCACGCTGTATGTGCCAATCGCTCAGTCATGGGAGCTATATTGTTGCTTATCAAATTATATTTAGGAAGTGATGCTGCAACCACAGATGTGTCCTTCAAGCAAAACTGATCTCCTGAAGCAGTTCCCAAAATTAAGCATTGATATTTGGTGTGCTGATTGATGGTCAGAGATAATGTAAGTTGGATGTTTGGTAAACCAGTGTGGGGAGTGTGCTGAGACAGATTCAACGTTTCAGTGGAGTCTAAAAAAAGTGTGAATAAATTGTGTCCCTTTAAATTGGATTCGGGAAGTAAAAAACTGTGTGAGGGTTTGGGTTGTTCCCATGCTTATTCCATCTGCTGCTCTCTATCTAAGGAGAAGGAGGTAAACCCAATTCACTTCCTTCTCTTGCCAGGTGAAAGATACAAGGCACGTTCAGTTAAATTGTTATGTCCATATAATAATAATAATAACTTTATTTATAGAGCACTTTAAAAACAACCACTGTTGCAACAAAGTGCTGTACATGACTAATCTTGGACAAAAAATTATTACACAACAATAAAAACATTAAAAGAGAGAGTAAAAACAATTTAAAAAAAACATTAAAAACACTAAAACAGGAGCAAAGTCTCATGCAGGGTCAAAAGCCAAGGAATAGAAATGGGTTTTAAGATTGGTTTTGAAGATGGACAGTGAGGGGGCCTGTCTGATGTTGAACGGCAGAGTGTTCCATAACGCCGGAGCAGCAACAGAGAAGGCTCTATCCCCTCTGAGCTTCCGCTTAGACCTCGGTACCTCCAGGAGCAGCTGATCAGCTGACCTGAGGCACCGGGCAGGAGCGTAGGGATGAAGCAGCTCAGAGAGGTAAGGCGGGGCGAGACCATTTAAAGATTTAAAAACAAATAAAAGAGTCTTAAAATGAGCTCGAAAGTGCACCGGGAGCCAGTGGAGGGAGGCCAGAATTGGCGTTATGTGCTCCCTCTTTCGAGTTCCAGTTAAAAGGCGAGCAGCAGCATTCTGAACCAACTGGAGACGAGCCAGGGAAGATCGAGCAACTCCAAAATAGAGTGCGTTACAGTAATCCAGCCTAGATGTGATAAAGGCATGGATTACTGTTTCAAAATGCTGCTGCTCAAGAATGGGCTTCACCTTTGCCAGCTGCCTTAAATGAAAGAAGCTGGACTTAACTACCGCGCCTATTTGATGATCTAATTTAAAATCACTGTCCATCTTAAAACCCAGGTTCAAAACTGTTGGCTTCACATACCGTGCCAGGGGACCCAAGTCAACAGGGGGAGGTTCACGGCAGCCATTGGGACCAAACAATATCACCTCTGTCTTCTTTTCATTGAATCCTAGAAAGTTTAGGGCCATCCAGGATTTAATGTCATCAAGACATAACAGAAGTGATTTGACAGAGAAAGCATCTTCCGTCCTCAGCGGCATATATAGTTGGCTATCATCAGCATAACAATGAAAAGAGATGCCATGCTTTCTAAGAATGGAACCCAGAGGAAGTAAGTACAGTGAGAAAAGCAGGGGCCCTAAAATTGAGCCCTGTGGAACCCCATATGACAGAGGAGCGGAGGAGGATTCAAAACCAGCAAGGCTTATGGGGCTTTTTCACGGGGCGACTTGACGCAAGATGTAACCAGAGTGAAGTGGTCGTGGTCTAGCACGATATCACACGATATAACGGGGTGTAGATAAAGAGTTCCCACGGTACTCGGCATTTCCGTTATTTGTGCGAGTGACTTGTCCGTCTCCCGAGCTTTCCCGTTAAATCTTGAATGAACATTGTGAACTACACGTGGCACAAATGATGTCACTTTTTTTTTCACACACTATAAATATCCTCCCTTGGTTGAATTGGCTCATTTGGAGACATGCCTATACTAAGTTGTTTCGAGTACAGGATGGTGGGTTTTTTCATTGACGCGCTGTATGCAGCAGCCCACTATGTGCATCGAGGACGCTTGCGTGAAGGCAGAAGGGAGAGATTAATTAAAAAGAGAATTAAGAGGAAGTCTTACTGGGTGAAGCCCATCTTTCAACGGAGACCTCAATATGGACAATATGATCAACTGCTTAATGTGCTGTGCGAAGAGGATAAAAGTGCATTCACAAACTTTGTCAGAATTTCACCCGAGCTCTTTAATGAGCTGAAGAATAATTTGGGACCTCTGCTGAAGAAGACTGACACTGTAATGAGAAAGGCACTGGAACCAGGGTTGCGCATAGCAATCACCCTCCGCTACTTGGCCTCAGGCGATCCTTATCAAAGTCTATCTTACAACTTTCTGGTCGCCACCAACACCATCTGTGTTATTGTCCGAGAAACCTGTGAGGCGATCATCAAATTTTATTCAGCTGAAGTTATTGAATGCCCCAGTACACCAGATGCGTGGAAGAGAGTGGCGCTGGGGTTTGAAAACAGGTGGAACTTTGTTCACACATGTGGGGCTTTGGATGGCAAGCATGTGGCAATTCGTTGTCCACCCAGAGGTGGGTCAAATTATTTCAATTACAAGAAATTCCACTCAATTGTACTCTTGGCGGTGGTTGATTATAACTACAACTTCCTGTATGTGGATGTGGGCACACCTGGAAGTGTTGGTGATGGCCGGATTTGGAAAGAAACCTGGCTTGGAAATAAAATGGAAGGTGGAACAGCAGGCATGCCTGATCCAGAACCTCTGCCAGGAGAAGGCAGCCCGGACATCCCATATGCGATGGTTGCTGACGAAGCATTTGCACTACGGCCCTGGATTATGAAGCCATATCCACAGCGGAATCTAACTAGGGAACAGAGGATCTTCAATTACAGGCTGTCAAGGGCCAGGAGGGTAGTAGAAAATATTTTGGCATCTTGGCAAACAGATTTAGATGCTTGCTCAAGACAATGGAGCAGAAGCCCAAGAATGTGGAGAGTATAGTATATGCAGCATGTGTTCTGCACAACCTGATCCGCATGAGAGGTGCAGCTGCAGGATCAGCAACATCCATCCAGGACGGTGACCTAGTGGACAGTGACACAGGGGGAATAACACTAGGTACATGGAGAAGTGGTGCGACCAAGTCGGAAATGGTCCCACTGCAGCGTTTCAAAGGTAACTCGGGCACATACAGTGTGAAAGAGCAAAGAGGCCATCTCTGCGCTTACTACAATTCACAATTGAGGAGTGTGCCGTGGCAGGACAGCTATATTGATGGGTAGCCGACCACAGGAACACTACTGCATGTTAGCAGAAATGCATAGCAAATAAGCTGACTTTCTAGTGTTGTCCTCTGAAAAGCGCTTCCTATAAGATGTTCGTCCGCAAAACCTGCCATTTAGCACACTGCATTGTCCCTTTTAATGCCTGAGTTTAGGCTTGTTGCGGAGGTTAATGAATATAATGTGTTTTAAATAATCTAGCGTGCCTCATTTGTTGATTTTCGTGTTTGCGAGGCCCTTTTATAGACTAATGTTTGGTGTGATGCACCTTCCCTCAACATGTGCAAGAAGTCGTCTTTTTATATTGTCAAATAGGAATAAAGACTTTGTCTCACATTTACCGTGCTGATTGGCTTATTTTATTTTCTACCGAGAGGTGAAACTTTCAAACGTTTAAATAGCTCAACAATTGATGGACCTGAACACTCAAAAATGAAAATTAATGAAAATGTGATTATATCACCTCCCTTCAACTATTTTGTGTTTCAGCATGAGAGGGATTATAACATTAGAGACATTCATCTTGGAGTGATGTGTTAATGAAGAATTGCAGACATCAAGCTGATAGTAAAAAATATATTTATTTAACAATGAGGTAAACAAGCACTGACAATCAAACTGCTGAGGTAAAAGCTTTATCACACTTCAGGCTATCATAAAATGTGGAGCCACCAACAGAAACAAAGTAATGCCCAAGAGTAAAAGACACACATATTAACATACAGGCATTTATAAAGGACTCTAGATGTCACACCAAATGTTGAGTGGCCAACAACTAAAATAAACTAAAACTCAAACGGTTAATTAAACACCACATAAATAATACTCAACGTCCGAGGGTTATATCTGAAATCCACCTTGCTCACCCTCTCCCTGCTCCAAGGAGCCCACAGGCAGTGTTATCTGTGGCATCTCCTGTTGCCTCTCCACCTGTCTCTCTTGCTGCGTCTCCTCCTCATTCTCCTGCATGGCAAAAACCTTTCTGACATGCTTTACCCCCTTTCTTTGAGCTTTTCTGGGAGCCATCTCTGCAAGTGTTCCTGTTAAAAAGATTCTCCAACAATTACAATTAGGTGGGACGTCCTCGATGGACACATGTTCCATTGGCGATATTGAGAACACCTTTTTTACTCACCTTCTGTCCCCTCTGTCCAGCTTCCGGGTTTACCGTTCGCAGGAGTTCCCACGGTACCCGCAAGAGTTATTACGGATATCGCACGGATATCGCGCTGGCCACTACGTTCATATAAAGTTGCAATGCTCAACCACAAGTGTACAAGACACTCTTGGAGAAATTCAAGCTTGCTTGAATTTTCTCCCGAGTCACCAAGTTACACAATTACCTGCCGTTAGCGCCACAGTGGTCCACGGTGGTCCACGAATGCCATACTGTTATCGCACGAGGTTCCCACGATGTTAAACTCTGGTTAACTCTTGCGTCAAGTCGCCCCGTGAAAAAGCCCCATTACACACATAGTTCTGTCTGCCAGATAAGACCTGAACCATCCCAGGGCACTGCCACAAATGCCCACTAGGTGCTGTAACCGAGATACTAAGATACCATGGTCCACTGCATCAAAGGCGGCAGATAGGTCCAGCAGGACAAGAACCACATAATCACCAGAATCATTAGCTAGGAGGATGTCATTAAAAACCCTTAGCAATGCTGACTCTGTGCTATGCATAGTTTTAAACCCAGACTGGAAAACCTCCCGAATATTATGCTCGTCCAAGAAGAGTTTTAGCTGAGCATAAACAACTTTCTCCAGAATTTTAGAAGTAAAAGGCAACTTGGAGATCGGTCTAAAATTGGCCAGAACAGTTTGATCCAGGCCAGGTTTCTTAAGTAGTGGTTGCACTACTGCATGTTTAAAACTTACGGGGACAACCCCAGAACACAAGCTGCTGTTGATAATGGCAAGAACCGACTGCCCTATACTGGGGAAAACCTCTTTAAAAAGATGAGGAGGGACAGCATCACAAGGGGAACCCGATGGCTTAATATGCATAAACAATGAACTGCAGATGCTGATTAATACATAAAAGAACAGAAAGTGCTGGAGTAACTCAGCATCTCTGGAGAACATGAATATGTTATGTTTTGGGTCAAGACCCTGCTTCAGACATCTGGAGGCTAACTGTGGGTACATGACATAGTTGGCTGTCAGGTTTGTTTTTTGTGTTGTCGGCAAGACAGTTTTTGGCTGCTGCTTAATGGCCCTTCTGATAAAGCAAAAGGTTGCTGCTGAAGAAGCCTTGTGACTGGAATCCTCCCAGCATCTTGAACAAGTTTCTGCTGAGAGGTCTGTATGAGATAAGGTTGTATTTTGTAAACAAGATTAACAGGGAGTTGCCATTGAAAATCAATTTCGAAGCAAAAGAGAATCGCCAGGCAAGATAGAGTGGAAAACAATTCATAGCTTAACAGTTGCTTTCCCAGTTGCTTTCCTTTCCCCCCATTAAAGTATGGACCTGTGTGATCTCCATCTGCAGACTCTGACAACTGAGCATATGCAGCATTTTGAGGAGTTTACGTATTTGTGAATAAAAAAATTGTGTTTATGTCACATTGTATAAAATGTTAACATTAAATAATGATCTCACCCAATTTTTAAAACAACCTTAGAATCATCAGCTTGGAATAAATTTAAAAAATGAATAAACTGATGAATAGCTTAGATTTGATAATTACTACATTGGCCTGAACAGTGTAAGAGCACAGAGCATGGAAATGTGCAGCGAAGGAACAGGTCCTGCAGTCCACGATGTTTGTGATGAACACGATAACAAATAAAATTAATCTTCTCTGCCTGCATGTAATCCATATCCCTCCATTCCCTGCATATACATGTGCCTATTTAAAATACTTTTAAATGCCACTATTGCATTTACCTGCACCACCACCCTTGGCGATGTGTTCCAGGCATATGTGTCAATGTACCTGTACCTCACCTTAGTTTGTGCACATCACAATGAACTCAACTTGACTTACCCACTGTGCTCTGTTAAACCGTTACCCTTTCACAAAGCTTTGCCCTCTGCTATTTGACATTTCCAGGTTTGGAAAAATGATCTGATTGTATACCGACACTTCTATGTACACTCCTCGCAATTTTGTAAACTTGACGCTCCAGAGAAATTGATCAAAATTGGTCCAACTTCTCCTTATAACTAATATCCTCTAATCCAGACAGCCTCCTGGTAAACTTCTCCTGAACCTCTCCAAAGCCTCACATCCTTCCTATAGTGGGGCAAGTAGAAGTACACACGACAATCCACATGCAGTCAAACAAATATAATAACGACTATTCCTGCCGAATAACCATGTACCAGAAACACAGCTGTTATAGGTCATGGTTCATTATATTTTGCAGCTCACAGCTGGCCTATAATTGAACCTAGTATCCAAAAGTAGCTTCAGAAAGACTATAAATGTACAGGAAATCAGCCAGTCATATGTTTTAATGGTTTTAAAGATAGCAGATTAAATATATGTCGAGCACAAAACTCTGCCTCTGAACAAAATGTACTTTTAAAGATTCCACAAAAAATGTACATGAATTTGAACATTCTCCTTTCTCCTTTCTCCCAGAAGCAGTAGGTGCACATATCTATAGACCTTCCTTTACCATACTTCATCTCTGCTTCTCATAAAAAAATAAGTACTTCCATTTATCTCACTTTTCACATTTCCACTCACTTTCAGCCAATTAGATATTTTGACATAGCCAAATTACAATGTAGATAATGTTGTATGTGCCATACGAAGGAAGATTTCAAGGAGTGAACAGTTGAAATTCATATTCTAATATAACATGCCAGAAAGAATGCATAACATAACAGGAGGGGACAAAAATAAAAGGCTTTAACAATGTGCTGAAGATATTTATGTGTACTGATTGGATTGAGAAGTGATCTAATATAGAATCTCTTGCAATATTAAACCAAATCTTAAATGACAAGCATAAACATTTTATTTCATTGACAGTCTGGGCTCAGCTATTTTAATTTGGAGTTAGGCAAAGATCAATTTTGGTTCACAGCTGTAAATGGAAAACAACTTTATTTTGCACCTATTATAGACCAGTGGATTTTCCTGGTGATATTGGCAGGAAGCAAATATTAAGCTGATCTGCACATGATTTCAATAACATTGAAACTTTCTTGGAAATCCGAGAGCTTCCAACATGCCAACAGTGGTTGATGCAGCATAATACATCATGCACACCAGCCTCCCATGCTAGCCCCATATCTCATCTACACTGTACTGCCCTGGAAACGCAGCAAACATAATCAAAAGCCACTCACACCCCTATCATCTTCCATCTCCCATCAGGCAGAAGATACAAAAACTTGAATCCATGTATCACCAGTTTCATGGACAGCTTCATCCCCGTTTAAAAATACCTCTTATAAGCTAAGGGTGTATTTCTGATCTCCCTATCTACCTCAGTATACCTTTTGCACTCATTCTTTTAGCTACACTTTTTCTTTAGCTGTAACACTGTATACTGCATGGTTTGATTATATTCATGTCTGGATGAGTTACTTGGATAGTAAGCAAAGCAAAGTTTTTCACTGTATATCGATACACATGATAACAATAAACCGATAAACCAATAATGGTCTTGAAATCCAAACAGGAAAATCATTCAATTATGTTTGTTTAAATTAAAATTAAAAAATACAAGCAAGCTGAATGGTGAGGAATTATTATCAAACATGGAGGCTTGGAATGCTCCGAGTTCCATCCAGCAGTGAACCTTTAAAAACAGGTTACATTAGTGTTGCTCATAACACCTGTACACAACGTGTATTATCTTAGAACCAAATTGTACTGATAACATAAGAACGTTCATGAGGACAGAAATATTTACAAGCTGTTTCCAAAAAAAGCTATATTGTAGCTTTCAAAAGCTACACTGCAAAAAATCTGAAATTATTCAGTTAAAATGTAACAGAAATAAACTAGAATTTGTACAAATTGAAAAATATTACCCCAGACGCTTCATTCAGGCTGGATTCCTGATAATGACTGACAACGTTTATTATTTATTTTTCTGATAAGCATTTACCTAACAAGAAGAATGAGAAAATTGTTGTTTTTTAAACAGAGATTAAAAGACCTAATTGACCTTACAGAGAACTAGAGGCCAAACATTTTGTTTAGTAGTGCACTAATATTGGTTGGTACCAACTATTTGTGTGCAGCATGGCTTTAAGTCTCTAGCAGAACTGGGATCAGGAGGAAACTGGTAACAAAAGTGCTGAAAAGTTCAATTTCTGCATAAAAGCGGGAATGATTATAATGGAGTTGTCAATGTGTCAGAGAAAGAATGAGCCCAAGTTATAAGTTGTAACTTTCCAGGTTCAAGGCAGTACCTTGACAAAGCTCTGGTGCCACCAAGTATAAGAACATCAGAACATGGGAGCTGGAGTATACCAATTGACCCCTCAAACTTGCCCCACCATGCAATCTGACATTGGCTGATCTGCCCAAGGTCTTGTCCCATATTCTGTGTCAGTTCCCTGATCTTTCAAAAATATATCTACTTCCCCAATGATTTGGTCCCCACAACCCTCCAGGGCAGAAAACTGCAGACATTCACCACTCTCTACATCCAGCCAAAATCTGGTTGAAGTTCATTGTTCCTTTTTTTTGGTTGATACTGAAAACATGCCTCCCTAAATTCCTTTTCAGCTGTTCACATTTTCTGCAAGATTCTTCTTAAGTTATAGTGGCCAGCCATGAGAAATTTGTGGACATTCTCACTGTTAATGTTCAGAGAGAATGTGGGTAGAAAATTCCACACTTAAATTAACTTTCCATAAGATTGTAAAATAGGAAAGGAACTGTTTGATAAAACTATTTAACTCTTGCTACTGAGCACAGTTTATTTGAGTTAATTAGATTAGATTAGATTAGATATAATTTATTGCCACACAGCCAGGCTGGTGGAAATTTGGGTTGTCTGCAGCGATACAATAATAAAGAACACACAACCACAATAAAACTGTAACACAAACATCCACCACAGCATTCATCACTGTGGTGGAAGGCACAAAATTTGGCCAGTCCTCCTCCATTCCCCCCCCCCCCCCCCCCCCGTGGTCAGGACCAGAGTCCAGAGTCAGTCCAGGATCGGCTCTTCCTCACCAGAGACCGCGGCTTTAAGTTGTTGTAGGCCGCAGACGGGCGGTCAAGATTTAAGTCCCCGCCGCAGCCAGAAGCACCGCAGACTGCAGGGCCGGCGGTCGAAGCTCCCCTCCAGGGGTGATGGTAAGTCCATGCCGGACCCGCGGTAGAAGTCAGCCGCGGGCCGGCAGTGATGGCTTCTTCTTCCCCCGGGTCCCCAACGTGAGATCCCGGGCTGTAGACGCCGCACCAGCTGGAGCTCTGCAGACCGCGACTTCAGGCTGCGACTTCAGGCTGCCGGCTGCCCCGGGCCAGCGAAACGGAGCGCTCCCCTCCAGCGAGCCCCAGCGAGGGCTCACCCGCTCCACGCCGAGAGTCCACGCTGCGCCCGCCGCTGAAGCCCCGGGTGCGTCTCCGGGAAAGGCCGCGTCGATCCTTGATGTTAGGCCATGGGGGAGGCGACCTGGAAAAACTCGCCTCTCTGTGGAGGAGGCGACCGAAGCGGTTCCCCCTTACCCCCCCTACGTGTTACAAATGATCACGTAGGCACAGTACTGTTACGGTTTTCATTTGTTTTTGTTTAACAAATCATTGAGCTATAAAAATTAGCATTGATTTTTCCTTCACGGCACTGTTTCAAGATGTAAACATCAAAGCTGACTAAATGGAGGACTGTTTGCATACACAATTTCTGTCAGTGGTGCTATGATTATTGTGTAGTTGCCCGTCTCTATTTTTGACTTGCAGTAAAATTACTGTCCAGGCATATCCTGCTCACAGTCCTGATGGCAGCTTTTTCTCATATTGATCATCTATCACATTACATCTTGCACAGAGTATTTGGTTCCATGAATTCTGATCATTAAATACTATTTTGTGCAGAGGTTTCAATTTTATTAAGTGGGGTTCTTTCCGCAAGACTATTCATGATAAATGGACCACATTAAAATATGACGTTTTACAAAACTAAACTAATCTGCACCTGACATGCATAAAACATATGTGAATTACTATTAAGAATATTGTAGTTAATTAAGTACAACAGGGATAAAAATGCAAAGTAACACCCCTTTTTCTGAGGTGATGCATGAAACAACCACTGTGCTTGTGTGAACTGGCTGCAATGATTGCCACATTGGTGAGGGCAGTCCAGATTGTACATCAACTTACAACATTGTGTAGAATTTATTGCATAGAGTCAATCAACGTCCAATATGTAAGTGACGGATCTCTACCTGATATTTCAACAAGTATCTCCTTTTAAACGCAAAGCCTGAAAACACATTAATATTCCACCAGCACAACTAAAGGGGTCTTCAACTACTGACAGCCTAATGCTGACTATTTCTTGCTCTTCAAATGATTCAATGACTTTAATGCTTTCATAGTTGAGTGATATATTGCAGATATCTACAGGAAACTGTGTCATATTAAAGATGGACATCAATTTCTCTGCACAAGTCAGTTGAAGCCAGATACAGACGCCATAACCAGGCATTCCCTTGCATTGCAACATGACTTGAAAAATGAGCAGAAAACATTGGTATTGGTTTATTGACTGATTTTCATGTTTGGATCTTCAAGACCCTTATTAGATTACTGCTTTGTTGTTGTCAAATATACTGAGCGAAAAACTTTGTTTGGCATGCTATCCATGAAGATCATCCATACATAAATACAACCAAATCATTCAGAATATAGTGTTACAGCTACAGAAAAAGTGCAAATAAAATAAAAGGTACAAGAGCCTCAACAAGGGGGTTTGTAGGATGAGAAATACATCCTTAGCTTCTGAGAGATCTGTTCAAGAGTCTGAAAACAGTAGGGAAGAAGCCGACCTTCATTCTGGTGGTACGTGCTTTCAAAATGGTAGAGGGAATAAGAGGGAAAGACTGGGGTGTGAGTGGTCCTTGATAATGTTGGCTGCTTTCTTCAGTAATTGTGAAGTGTACAATGGGAAGTTTTGCATGATATAATAAATCAGATTGGTCAATGTCCCTTATTCTAATAACAGTCACAACAATTTTATTCTGGGTCTGTCTGTGGTGCCAACTGCATTTCACCCACCATGATAAACCAACAGGTGGTTTGTGAACATGGGCTACCCATTCCACTGAGCAATCATATGATAAAAAGAATACTGCGAAGTGAAACATACGGACCAGAGACTTATCTAACAGTACCCTAATGTCCAGTCTGCACAGGCACAGACATTACATCCATACCATGGTACCTTGAAAGAGCCAATGTGGCCTCTGAGGTACTGAATTATCTCATCATCTTAAAGGCACATCATTTGGCTCGCAAAAGTGAAGACACAAGGTAGAAAAGGAAAAGGAAGGGAGGGATCAACTCATAGACTGAGATCATGCATATGATTCGTATAACCACACTTCAGATCTCAGTATGCCATTCAATGTAATGCCATAACAGGAACATGGACAAGAGAGGTTTAGAGGGATATGGGCCAAATGTGGCCAAATGGGGCTAGCTGACATGGGGCATCTTGGTCAGCATGGACAAGTTGGACTGAAGGGCCCATTTCCGTGCTCTATGACTCGATTACCATATTCTCCCTCTTTTGCTCACTGTTACAGTTACTGCTGGGCACACTGTAAAAATAAAAAGGGAGACAAAGTCAAATATTTATAAATTAATCTTTAGTGTATTCTGTACAGGATCACAGGAGTAGAATTAGGCGATTCAACCCATTGAGCCCATACTTTGCCATTCAATCATGACTGATCTCTGCCTATTCCCATTTTCCTGCCTTCTCCCCATAACCGTTGACATCCGTTCTAATCAATAATTTGTCTATCTCTGCCTTAAAATATCCGCTGACTTGGCCTCCAGAGCCCACTGTAGCAAGGAGTTCCACAGATTAACTACCCTCTGACAAGAAGTTCCTCCTCACCTCCTTTCTGAAAGCGCGTCCATTAATTCTGAGGCTATAACGTCTGGTCCTGAACTCTCCCTCCAGTGAAAACATCCTTCCCACGTCCACTCTATTTATGCCTTTCATTATTCTGTAAGTTTCAATGAGGTCCCCCTCAACCTTCTAAACTCCAGCGAGTGCAGGCCCAGTGATATCAAACGCTCATCATATGCTAACCCACTCAACTCTCGCCTTTGCGCATTCCCCATGCGACTGCCTTCCTTGTGCTTTGCCAGTCCTTTCATGGGTGTAAACTAACAGCTGCAGAATGGCTCATCGCAGGCTGCTGCCTTTAGTGAAGCATAACCTGGAGCTGCTCAGGATGGTCCAGCTTTGGATCGCACCGTTTTGGCACCGGCAGTAACAGGCTGGCGGGCTGGATGAAAAGGACCAGTTAAGGTGTCAGGGGTGTCAGGATGCTAGGCTGCAGTTTAAGCTTCATGTAGCCAGTGCCATTTGGCTGGGGCAATGCCTCAGCTATATCAGCAATCTGTTAGTGGAAACGGCTTACCTGCTGCAGGTTCTCACAAGCTCCCTCAAATGGAGCTGTCCTACTATAAAGTAATAAATAAAATCACAGTATCTTAGAAATAGCACAAATGGAGGTCGTTCGGTAGATAGCCAATTTTGGTCAAATTGTAGACTAATTAAACTTCTTATTTCTTGGTCCATAACCCTGCAGGTTAAATTACATGAAGAACTCAGCTCAAGTATCTTTAAAGACTGTGGAGGTTAAGGTCTCCCCTGTTCCCTGAACTATTTATTTTCCTCACAATTACCCCAACATTTCCAGAGCTATTGAATTATACAAATTGAATTCTCCTCCATAGGTCATTCCTTCCCACTTTATAACTTTTACATCTCAGCTAAAACTCCCTTCAGATTTCGTCACTGCAAATAAAGCAAGACATCTTTCCCCTTCTTCCTCCTCAATATTTATGTTACATAGGTATACCTGATTTTGGCTTGGCTTTGGCATGGCTAAATGGCAATGGTTACATGAAGCATAGGACTTTATTCATTGGAGTGTGGAGGCTTAGGGGTGATCTTACAGAGGTGTATAAAGTCATGAGGGGAACAGTGTTTAAGAAGGAACTGCAGATGCTGGAAAATCGAAGGAACACAAAAATGCTGGAGAAACTCAGCGGGTGCAGCAGCATCTTTGGAGCGAAGGAAATAGGCAACGTTTCGGGCCGAAACCATTCTTCATGAGGGGAACAGCTACGGTGAATGCAAGGATTTTTATTAACTAGAGTAAGTGAATCAACAACCAGAGGAGGTACACACAATTGCTGGGGAAACTCAGCGGGTGCAGCAGCATCTATGGAGCGAAGGAAATAGGCGACGTTTCGGGCCGAAACCCTTCTTCAGACTGATGGGGGGTGGGGAAAGAAAGAAGGAAAAGGGGAGGAGGAGGAGGAGCCCGAGGGCGGGCGGATGGGAGGGTGGGTGGAGACAGCTAGAGGGTTAAGGAAGGGGAGGAGACAGCACGGGCTAGCCAAATTGGGAGAATTCAATGTTGATGCCGTAAGGACGCAAGGACCCCAGACGGAATATGAGGTGCTGTTCCTCCAATTTCCGCTGTTGCTCACTCTGGCAATGGAGGAGACCCAGGACAGAGAGGTCGGATTGGGAATGGGAGGGGGAGTTGAAGTGCTGAGCCACCGGGAGGTCAGGTAGGTTATTGCGGACTGAGCGGAGGTGTTCGGCGAAACGATCGCCCAACCTACGCTTGGTCTCACCGATGTAAATGAGCTGACATCTAGAGCAGCGGATGCAGTAGATGAGGTTGGAGGAGATACAGGTGAACCTTTGTCGCACCTGGAACGACTGCTTGGGACCTTGAATGGAGTCGAGGGGGGAGGTGAAGGGACAGGTGTTGCATTTCTTGCGGTTGCAACGGAAAGTGCCCGGGGAGGGGGTGGTGCGGGAGGGAAGGGAAGAATTGACGAGGGAGTTGCGGAGGGAGCGGTCTTTGCGGAAGGCAGACATTGGGGGAGATGGGAAGATGTGGCGAGTGGTGGGGTCACGTTGGAGGTGGCGGAAATGGCGGAGGATTATGTGTTGTATTTGCCGGCTGGTGGGGTGAAAGGTGAGGACCAGAGGGACTCTGCCCTTGTTGCGTGTGCGAGGATGGGGAGAGAGAGCAGTGTTACGGGGTATGGATGAGACCCTGGTGTGAGCCTCATCTATGGTGGCGGAGGGGAATCCCCGTTCCCTGAAGAACGAGGACATTTCCGATGCCCTGGTATGAAATGGGGTATGGATGAGACCCCGAGGACATTGGTTTACGATGACAAGGGCAGGTTTTCCTAGGAAACTTAGGAGCACCTTTTCACACAGAGGTAGGTGGGTATATGGAAAGAACTGCATGAGGAGGTAATTGAGGCAGATAATTCAACAAAATGTAAAAAATACTTGGAAAAGTACATGGATAGGTAAGTTTTAGACGATGCAGGCCAAACGTATGCAGATGGGACTAGTGTAGATGGGACATCTTGGTCAGTATGGACAAGTTGGGCTGAAGCACCTGTTTCAGTGCTGTCATAATCTATGACTTTGTGATCATTATTCATCACTTCTTACAAATTGCATTTGAGAAGGCACTGGTAGTGAGTTTCATAAACTTCTGCAGTCGGTCTGATAGATGCTCTGAGAATATTTTTAGATCAGTGTTTAAACATTGTGGGCTTAGATACTTGAAAAGCCTGCAAGGTCATTTTTGTCATTCACATTCCGGCAAGTCACTGTCACATCAGACCCAGTTTAAATAAAGATTGCTTTCCTGAGGATATCATTGAATTAAAATGAGGTTCTAATGACTAAAAGGTGGTTTCATGCCCACTCTTACTAGTTTTAATGCAAATTCCAAATTATTTAATTAGTAATTTAAATGTCTCCATTGTGATTGTAAAATCTGAACTCTTGCATCTGAATCCTTGTTCCAATCCTTTGGATCACTGATATAGTAAATTAATCATTTTGCCACCATTTCCTATTATAATTAACAAAACAATTCTCACCCAAGCATTATTTTTACTGTCCAGTGTAACACAGTCTTCCTGTAATTTAGTGATCTGAATATAGCATTCTTTGAGAGGGACCAAAATCATATGCCTTCTTTACCATCCTACCTCTCCAACCTGCTATCTTCAGGGATCTGTGGTCAGGTACTTCAAGGTTCATCTGTTGCTTTACCCTTCTTATTTTACCCTTTACCCTGCTATTCCTTACTGTGTACAATTCTGCTTTGTTC
The DNA here is from genome assembly GCF_010909765.2 of Amblyraja radiata. Classification (NCBI taxonomy): domain Eukaryota; kingdom Metazoa; phylum Chordata; class Chondrichthyes; order Rajiformes; family Rajidae; genus Amblyraja; species Amblyraja radiata. Next base: position 13,874,466 of record NC_045973.1, read on the forward strand.
TTCCAAAATGCATTTCCTCATATTTTTCTGAAGTGAAGTCCACTTATCTTTTTTTTGCTTCACTTGACCATATCTCCATGCAGTCTACACTTGTATTTGTCCCTTTCAATTGCATTGTATCACTTGCAAATTTCTTAATCGTGTATTTAAGTTTAAATTAACCATAAAATAACTGCTAATTTAATTTTGAAATAGTGAAACTCCTTTCAAACACTCCTCGATTATTATTTTGCTTTCTAATACAGAGCCAGTTTTGGATTCAATTTGCCATTTTCCCTCGCATCCCTTCGGATTTTACCTTTCCGAGCAGTCTACATGCAAAATACCATTGAAGCTCTTGCTAAAGTCAATGCCGACAACATCAAATATATTAGCCTCATCAACTTTCCTGGCTGCCTCTTCAAAAAGTTCAGTCGTTAGTCAAATATTATGTTCTCTGAAGAAATCTCTGCTGACTTTCTATTATTAATCTGTGACCTTCTAATGATTTCTCTCCTTCCAGAATGCTGACCACTGATTTTGCTGTTTGACCTGCAGTTATTCATCTAAACCATTTCTCTTGTTTCAAACAATGGTATTTATTTCATTGTAGCCTGCATCCCCCCCGCACCACACTCTCAGGCACAAGAAATTGAACAATAATGGTCAAATCTTCCATTTCCTTCCTTGCGTCTCCTAGTTTAATAAGAGCGCTGAAAACTACTGTTGTTGTGGAACCTATATCAAGATAGAAATCGTGATGTTAGAACTCTCGTGCTGTCATTATTTTGTAGATGAGGATTGCCGACGTGCTTTACTCATGCCACAAACTATTCTGACGAATAATCCACTTAGATGAAACATTTTGGAGAATGAATTTCCAGAGGGATTCTCCTGCAATGACTTTAGTTTGAAATTAAATTGTGCAATGTTAATTTAAGTGCAATTACATCCTTTAGCTGCAACACAAGTAATTTAAATGGATTAAAGATTGTACATGAATATTTGAAAATTTCCAAACAATGTTTAACAATACAGGGTAATGTTGTACAACTATATCTTTGAAAACTCAGCATTACAAAATCTAGAATTTTAAAATATGCTTTGAAAGGCCACGTTGAACACATATCCTTCCACAACATTTTATTGTCCAACTTATTAGGTGTCATAGTCATAAATTCATAAGTTGATAAGTTATAGGAACAGAATTAGGCCATTCGACCCACCAAGTCTACTCCGGCTTTCAAACATGTCTGATCCATCTTACCCTCTCAACCCCGTCCTCGTACAACTATGCTAGCCCTAGATTCCGCTGAAGCGTGTTTAGAAAAGTGCAGGGTTCTAGTCACAGTTTCATGCGACAGTCTACTCTTAATGTGACCATGTCAGGTGTGGAAGGTAACTCAACATTTCACGGTGGGATGCATCACTCAATTGCTGCAGTCAGCTGCTCCTATCCTCACCCAACAGCAATTTAAAACATCTTTTTTATGTGTATGCTGAATTGTGTAGCAATCAGAAATGAAATAATTGGCAGATTTTTCACCTCAATAGACAATAGACAATAGGTGCAGGATTAGGCCATTCGGCACTTCGAGCCAGCACCGCCATTCAATGTGATCATGGCTGATCATCCACAATCAGTACCCCATTCCTGCCTTCTCCCCATATCCCCTGACTCCACTATCTTTACGAGCCCTATCTAGCTCTCTCTTGAATGTATCCGGAGAAGCGGCCTCCACTGCCCTCTGAGGCAAAGAATTCCACACTCATTACTCTGTGTGAAAAAGTGTTTCCTCATCTCCGTTCTAAATGGCTTACCTGGTTATGGGACCACACTGCCCCACACTGCCACCCAGCTTGTGTCATCTGCAAATTTGCGTATGTTACTTTGAATCCCTTCATCTAAATCATTGATGAATATTGTAAATAGCTGCGGTCCCAGCACCGAGCCTTGCTATACCCCACTGGTCACTGCCTGCCATTCTGAAAGGGACCCGTTAATCCCTACTCTTTGTTTCCTGTCTGCCAACCAATTTTCTATCCATGTCAGCACTCTACCCCGAATACCATGTGTCCTAATTTTGCCCACTAATCTCCTCTGTGGGACCTTATCAAATGCTTTCTGAAAGTCCAGGTACACTACATCCACTGGCTTTCCCTTGTCCATTTTCCTAGTTACATCCTCAAAAAATTCCAGAATATTAGTCAAGCATGATTTCCCCTTCGTAAATCCATGCTGACTTGGATCGATCCTGTTACTGCTATCAAAATGTGTCTATTTCATCTTTTATGATTGACTCTAGCAGCTTCCCCACCACCGATGTCAGGCTAACTGGTCTATATTTCCCTGTTTTCTCCTCCTGCCTTTCTTAAAAAGTAGGATAACATTAGCTCCCCTCCAATCCACTGTAACTGATCCCGAATCTATAGAAAGTAGACAAAAAATGCTTGAGAAACTCAGCGGGTGAGGCAACATCTATGGAGAAAAGGAGTAGGCGATGTCTCGACCCAAAATGTCTCCTACTCCTTTTCTCCATAGATGCTGCCTCACCGCTGAGTTTCTCCAGTAGTTTTTGTATACTTTCGATTTTTCCAGCATCTGCAGTTCCTTCTTAAACACTGAATCTATAGAACATTGGAAAATTAACACCAATGCGTCCACGATTTCTAGAGCCACTACCTTAAGTACCCTGGAATGCAGACCATCAGGCCCTGGGGATTTATCAGCCTTCAGTCCCATCAGTCTACCCAACACCATTTCCTGCCGAATGTGGATTTCCTTCAGTTCCTCAGTCACCCCAGATCCTCTGGCCACTAGTACACCAGGAAGATTGTTTGTATCCTCCTTCGTGAAGACAGATCCAAAGTACCTGTCCAATTCATCTGGCATTTCCTTGTTCCCCATAATAACTCCCAGCTCCCAGCACCATCCCAGCAAATCTTGTAGAGTAAGCAAAGTGAAACTTGATTCCCTGGGAGAAATGCCCATGTTTACTAGGTTTGGCCAGCACTTGCCTGTTGTTAGAAATGTTCAGGGTAGAAATTTGTTTAACGTTTCTGTGTCCACCTTTGCAATACCATACAATTATAATTCTAACAGTGGTGTTTCTGCTTCCTTTGAATGAATAGATGAACCCATACTTACCTGCACCAGCCCATACCAACAACCTACTTCCATAAAGTCAAGATCCTGTCAATAAATTATAAAATAAGCCAAAAGATATCAGGAAAACCCAACAGCTCAGGCAACATCTGTTGAGAAAAAGATTTGATATTCCAATTCTGATGAAAAAACATTGACCTGAAACATTAACTTGAATGAAACGTTAACACTACTTCTTTCCTCAATGGTTGCTGTCCAACATGCTGAACATTTCTACCATTTTCTTTTATTTTCAGAGTTTCAGTAAATGCAGTATTTTTCTTTTGCCATATGAAATACAAAGGGATTCAAAACCTGAATTCTCATGGAAGTTTTGCCTATGTAGAACTTCAGTGAATTAGCACCCTTTGAAGGAAATGAAGTCGCAGAGAAAGAAACAGTGAGAAAATTAATTACTTGATGCTTAATTGGTTTCTGTCACTTATTGCTGACTACACAAAGAGTCTAACATTTTTACTAAAGGAGAATGTATAAAGACTTTTACATTCTACAGTTCATTCACAATGGATCAAAGTATTAGACAGGCAAGCCGTCAGAATGCTTTTTGAATCAACTCTGGATTTGACCTAATTGGGTTAAAGCAGTGCAATTATGACTTCAGAACTTACTGCTATGCCTTTGCAATTAAAATCATAATTTCAAAAAATGCAATATAATTAATCAAATAACATGAATTTTGGTCAAGGCTACTTACACACATTATTTTACATGATTCCAATTCAAATAATGACGTTAGTAGCTAATTTAAATGAATGCATTTAAGCAACTGTTTTCATTAAATTCTCTTCGGGTTACTTCAAAATCAAAATAAAATGTTTTGTGTATGCTGTGTCCTGCTTTTACCACACAATTTTCACAAATGATGAATATAAAATATATCTATTTTCAGCAGGGTGACACAAACAAAACACCAGTGAATCCAATACTATTCAGTGTATACCAAGTGATCTTCCATCATTTTCAAGTGAAGCATTGATCAACAAATTATTTACTAAGCTGGACACAAAAAGCTGGAGAAGTCTGCGGGTCAGGCAGCATCTCCGGAGAAAAGTAATAGGTGACGTTTTGGGTCGAGACCCTTCTTCAGACTGAGAGTAAGGAGAGAGGGAACCGAGAGATATGAAAAGGTACAGAGAACAAATTAACGAAAGATATAAAAAAAGACAGATCTTACGTCAGATTTTTTGTGTTTATATTCGGTGTAAACCAGCATTTGCAGTTCCTTCCCCCACAAATTATTCATTAAGTTTGGGAGAAACAATTAATTGAAAAACCCTGATAGTCACTTTGAAGCTGACTGAAATCAACTTTTTAAAACAGAATTATAATTCTATTCTGTAGCAAAGAACTGCAGATGCTGGTTTATACAGAAGACACAAAGCTGGAGTAACTCAGCAGGTCAGACAGCATCTCTGGAGAAAAGGAAAAATCCATTTTTGCATGACTGAAATATGATGACTGCCATTTCCACGCTGTTTAATGTTTGCCACCAATTGTCAACCATTGTAACACCAAAGGATTTTGTCTGTGAGTTTTGCCTGAGAAAGTACACATTGACCACGTTAGACAAGGGGCCATCATTAGATACATTGAGAGAAACATAATCTTACTTTGTCAGTCCCAATATGGGGGACCAGCAAGGCATACAAGAGATGTACCTTGACCTATCCTTGTGCCACTGGCAGTAAAACTATTCCCCAGCATTTCTGGGTCCTGAATGAGCCCCTAAACCCTGAGTAGATTTTGCAGTGAAGCAGGCAAAATGTGTAGGAAGGAACTGCAGTTGCTGGGAAATTATGATGTCAGATTATGTCAGTCTAAAGAAGGGTCTCGACCCAAAACGTCACCCATTTCTTCTCTCCAGAGATGCTTCCTGTCCGGCTAAGTTACTCCAGCATTTTATGTCTATTTTCCCTAAACCCTGATCTGAGGGAGCCGATAAACAAACCCCACAATTCCCTGCAGATCATGTAGCTCCTGACTCCCTCCCAAACACCCTTGACTCCATGATATCAACTCACCACATGACCTCTCGATCTCAGATCATAGCAACAATTAACCACCGCCCACTCCATCCTACAATCAACCCTAGGCACAGATAGTAGACAGCATATCCAGTTCAGTTCAGTTTAGTTTATTGTCAGGTAGACACAAAATGGAGGAGTAACTCAGCAAGTCAGGCAGCATCTCTGGAGAGAAGGAATAGGTGACGTTTCGGGTCGAGACCCTTCTTCATGTGTACCAAAGCACAATGAAAAGCTTTTGCTGCATGCTAACCAGTCACCAAAAAGACAATACAGGTGCACAACCTTTTATCCGAAGATCCAAATAACGAAAACCTCCGAATAGCGGACATTTTTTCGGTACTTGAAGAAAGGTCCTTGAAAACGTTCACCGAGGGCGGCCCGCAGAGGTGACAGCGGAACCTCCGGTCGGTCCTCGAAGAAAGGGGAACTAAATCCCCATTCATAAAAGAGAAGGTGAGGGTATATTGCGCGGGAGGGTTAATAATTGACAATATGCTGCTGCCTGCCCGCTGAATTAAAAAGTTCCCACGGTAGACTCACGATATACAGTGTTTCGTGAGTCTTGCGTGGGAACTTTTTAACTCAGCGGGGCAGGCAGCAGCAGATTGTCGCTCGCTTCAGTATCACCCCACCTACACCCCTCTGCTTCCCGGCCATGTGTGTGACCCCTTCCCTCCCCTCTACAGCTCCCCGCCCATTGCACCGGCGCGGGGGCTTTGCACTGTCTTCACGTCGGCGATTGCAGCAGGACCGTGTCAGGACCAATTGGACACCGACCCCAGGCCCACTGCAAGCACGGAGATCCCAGAGACCCACAGCCAACAGCAGCCCAGCCCAGCCCCACTCCAACTACAGAGGAACCTGGGTTGCGGATGACGGGGCGCAGCTCGGGGCGTCGTAGGGGCCCATCGGGGAGCGGCCACTCAAAGCCACGCCGGGAGATGTAAGGCCCTGCCCCGGTCTTGATGTTGGAGCCCCCGGCGGGCGCTAGCAAGTCCGCAGCAATTTACAGCCGCGCCGGGCGTTGTAAGGCCCCCCTCCAGGTCACTCTCAACCTCTATGATGTTTGCTCTCAACCCCGTAATTCGGGCGGGAGAAGTCGCCGTTGCCGGTGCCCCGCAAAGCAGTCTCCCACCGGAGACCCGCGAGCTCCCGGTGTCACCATCCACCGGAGTCGGGTCGCAGCAGCTCGCCCCCGCAACTCTCCACGCTCCGAAGCTGGTTAGCTCCACGGAGGTAGGTCCGTAGGTCCACAGCTCCCACCGCCGCCCACCGACCCCCAGGCCCACTGCAAGCACGGAGATCCCAGAGACCCACAGCCAGCAGCAACTCCAGCCCAGCCCCGCTCCAACTCCAGAGGAACACGTAGGGGCAGAAGCTGATGGTGTGCAAGGTACGTCTTGTTCTTGGGGTGGCGGATGAGGGGGCGCAGCTAGGGCTGTGGGCAAACTGCCACTTGTCGCTGTAGCAGCCAAAGATCATAGAGGAGCTCCTCTATGATCTTTGGTTGCGGCCCATCGGGGAGCGGATTCCTCTGGAGTTGGAGGGGGAGGGGGGTATTGTGCTGTTTGATCGCCCCCTGCTATCCCAGGGACAGGGAGACACAGCGGCTTTTTAGACTGGTGGGCAATCACTTCCAAAGTTCTGCCCACACAGTCAGTACACTTCTCCTACACTGCATTTCATACAAACATTTATTCTGCAAGAAAAAACGACATTGAAGACTCAAACTCGCGATCGAGTAACTGCCGGGATCAAGGCGCAAACTCGCGACCTTGCGGATATGAGCCGAGCACTGAGCCAGCCATTAAAATCTACGCTAAAAAATTTCCATTCCGAAGACCGACAAATTCTGAATTACGAAAAGTGTCTGGTCCCAAGGCTTTCGGATAAAAGGTTGTGCACCTGTACATGATTACAATCGATCCATTTGTATAGATACATGATAAGGCAATAACGTTTAGAGCAAGGTAAAGCCAGGAAATTCTGATCAAGGATAGTCCGAGGGTCATCAAAGAGGTAGATAGTAGTTCAGCACTGCTCTGAGTTACTCCAGCATTTTGTGTCTATCTTCAGTTTAAACCTGCATCTGCAGTTACTTCCTACACAGTGTATCGTTTCTGCCAGCTGGCTGTGCTCTGCCACCAACACTATTGGCAGGATTACCTCACGACATTCACCTGCACTCTTCCCCCAGCAGCAAGAAATTGCCTGCCAGCCCACTATCATATGCCACAGCACCGCCTAACTAAACATCCAGCACACTCTTCCACCACATCTGGACTTCTTTCCTTCACCATGCCCAGTCAGTGCACAACTTCAGAACAAAATGCCAATACCTTGCCTGTGTCTTTACTGATTTTCAATATCTTGCCTTAAAATTAAAATAAATTTGCCAGAAATGGGATCATATCTGCCTTAAGGTCGTAATTATTAGGAGCAGAATTAGGCCATTCAGCCCATCAAGTCTTCTCCGCCATTCAATCATGGATGATCTATCTCTCCCTCCAAACCACATTCTCTTGCCTTCTCCCCATAACCCCCCGATACCCTTGTTAATATTTCAAAAACTTCTGCAGTAAGATGTAAAGTTAAATTGTAAAGTTAAATGTATTACTGTGTGATCAGCCAAAATAATTCAATTTAACCTCTCAGTGCATGAAAAGAATAATGGGATAGTGAAGCATTTTTGCTTAATAGCATTAATGTTCCAGATCTTCTAGTAACTTTGTGGGAAAAGACACACTTACCATTTACAGGTAATTCAGCTCATTGAATTCTGTTAAATAAATACTTCTAAGCAATGACAGTGCAGTTAAATCATAAATTAGTCTTTTGTGATTTTACTGGATCTGGGTTTTTCAATTTGTTGAAATCTCCAAACTAAATTGTACTGCCTGACCCGCTGAGTTACTCCAGCAGTGTGTTGCTATTTTTTTTTTGTAAACCAGCATCTTGTGTCTTGTGTCTCCAAACAATTATTGTGCTGTTGAAGATTGGCCTAATGTAAAGTCGACCTTTTTCTCAAACATTCCTGGCTATTTTAAAAGCTGCTCAGACAATTGTCTCCTCTTAGTTCTGGCAGTCCCTTGCACTTTTATTCTGGTGTCAAGTTCTTCAAAATAACATCTCAGTTGTACAACAATCAAAATCCTCCTGCAGTGAAGTTTGTCACTTCACTGGTTGGAGATGTTTGACAGTCTCACTCAGAAAATCTCCCGCATTTAGAAACTATTCCTGATTTTTATTATTCAAAAAAACAAAACACAAACGGAATTATTTGCCCACGCTGAGATACAACCACCTGAAATGTCAAACATAGCCTTGCACAAACTCTTGATTGTCTTGCTCATGGGATTCAGGGTCAAGCTCACTCTGAGCTTCCAAACTCCAGGACCTTTCAAGGCTGCTGCTGCTGTTGTTTCAAACGCATTTCACAACTTAGATCCCAAAAGTTGCCCAAAATCACAATCAAAGAGAGAAGATTTCATCTATTTTTCTTTCAGCCCATGAGTGGAGCACCACAAGCTGCAGTTTCCCTTCCAGAGTGTGTTGGCTTTCATCGACTGTAGTCCAGCTCTTACAGATACCTTTCTGGCAATCTCTTGGCGGGCCACCATTGACCCATTACACAAAGCCCGAGCATGCCTCATGTGGACATTGCCCCTCATCAGCCTGCACAGGTCCATCCACCTTACTACAACAGTTCATTAAGCTCATGTTGCAGGAGCAGAATTAGGTCATTCGACCCATCAAGTTGATTGTCATTCAATCACAGCTGATTTATCTTTCCCATTCATCCCCATTCTCCAGCCTTCTCCCAATAACCCAACACCCATTCTCATCAATCTCCACCTTGAAAATATCCATTGACTTGGCCTCCACAGCCTTCTTCACAGATTCACCGCCCTCTGTCGAAAGAAATTCCTTCTCATCTCCTTTCTAAAGTCCTTTTATTCTGAGGCTAAGGTCTCTGGTCCTAGACTCTACCATGAGTGGAAACATCCTCCCCCTTCCATCATTGCGACATCTATTCATTCAGTAACAGAACTCCCTTGTAGCTGGAACTGTTTTGTTTATTTTATGCGATGCCCCTTTAAAATCTGGCTGAATAATTGTGTGTGTTAGGCTATGTGTTGGCAACTGCAAGGTCTTGCAACACATCTGTCACAATGCCATGCTGAAATGAACACTGTTAGTCTCCCTGCATAGCATTTTGCAGGGAGACCCAGCACCATGTTCTGTGACCCTTGCAATAGAATTTTACTTCGGAGTCACGTGAGTGACTACGTGAAGAACCCCGCCACGACGCATGCATGTCGTATCGCTTTCACGCTTGCGAAACGACAGGCGGGGTGGAGCGTCACCCGCAACGGTAAGTTTGAAACCGCGACCTGCAGGTAAGTGATTTACTCTGCGGTAGTTTTTGTCCCCGCGCTGTTTTTACACAGGGGGGGAAGCTGGACAAAATAGTGTCCACAAGTGCTGCGAGTAAAGCTGGCTGGGGAGGACCGCGAAGTTGCGGGAGCCAGCAGCAGCTGAAGGCACAAGCCCCGTAAGGGATCAGCTGTGCCAACTTTTGGTCCCACGCCGGCCAGAACACCACGGCCGGGCGGGAGACTATTCAAATGGGGCCGTCGACTTTTTGGACAAGTCGAAAACGGCAGGAGACGGGGTGGAACAACGTTCCCCCGTAGCGACAATTTTAACCTGCACCTGCAGGTAAGAGCTGCGGTCTTTTTTGTGTTTTACCATGCTAATTACAGGTGGAGAAACCAACGGGCTGCAACAAAGCTGGTGGGCTAGATGGGATCAGCTGTGCCCGATGTCGCCTCCGCACAGGCCAGATCCACTCCACGGCAGGGCAGTAAGGACAAAGCTGGTGAGGGAGGACCGCGGAGCAGCAGGCAGCCAGCAGCAGCCAGCGGCACTCGGATCACCGATAGTGGGATCAGCTGTGCCCGGTGTCGCCTCCGCACCGGCCGGATCCACGCAGCCGGGCGAAAAGGCTAGACACAAAAACAAACAAGGTCGTGGACTCAGAGGAGTCCGACTTTGAACAACCGCGGGCGGCCAGCGACCGAGAGCGCTGGAGCCCGATGGAGCGGTGTGTGGAGCATTTGCTCCAATGTGACAGACTCCGGGAGATGGAGTCGGGTCACTGTGGGCCCTATGATAAACCCACAGCAGTACCTCTTGAAGGGCTGCACAGTGCTTCTACCTCATCAGAGGGGAGCACTGCGGGTCAGTTCTGGGCTGACCTGGAAGAGGGGTCCGCAGAAGGAAAGACAAGTGTTCAAGGGGTGCAGGAACAAGAGAACCTACTGGACTAATAAAATGGACTCCAACAAACACTACAGCCAAAGACAGCACCCCTACGCACCCACCAGCAGAACTGGTGAAAGCTCGAAGGCCCGGTATTCAAAACATGAGTCTTTTTAGGCCATGGCCCAGGCCGGCCTTCTTGGAAGATGCGGGGACCTCCAACGCCAACCAAACCGAAAATCCAGACACCAGCGCAACAACAGCAGCGAAGAACCTACAAAAAGAAGTAAACCTGCCACTGGTAACTATGGAGGTAGGTGGGTCTGGTTCCCTACAAAATACAGGGAGCATGGAGGTTGGGGGGAGACTACACTCTTTTCTGAATGCATGGAGCATGTTAACAACCGATACTTACATCTTAAGCAGTATCCAGGGATATACAATAGAGTTTATACACAAGTACAGCCCTCCAGTTCAACATATACCGAACCGAATGTTCGTGCCTTCTGATAAAGAAAAATCAAAAGCGCAAGCTGAACTGGAGCGGCTTTACATAAAAGGTGTAATTGAGAAAACTCAACACGAACCATTAGAATTCGTGTCCAATATATTTATCAAAAACAAAAAAGATGGTGGTTGTCGCATCACCATAGAACTGACAAAATGGATACCTTTGTTACTGCTAAACAATTAATTTCCAAAGGTTACTTCATGGCCAGCATCGATTTAAAAGATGCTTACTATTCAGTGCCCATACGAGGTGACCACAGATGTTACTTAAAATTCAACTGGATGGGCAACTCTGGCAGCATAAAGCACTGCCAAATGGGTCATCAGCCCCAGGCTGTTCACAAAAATTTTGAAACCAGCCCTAGCGTTTCTACGGAAACGTAAACACATGGTCATGGCATATTTAGATGACATACTCATTGTGGGCAAAACTTTGGAATTGGCCAAACAAACTGTAACAGCCACAAAACAGTTATTTGAAAAACTGGGATTTATTATCCATCCAGTTAAATCTAAACTAACGCCTTCCACTACTATGGACTATTTGGGGGTTTCACCATTGACTCAGTTCACATGTCGGTGACTCTGCCTAAGGGAAAGGCTAGAGATTTAATAGAGGCTTGCATAACCTCATTGACATCAGCAAACCATCCATCAGATTGGTAGCAAAAGTAATTGGCAAATGGTGGCTGCCTTTCCAGCCACACAATTTAGACCTCTACATTACCAAAACTTACAGAGAGCAAAAATACAAGCACTCTAAATTAATGCAGGTCACTTTGACAGACCTATGAAACTACCAATCAAGCTAAAATGGAATAAAATGGTGGATTAGATAACATCTGGCTTTGTTCCAATCCAATCATTGTCAGTAACCTTTCCATGGTACTACAAACTGATGCCAGTGCACTTGGGTGGGGAGCCACCAATACCATCACCAGCTGTGGAGGTAGATGGACTGCTCAGGAGGCATCATTATTACTCACACTGGCATAAACTACCTGGAAATGTTGGGTGCATTCCATGGCCTAAAGTCATATTGTACTGGATCATATCACCAGCATGTTAGACTACAGATAGACAATACCACCGTGGTAGCATACATTAACCACATGGGTGGAAACAAATCGACATCATGTGACAATCTGGCTAATACAATTTGGCAATGGTGTATCCAGAGAGATATTTGGATATCAGCCACTTACCTACCAGGAAGACTAAATTTAGTGGCAGGCACCAGGTCACGCAAATTTAATGAAAACACCGAATGGATGTTGAATAAAAAAGTATTTGCTGATATTACAGCAAAATATGGAACACCAGATATCGATCTATTCGCATCCAGACTTAACCACCAGTTATCAAATTATGTTTCATGGGAACCAGTCCCTGGGGCAGCGGCGACAGATGCATTTTCGCTGCATTGGGGGGGAAATTGTTTATTTACGCATTCCCTCCTTCCTGCCTCATCAGTCGGGTATTAAGGAAAATACAACAAGACTCTGCGTCTGGTATTGGTAGTACCCGTTGGCCTACTCAACCATGGTTCCCAGTGGTATTAAACATGGTATTAGAACCATGTATCACCATCCCACATAGACCAGATTTATTGCTACATCCCGTAACAAGGGATAGCCACCCATGCCATAAACATTTGAACTTATTAATCTGTAGAGTTTTAAAAACACCTCTACTACAACTGGGACTGACGGATCGAACAGTGAACATGATCTCGGCGGCCCAAAGACAGTCAACCAAAAAACAGTATCTGGTCTATATCAGGAAGTGGGCGATGCACTGCCATAAAAACAACATCACCTACAGAGACATGAACATCCCGTCTGTTCTGGAATATCTGGCAGGCCTCCACTATGATGAGGGGCTCAGTTACAGTGCCATCAACTGCGCCAGAAGTGCCCTATCGACTTACCTATGGTAGGGGACAGAGCGTTACTCTGTTGGGACTCACCCACTGGTAACAAAGCTTATGAGGGGAATTTTTAATACTAATCCCCCAAGAACCAGGTACTCCCAAATATGGGATGTAAGTATTATCCTGAAGATGCTCAGGAATTGGTCTCCAGCAACAGCTCTGTCCCTACACAGACTGACATTAAAAACAGTCATGCTAATGGCATTGGTCACGGCACAGAGGGTACAGTCACTGCATAAACTAAGACTGGACAACATGACTTCCTCAACAGAAAATATTACGTTTCATATCTATGAGTTAGTAAGCAGAACAGACAGGGATCAGCAGGCCTCAATATACAATTTAGGTCATACCCAAACAGATGACCGTCTGTGTATAATAAGACATCTGTCGTTATACATGGAGAAAACGAAAATCCTAAGAGGCAATGAGAAGGCACTTTTTGGTCAGCCACTAGCAACCACACAAAAGAGTGACGGTCCAGACCATCTCAAGATGGCTGAAACAGGTGGTAACACAGGCTGGGGTGGATACTAATATATAAATCTCAATCCACCAGGGCTGCAGCTACATCGGTAGCGATACAGTTGGATGTACCAATGGACCAAATCCTCAAGGCAGCAGGATGGTCTGGGGGAAAAAACATTCCACTTATTTTACAATAAACCAGTAATGAAACCTGGAACGTTTGCAGAAACAAATTCAAGTTCTGTAAATTAATTTAAACCCATAAAAAGGGGTTATAAATTTATGTTAATAAATTTTATGATTTCAATGTCGAATTCATGTCCAAATTATGTTAACACAATTCCTCCTACAGTCATCAAGGCAGACGTGATGCATGGACTCGTTTCCACGGCATGAAATCACAGAGCTTTAAAATCTTCACGTAGTCACTCACGTGACTCCGAAGTAAAATAGTAAGATTAAACGAGAACTTACCAGTTTGAAGTTTGATCTGTATTTTATGAGGAGTTACGATGAGGGATTACGTGCCCTCCGCTCCCACCCTTGATCATATACTTAACTGGTATCTCTTCTCTAATCTTACTATGTTTAGTCATTACAGTTATCTGTGATTTCACACCGCTGCTTTGAAGAATGACACGCATGCGTCCTGGCGGGGTTCTTCACGTAATCCCTCATCGTAACTCCTCATAAAATACAGATCAAACTTCAAACTGGTAAGTTCTCATTTAATCTTACTATTTCTTGTCATTGATGCAACTTCCATAAACAGTATTGCCGTGTTGTTTTCTTGCCAAAACAATATATGGAGTAATTCGAGGTCCAAACCTTTTACTGCAGACTGTTGACAATAGGAGAATTGCCAAAATATATCGTATGAATGTCTAAAATTTCTGTTCCCGTCTTCCTCACTCAAATCATAAAATGTCTAGCCATATATGTCCCTGGATTTGTTTAAGGGAAATGCTTTTCCATGTAAAAAAATGTTTATCAGAAGGTCCTGCTAGATATGTGCCAGAAATGGTAAGGGCCTGTCCCATTTGCTTGTGATAGCATGCGTTTGGCGCGACCAAACGTGGTTGCTTGAGGCTTATGGGCACTGTATGGCCGCGCGGGGCCGGTCCCACTTAGAAGCGTGGAGTTGTGCGGGGCTGGTCCCGACATCGCGCGGGGCTCCAAAAATCTGACAGTGTGCAAAATCTTAGCGCGCCAACAACCTGTCGGCACGCAGGCACATTGCGGTCGTACGCAGCGTCTTGACGGTTTACGCAGCGTCTTGATGGCATCTGCAGCATCTTGATGGCGTACACCTAGCACATGACGTGGCGTGGGACAGTACCTGCACAATTCACCATTGGTGCAATGCATTTTAAGGACAAAGAGAGGTTGTGTATTTGCAGCCTGTAACCTATTTCTCCTGATGGAAACCTACACTGGGTTGATGGAGGAATAACGGTAGATCTCATGCTGAACACTAAAGATCATCTGGGATGAACATCTGGGAAGAACGGAGGGGAGGCTGGCTGGACTATGGTGCCTTCCTCACCTTGGTGCCATTTATGTTATGTTGTGTCGTGGACTTTCTGTGTTTGTGCTTTTTTTTAAATTCAATTTTATTTTTAATATGTTTTATTATTTATTATTTATTTATTTTTATGATACTGCCTGTAAGGGAAATTCATTTTGTTGTCTCTAATTGAGACAATGACAATAAATTGAATACAATACAATACAATACAAGATCAGCAAGAGAAAACCTTACTGCTCCAAAATTGCTTTGGTTGGAAGAATTCTAATTCATATTTCTCAAAATGATGCTGACGTGATTCTTTTGTTTTATTCTTACTCTGTGGTAGCTTCTCGTTTTAAAAATAGTTGGAGTGTATTAGTGAAGGTAACTGAAGATGCCTTGCCCAATTAACATGCTAAGAAGATGGTGTGAAGGCTGAGATTCATTCAGCATTAGATTGGAAAGGGAAGCTCTTATAATAAAGGGGCTGTCCCACTTGGACGACCTAATTGGCGAGTTTAGAAAAGTTTAGGAGAGTTTGAAAAAGTGTCATGTTGAAGACCTCCTTCGACTATGTAGAAGACTAGCTTCAACTAGCTTCGGGAAAATTGGACACCGAATAGTGGAGAGTGAAGACGACCTCCTGCGATCTCCTTCGACCTCCCTTCGACTATGTTGAAGACTATCTACGACTACCTTCGACTACCCTTGATTACCTTCAAATAACATGCCGAACTACGAACTACTTCGACTAAACCTACGAGTAAAAAAAATATCAATTTTCTCCATGGCGACCTTTTTTTACTCGTGGGCATTTTTCAGCATGTTGAAAAATATGCCGCGACCTAGCTGAGGCCTCAAGTACGCGGTGGCCTACTCTCGAGCATGAAGGAGAGTTATAAAGACTTCCGAGGACCTCGCGTCGACCATGCTGCGAGTTTGAGTCGAGGGCAAACTCTTCTAAACTCGCCAATTGGGTCGCCGCAGTGGGACAGAACCTAAGCCTCTGAATTAGGTTGTCAAGGGTTCGACAGCAGAAAAGTGGATTGGAACATAAACACAGAACATCAAATGTTAAAGCACAGGAACAAGCCAAGGCACATGAAACTGCAAGTGCTAGTTTACAAAAAAAGACACAAAATGCTGGAGTAACTCAGTGGGTCAGGCAGCATCTCTGGAGAACCTACGTCCCATAATGTCTGCGCCGAACATGATGCCAAGTGAAACTGATCTGTGCCTGCACATGATCCATATTACTCCATTCTCTGCATATCTTTGTGCCCACCCAAAAGCCTCTCAAACACCACTTTATATGGGCCTCCACCATCAACCTGGCAGTGCCTTACAGGTATCCACCACTCTCTGTGAAAAAAATATTTTCCTTGTGTATCTCCTTTAAACTTTGCCCCTCTCATCTTGAAACTATGGCCTCTAAATTTTGACATTTCCACCCTAGGACCAAGTTTCTGTCTGTCTATCCTATCTACACCTTTCATATTTTATCTTCTTCTATCAGATATCCCCCTCGGCATCCGATGCCTCAGAGAAAACAATCATGGTTTGTCCAACCTTATAGCCAATATTGTCTAGTCCATGAGCATTCAGGAGACATATTAAGTATGTCTGAAATGACGAAAAGGCCTCTATCTGCAATTTGAGTAAGGTCCAAAAAAAAGGTTCCTGCTCCACATTCAAGTTCAGAGAATGATGCTAAAGTCATTTTCTGGTAAACTTTCCAAGCGATTCTACAGTATAGTACATATATGAATTAATAAAAATCACCTTTTTTTCTGATCTTTTCACAATAGTGTTATCTATTCAGCAACAAGAAAAACACAACCTTTCTGTTCACAGTGTCCAATATAAATTTTCCGCATAGGAGGAGGATGCATCTCGGAATTTAGTTTTAGAAGCAATTTGTGTGAAACTGTGTTGCTTAGTTCATGTTGTTCTGTGTTGAAATTACTAAAGCTGGTGACACAATGAAATGTCTGAGAAGAATTGCATATGTACTATTAATAGTTCTATCTTGTGTGGACTGAGCTTGATTGATACAAAATGAAAAGACTATTATAAGATTCCAACAGGGGCAAAATGACTAAGGATACAGTCAGATCAAAGAATACACAAGGCTTTTTGCAGGAAATGTTGCTCATTAAAATGCTCTATCATAGACATATATACATTAGTCAAAATTGAATCAACTATCAGTATTGATGGACATACACAATGATGAATTCTCAGGAGCTTTGAAGTTGAAGGAAACTTTCGGTTGGAGATAATGCATGATTTTTATGGCAAAGACTTTATTGGCAAAGATATCACTTTGCTGAAGCAAAAGGATTTGGAGTGAAGATATATAACGTCTTCAAAATATACCTGCGGATCTCCTGAGTATTTTGAATATTTTATGATGTATCTATATCTTGGCTTCAGTCAGCATCACAGCAAGACATTGTTTGCAGTGACAGGCCTGAACTGCAGAGTGAGTTGACAAATCTGGACAGTAAACGTAATGACTTTTGTCAGTGTATTTTTATTTACTAATGCAGAAATATATCTTGAGAATTCATCACCGGTGCTATTTACAAATGGTAAACATTCCCAATTAGCAGCCCCACTCCACCCTTGACTTGAATAACAGCAACGCACAAAGTATTTCACATGTAATCTGTTTCTTATTCTCATTAGCAAAGAAATGTAATTGCCGGTTTGACAGCTGTTGAAGTGTGATGGTGCAGCAGCTGTGAATTCAATAAATCTACTGTCTTTGGTGCCCATCATTATTTTGGGTTCAATTCTGAACCCTAATTCAGAGATATTAATAGATCATTCACACTATCAAACTTAATGACATTTTGGAAAATGTAATCATGACACCCATTAGCCAGTTCTGAATATTCGCATCCTGTCAATAAATGTAACATATGTGGCAGCATAATTTGCCAAGCTCCTTTCTGGAACATCTCTCATGCAGAACAATATGTTCCTCCCACGTCTTGAAAACAAGGACCATGTCTGGCAAAGTAAAATCTCAGTGTTTTCTTCAGAATAATTCAACCCGCTTGAAACAAACCAGCCACAGAGAAATCAAATTGTACAATTTTATTTTGAGTCTAAGGATTTTTTTAAATTCTTAATGCTTCATGATCACCACAGATTTTCAACAGTACAATACCTCAATAACTATTGTGTACAACACTTTTAATATCGAGAGTAACAAATTACTTTTAATTTCCAAATTACTAATATTGCCTTTGATTTATTATTTATTTAAAGGTTTTTTTTAATGGCTTGGCAAGGCCCACAGTGGCATTCAGATCTCAGTCAAGGATATTGGTATGCTCTCCGCAGGCAAGATAGGACCCATGGAACTAATTTAATGCAAGTGTCTCACTGGTGTAATGAATTGTACAAAGCATCTTTCTAATGAATCATTATTGTCTTGGCTTTTGAAACCGAAAACAAATCTGAAAGCTATCCATGATTATCTGTCAACTCCATTGGCAGCAGACTGAAAACAATTGCCTTGATAGTGGGCATTGAAGCATCATGCTTCATTACTCAAGCCTCTCAAGAATCAATTGCAAAGACCAGTTTTGCTTATGCAGGGAGCTGTGCTTTCATTCTGTAAACTATTCAAAGTACTAAATGTCTCATAGAGCTGTTACTGTGAGGGATATTTGGGTATTAAGATATCTTAGCCTTTTCTTACACTATTTTTTGATTCTTCTGAAACCAGAGGCCCAATTGCTGTAGCATAAAAGAGAGGATGTGCTGCAATTAGCTTTTAAGAGCCAGACATCACATGCAGCTTTTAAAATATGCGATTGGTTTCTGCTTTGTATGCACATTGTCTGCCTCCTGTGAATGTTTGGCGCTGATTAGAACTGTTGTAAAACTGGTGAAATGTAACTGAATGCTTGGAGCAGAGAATGTTCAGAGCAAAATATATCTCTTCCGAAGTCCAACCGCAGTCTTGTTCCAAACAGACAATGGTTTGTCTATTAACGGATAAAAAGACAATGCCTGCATTGTCGCAAGTTTGCCCAAAGATAGAAGACTATAATACAAATTAACAAAGTGTTTGTGAATGTTAATATAATTTTTGCCCACTTCTTAATGTAAAAAAAAAACTTAAATCTTAATCTTTAATAACTTGTGATGGATAATAACATTTGAAATTATTAAATTTAAAAAGTATATATATATTTTTTTTTTTCACACCCGCGATGAAGAGGAGGTTAAAGACCTTCCTAAAAGCACAGTAACAGTAAGTCCTTTCGAGCGAGCGGAAGGGGGAGTGGGGGAGAGAAGGGGAGAGATGGGGAGAGAAGGGGGGGGAAAGGGGGGAGAAGTAGGAGTGGAGTCGAAGTATGATAAAGTTTAGCTGGCATTTAACCAGTTTTCCTTGGTCCTGAAAACTCCAATGAGCCAATTAAAATGTCTGGTCAGCGAAGGAGATTGCCTACGGCTGCCCTCGACTGCCTGTAATTACACGGCGACCCCACTCCACTGCACTACGAGTTCAAAAGAACCATGCCAACCAATTTTTACTCGCGGAAATTTTTTCAACGTGCTGAAAATTTTTCCGCGACCTAGCTGAGGCCGCAAGTATGCCGGGAACTTCCCTCGAGCATGAAGGAGAGTTCCAGTGAACTCATAGGATCTCCTAGGACAACATGTCGACCATGCTGCGAGTTTGAGTCGAGGGCAAACTCGCCTGAACTCGCAGATTAGGTCTCCCACGTGGGACAGCCCCTTAACTGTCTCTTGAAAACATCCAGTGTATTGGCCTCCACTGCCTTCTGTGGCAGATAAATCCGCAGATTCACAATTCTTGGTAGGTTATTTGTCAGCTGAAAATCACACACAGTGTTGGCAAGCGGCTGAAGAATCAATGAAGAGATGACAGACATATAAGAGAGAATGGGTCACAGGGAAATACAAGAGGGTATGGGACTAGTGGGATTGTTGTGCAAAGAGCCAGCATGAATTCATCAAGCAGAATTGTCTCATCCTGCATTATAGCCGGTCAGATGCAAACTGGCAGAAACAGGCCCAGGCTGTGAGACAGCTGACATAGCTCAAACAAACAGCTTGTTATTTCCAAAACTTATTGAGACATTTCCAAGAAATTTAGTGGCATGTTGTTTTGTAAACAGTTTGCAAGCACCCCGGCACATTAACGTTGCTCCGGCCTGAGCTTTGTGCTTCATGCAGCACTGGAAACATTCGAATGTCTGCATTGTCTTTGCAATGAGACACTTAACCAAAGCAGTGTAAATCATTTTGGTGGCTATTAAAAAAATCAATTTAGTCAAGTAATTCTAGCAATGTTTTCAGCCAGATGTCCTCTTCGTTCACTTCATTCTGATGTAGAGTCTTCAAACTGAAATGTTAAATTGTTTTCTGTCAATAGATTCCGCTTGGTCAGAATGCTTTGAACATTTTCTGTTTTTATTTCAGTCACTAAACTGTTTGTGGGAAGTTTATTTACCTATACTGCCATGATTGGTGACAGAATATAAGTGTGTTACCTGAAAAATTAAATGCATTACTTTTGCTTTATCAAATGGCAAGTGATTGTAAATTATTTAATGCAGAATATATAGCATTTGGGTCAAGTTGCACCAATTACAATGCTGCACAATTTTCATATAATGTGATGAAGGTTTTCCTTATTTGGCATTCCTTTGTTGTATTTCCACTATTGGAGAACGTAGACCATATTGTCCTTGGGCAACCACCTTCGAGCTTCCCCAAAAGAACATTATGTTAACCATATAGGATTGACCTCAGAGATTTTGAGAAGTGAGAAAAGTGCAGCCCCCACAACCATCCTTTCCCTTCAACACCATCCCTTCAACACTGGTGCCATTGACCCTCCCCCCAACAATGCTGTCCTAGTTTCTTCCCATCACTTAGTGTCCAGGACCGACCCTCCCTCATCAATGCTTTTGACCACCCTCATCAATGCCCCCCCCCCCCCTAAAATTAGCTGGCCAGTCTCAATAATGCTTCCATTTTGCTGGTAAACCAACCTAACTGATCTGTGATGGCTCTGGCTGGTTTCATTCCAAGCTGCCCATCCATGTACCACCAACAGGTGGTGCCTGCAATGGCTGCCTCACCAACACCTGTCTCGTCCTTTTCTTTCTTTGTTGTTTTTTAGTATGTGTTAAATGTATGTTTTAGTGTTCTTTAGCTTGTTTTATGTGTGGGTGGGGGGAAACTTTTTCTAATCTCTTACCTCGACGGAGATTGGACCTTTTCCCTAGCGGCCTAATATCGTAGAGTTGGCGGCCACTATGGAAGCCTGCGGGACTTAACATCGTGGAGCTGGCGATCTCTTTGCCAGGGATCGACCTCGGACACTCCAACTGCGGGAGCCTGTGAACAACATCGTGGAGCTTGCGGTCCCTGGTTAGGGACCGACTTCGGGAGCTCCAAGCCCCAGGAACATCGACCGCCGGGACGCAGGAGCTTCTATCACCCCGACATGGGAGCTTTGATCGCCCCGACTACAGATGGTTCGAAGAAGATTAGACTTTATTGCCTTCCATCACAGTGAGGAATGTGGGGAATCCGCTGTGGTGGATGGTTATGTTAACTTTTATGTAGTTGTCTGGCTTCTTGCATTTTCTAGTATGGCTGCAAACATGTATGTCTTTAGAATTTGGGAGGAAACCGGAGCACCTGGAGAAAACCCACATGGTCACAGGGAGAACATACAAACTCCGTACAGGCAGCACCTGTAGTCAGGATCAAACCCAGGTCACTAGCGGTATAAGGCTGCAACTCTACCACTGCGCCACTGTGCCACCCTTCATCTTTGTCGAAAGTCATGAAAAGTGTGAAGAAAAAAATAATACCTCTTCTTTTTTTCCTTCAAAACTGGCCATGGAAGAAATGATTAAAGAAATTAATTACCAACTGGACATCAGATTATGAAAATGTGGTTCACTTCGAGGAAGAACTTTTAGAATGCTCTGAATTTTAGATATATTCTGCCACCAATGAGAGAAATGACAGATTCTGATCAAATCATGCGTGACATTTTAATGCAGCTGTGAACTTCTTTATCAACACATTCAGCATTGTTCGAAGACACTGACCCAACCTTAAGCAAGCACAACTTTCCTTCAATTGTGTAGTCTGAATGCTCACAACATTAAATACAATCAATCTGTCAAATTTCACTTTAACTGTCCAAAGCCTGCTGTGTGAAATATGGGTTTGTTCAGTAATTCTGGCTGTTGCCACTGTGATCAATCATTTTAAGAGAATAGCCAAACAGGTTGTGATATTAAGCAAGCCCAATTTCTTCCTTTCATCTGTGGTTTATGGAAATGCAAATCCTGAATGATATTTTGAGGGGAAACTAATTGGTTATTTATTCACAACCACTGGTGTACACAATTTAATATGCAGGATAGTTACTCTTGGGACGAGTAACATGAAGTGCATAAGAAGCATGATGGTACTCCAACCTGATGGAATTAGGATGGAACATGATATTCCTGAAGACCATTTGGGGAAAAGCAAAGGACCAGAAGTGTAATGAGGGCAACATACAGTAGTTGCTATAAGCTTCCCTTCCAGAAAACAAGGAATTAAAATGTCAATTATATAATCAGAAGGATATTGTAGAAGGAGTCCAAAAGAAGCGGACTCTGTTCCTCATCCCTCGCAGCCCAACCAGCAGCACATCTTGGAGGAGGAGCCATCTTGGTGAACGGCTGCTAGCAGCAGCCGTCCGTCTTAAATTCGTTTTTTTTTAGTTTTTAGTGAGTCCTGTTTTTTTGTTTGTAGGGGATATGGTCTTTTAATGTGGGGGGGTAGGTGTTACTTTCTTTATAGGTCCCTACCTGGTCGGTGTGGCAGCCTTTTTTCCGGGCTGCCCGTCGACCCGTCGTCGTGGCCTACCAGCGGGCTTGGAGCGCCGTTTCTTGGCGGGAACCACCCAGCACCTCGGCCTGCGTGGCGGCACTGCATTGGAGCGCTGGAGCGCTGCGGAGCGGAGCGGAGCGGAGCGGGCGATGCCTTGCCTGGGTCGCCGCGCTGGAGCTCTGGCGAGCTGGACCGCCGTGAGCAACATCTCCGGGCTGCGGGTTTGCAGAGCGGAGAGGCGGCGTGCGTAGAGGCGGCAAGGCGGCAGTGACGAGAGCGGGGCGCCGACTTTTCCATCTGGAGCCTGGGAGCTCCAAAACGGCGCGGCCTTGTCGGCTTCGGCAGCCGCGGGCTCCAACCAAGAAGCGGCCGTTCCAAGTGGCCCAGCCGCCGAAAGGACTCTCCCGACGCCGGGGCAAGACCACCCGGTGAGAACGGCCAGGGACATCGGGCCTCCGTAGAGGCAATTGCGGTGGCCCCAATAGGCCTGACTTTGGGGTGAACATGGGGTGGGGACTGGACATTGTGCCTTCCTCCACAGTGCTATCCACTGTGGGGGGATGATTTTTTTTTTTTTGTCTAACTAGTCTTGTAGGTCTGTGTCCAAGATGGCTGCCGTGAAGGGAGAGTGGACGCTGGCACGAATTGGTTGCCGCTGCTCTCTCTTCACACTGTGTTTTTGATTTTCTGTTTTTGGATTGAATTCTGTTTTTAATTTGTGTCATTGTGATGTCTTTAATTACTTGTTTTACTCCGATTATATGTCTTTACTATGTAAGGTGTCCTTGAGATTTTGTATGAAAGGCGCCCATTAAATATAAAATTTATTATTATTATTATTATCTTCCTGTCCTCCTCCCCTGCCTGCCAGACCCATACTTACCTAGTCCAAATGTGGAGTGAAGATATTCCCAGATCAATGCATCCTGATGCCCATCAGTGCAATCTAAGTGACTCTTGAGCTTCAGGTGCTGCAGTGATGATGACCCACCCCTAAGATTGTCCTTTAAGTTCTGATTTAAAACTGGAGGGCGAGTTTTGCCAATACTAGAACTTGCGAGTATTTCTTTTAAACAATGTTTTACTGACATTTATAAACATAGATCATAGAACAATACAAGGCAAGAACAGGCCCTTGAGCCCACAATGTTTGTGCCGAACTTCATGCCAAGATTAACTAATCTCCTCTGCCCACTATGCACATGAAAGTAGATCCTTTTTCCCCAGTGGCTATTAAACAGTACAACTCCTCCCACTTCTGTCATAGGGTAGACTTCTCCCCCCCCCCCCCCCCCCCCCCCCACCCCAATCTTTGCATCCCCAATCCTGGACTTCCCACGTAACATTAATTTCATGTTTCATGTATCTTGTTGTGTTTTATGACTGTTGACAGACCAATTTCCCTTCTGTGATAAACAAAGTTCTATCGCATCGTATCGTATGATCCATGTTCGTCCATTCCCTTTATATCCATGTGCCTATCAAAGAGACTATTAATCATTACCATCATATCTGCTTCCACCACCAACCATGGCAGTGTGTTCCAGGCACCCACCACTCTCTGTATGAAGGTAACGCCCATCACATCCCCTTTAAACTTTGTCCCTCTCACCTTAAAGCTTTGTCCTCTAGTCCTTGTGGAAAAAAGGTTATCTTAGAATACCCCATCAACGCCTGTCATAATTTCATATACTTCTGTGATTACAATTAAAACTGCTACAACTGAAGTAAATAATTAAAAAAAATATTGGTAAACTTTTAAACAGAATAATAAATGTAACTGAAAATATTCACATATGAATACATTAATTGAACTTAAGTGACATAACGTAAGCAATGTAAAATTAAAGCAATTGGCAACACTTTGCTTCACATTACTACTCAAATGGACAAATACATTAGTAAGTTGTTACCCAAGCGCCCGCTTTATTGTTGTGTTGTGGTATTTGATAATCTGGTTTCTGCTATTCTTTTAATTCTTCTTCGTCTTCTTTCATCTTTGTCTTGCGCTCACTCGATACAATTCATGGATTTTACTTCGGAGTCACGTGAGTGACTACGTGAAGAAGCCCGCTAGGACGCATGCGTGTCATTGCGCTACACGCATTGCGAAACGTCAGACGCGGTGGAAGGACGTTCCCCCGCGGCGGCAATTTAAAAAGCCGCTATTGCAGGTAAGGTTCTTACTCTGCGGTCTTTTTGCCCACTACAGAGAGAATGGAGAAAGGTGAAAAGACAACGAGGGCTGCGACGAAGCTGGTCAGGGAGGACCGCGAAGGAGCGGACAGCCAGCAAAAGCAGCCGTCGGCACTGAGATCACCCGTAGTGGTATCAGCTGTGCCCTGTGTAGCCGCCGCACTGGCCAAATCAACGCGGCCGGGCGGCAAGGCAAAACACAAAACAAACAGAGTCGTGGACTCGGAGGAGTCCGACTCTGATACACCGCGGGAGGCCAGCGACCGAGAGCGCTGGACCCGCATGGAACGGTGTTTGGAGCATCTGCTCCAGCGTGACCGGCTCCGCGATTTGGAGTCAGGCCACTGTGGGCCCTATATCAAACCCACAGCAGCACCTTTCCAAGGGCTGTATGATGTCTCCACCTTATCAGAGGGGAGCACCTCAAGTCAGTTCTGGGCTGACTTGGAAGAGGGGTCCGCGGAAGAAACAAGTGTGCATGGGGTGCAGGACAAAGAAACATTGCTGGATATGGTGGCAAACTTCATACAGCCAGAACAAACTGGGGCAAACCTGGAGCCAAAGCTTGCTGCCAGCATTGACTATATGTCACTGCACCAGCTACAAGAACAGGCTGTAGTGGATACGACAGGAAGACATATGGCACCAGGCAACAAAACCATCCATTCTCCTGTTCGGAGGCAACTTGTCTAAGAATGTAAAGGAGCTAGACGAAGAAGCAAAAACTTTAGGGTTAATAAAAGGAACAACCCACCCTGCAAAAAACCACCACAGCCTACGACTGCACCCTTACGCACCCACCAGCGGAACTGGTGAGAGCTCGAGGGCACGGCACGTTAAACATGAGTCTTTTTTAGGCCATGGCCCAGGCCGGCCTTCCTGGAAAATGCGGGAAACCCCAACAACACCAGCAACCAACCCGAAAAACCAAGCACCAGCACAGCAACGAAAGAACTTCAGGAAGAAGTAGTCCTGCCACTGGTAACAATGGAGGTAGGTGGGTCTGGTTCCCCAAGTAATATGGGAAGCATGGAGGTTGGGGGAAGACTATACTGGTTCTTGAATGCATGGAGCATGCTAACAACCGATACTTACGTCTTAAGCAGTATCCAGGGATATACCATAGAGTTTATACACGAAAACAGCCCTCCAGTCCAACATAAACCAAACCGAAAGTTTGTGCTCTCTGATAGGGAGAAAACAGAAGCACAAGCTGAACTGGAACGGCTTTACATAAAAGGTGTAATTGAACTAACGCGACACGAACCATTAGAATTCGTGTCCAATATATTTACCAAAACCAAAAAAGATGGTGGTTGTCGCATCATCATAGATCTGACAAAACTGAATACATTTGTACAATATATTCACTTTAAAATGGAAACCTTTGTTACTGCTAAACAACTAATTTCCAAAGGGTACTTCATGGCTAGCATCGATTTAAAAGATGCTTACTATTCAGTACCCATACGAGGTGACCACAGATGTTACTTAAAATTCAACTGGATGGGACAATCCTGGCAATATAAAGCGCTGCCAAATGACCTAACATCAGCCCCCAGGCTGTTCACAAAAATCTTGAAACCAGCCCTAGCGTTTCTACGGAAACGCAAACACATGATTATGGCATATTTAGATGACATACTCATTGTGGGCATAACTTTGGAATTGGCCATACTAACGGTAACAGCCACAAAACAGTTGTTTGAACAACTGGGATTTATCATCCATCCAGTTAAATCTAAACTAACACCGTCCACTACTATGGACTAACTGGGATTTACCATTGATTCAGCTCACATGACAGTGACACTACCTAAGGGAAAGGCCAGAGAAATAATGGGGGTATGCAGCAACCTCATTGACATCAGAAACCCATCCATCAGATTGGTAGCCAAAGTAATTGGTAAAATGGTGGCTGCTTTCCCAGCCATACAATTTGGACCCCTACATTACCAAAACTTACAGAAAGCCAAAATTCAAGCTCTAAAAATTAATGCAGGTCACTTTGACAGACCTATGAGACTACCAATCCAAGCCAAAACGGAATTAAAATGGTGGATAGATAACATCTGGCTTTGTTCCAACCCAATCATTGTCAGTAACCCTTCGATGGTACTACAAACTGATGCCAGTGCACTAGGGTGGGGAGCCACCAATACCATCACCAGCTGTGGAGGTAGATGGAAAGCGCAGGAGGCATGTTATACCCATACACACTGGGTATAAACTACTTGGAAATGTTGGGTGCGTTTCATGGCCTTAAGTCATATTGTACTGGATCACACCACCAGCATGTTAGATTACAAATAGACAATACCACTGTGGTAGCATACATCAACCACATGGGCGGCAACAAATCGATATCATGTGACAATCTCGCTAATTCAATTTGGCAATGGTGCATCAAGAGAAATATTTGGTTATCAGCCACTTACCTACCAGGGAGACTAAATTTAGTGGCAGACACCAGGTCACGCAAATTTAATAAAAACACCGAATGGATGTTAAACAAAATGGTGTTTTCTGATATTACAGCAATATATGGTACACCGGATATCGATCTTTTCGCATCCAGACTAAACAACCAGATATCTAACTATGTTTCATGGGAACCAGACCCTGGGGCAGCGGCCACAGATGCATTTTCGTTGCATTGGGGGAAATGGTTTATTTACGCATTCCCTCCCTTCTGCCTCATCAGTCGGGTATTAAGGAAAATACAACAAGACTCTGCGTCTGGTATTTTGGTAGTACCCGATTGGCCTACTCAACCATGGTTCCCAGTGGTGCAAAACATGGTATTAGAACCATGTATTACAATCCCACACAGACCAGATCTACTACTACATCCCGTGACAGGGGATAGCCATCCAAGCCATAAAAGCTTGAACCTGTTAATTTGTAGAGCTTAAAGACACCGCTTCTACAACTGGTACCCACGGACCGAACAGCAAACATCATCTCGGCGGCCCAAAGAGAATCAACCAAGAAACAATATCTGGTCTACATCAGAAAGTGGGAAACGTACTGCCATAAGAACAAAATCACCAACAGAAATATCAACATCCCATCTGTTCTGGAATATCTGGCAGGCCTCCACTATGATGAGGGGCTCAGCTACAGTGCCATCAACAGTGCCAGAAGTGCCCTGTCGACATAACTATGGCAAGGGACAGAGCGTTACACGGTAGGGACTCACCCTCTGGTAACCAAGCTCATGAGGGGAATATTTAACACAAACCCCCCAAAAACCAGGTACTCCCATATATGGGATGTAAGCATTGTCCTGAAAGCACTCAGGAACTGGTTACCAGCATCTACCCTGTCCCTATACAGACTAACGTTAAAAACAGTCATGTTAATGGCACTGGTCACGGCACAGAGGGTTCAGTCACTGCACTAACTCAGACTGGACAACATGACCTCCTCACCTGACGATATTACGTTCCATATTTACGAACTAGTAAAACAGAACAGACAGGGATCAGCAGGCCTCAATATCCAATTTAGGTCATACCCCGCAGATGACCGCCACTGTATAGTTAAACATCTATCACAATACATGGAGAAAACAAAAATCCTAAGAGGCAATGAGAAGGGACTGCTGATCAGCCATAATATATGGCTCACAAAAAAGTGACGGTCCAGACGATCTCGAGATGGCTGAAACAGGTACTGACGCAGGCTGGGGTGGATACTAACGTGTTCAAATCTCATTCCACCAGGGCTGCAGCTACATCGGCAGCAGTACAACTGGATGTGCCCATGGACCAAGTCCTCGAAGCAGCAGGATGGTCAGGGGAAAGAACTTTCCAGTTATTTTATAATAAGCCAGTGAGGAAAACTGGAACATTTGCAGAACTTTTTTTAAATTCTGTAAATTAATTTAAAAACCCATAAATGGGGTTATAATTTGTGTTAATAAATGTTATGATTTCAATAACGAATCATGTGCAATTATGTTAACACTATTCCTCCCACTGTCAAGGCAGACGTGTGCATGGACTCGTTTCCACGGCATGAAATCACAGAGCTTTGAAATCTTCACGTAATCACTCACGTGATTCCGAAGTAAAATAGTAAGATTAAACGAGAACTTACCAGTTTGAAGTTTGATCTGTATTTTATGAGGAGTTACGATGAGGGATTACGTGCCCTCCGCTCCCACCCTGATCATATACTTAACTGGTACCTCTTCTCTAATCTTACTATGTTTAGTCATTACAGTTATCTGTGAATTCACACCGCTGCTTTGAAGAATGGCACGCATGCGTCCTGGCGGGCTTCTTCACGTAATCCCTCATCGTAACTCCTCATAAAATACAGATCAAACTTCAAACTGGTAAGTTCTCGTTTAATCTTACTATTTTATGTTGTTTCACTTTACGGGAGTCCCAGTTTCCAAGTCCTTTTTTTTACATGCGCTTCCCTATTTCTGCCTCTTTCCTTTTCTCTCTCAGTGTCTCTTAATTCAGTTCCTTTCTTGACATATTCCATTTTTCAAACAGAGAAAGTCCTATTCACCTTTGGTCTGCACTTACTTAGAAGGTAGTCCTCTTTCACATCTAACAGCTTTCAATCAGGGTCATCAATCTGAACTCATACCTCTGTTACTTACTTCTCTCTGATTCAGTAAAGGGGCTGTCCCACTGCAACCTAATTGGCAAGTTTAGAAGAGTTTAGGAGAGTTTGAAAAAGTGTCATGTTGAAGACCTCCTTCGACCTCCTTCGACTATGTTGAAGGCGATCTACGACTACCTTCGACTACCTTCGATTACCTATATGCCAATCTACTACGACCAACTTCGACTAAACCTACGATTAAAAAAAACATCGATTTTTTTCCATGGCAACCTTTTTTTACTCGCGGGCATTTTTCAGCATGTTGAAAAGTACACCGTGACCTAGCTGAGGCCTTGAGTACGCGGGGACTACTCTCGAGCATGAAGGAGAGTTACAAAGACCTCCGAGGACCTCGTGTCGACCATGCTACGAGTATGAGTAGAGGGCAAACTCTTCTAAACTCGCCAATTAGGTCGCCGCAATGGGACATCCCCTTGAGTGTTTCAAACATTTCTTCTTTTTTATTCTGCATCTCCAGCATCGTAAGTCTTTTACATCTGTCCTCAAATGAATTTCATGACCTTGGAAAGGTCCAGAGGAAATTTGTCCCGACTTGAACAGTGATGACTGGTTTGTTCAGACTTCACTGCAAAGGTTGAAATTCAGAAGGTAAAATGAGTTCAGAGTGCAGATGCAGGGAAACTACATTTTGCAAGGACAAACTTGAGCTTCTTGGTGCCTGTTATTTTAGCCACAATTAATAAAAAAAAGAAACCTGAAAAATAATGTTGATGTCACCATAGGATACATGGAAGAGCACATGTTTCAATCATGTTCGGGCTCCCACTCCAAACTATTTTCCCAGCACAATGATGATTGAAATGATACCTCTTCTTTCACTCATACCATGACTTGACAATTTCATTGCCTTTACTTCCCTCTTCCACACTGCTCCCACATTCACATATCTACATTTGACTCCATCTTTCTCTGTCTGGACATCTTTATTTCCATCTTGGGAGAGGTTTGTGACCAATATACATTCAAAGCATTTAACTCTGAGAGCGTTTCTGTCAACACCTCCTTCCACTGTGCATCTTGGAAGGACTGCAAGCTAGTTTGTCAGTTTTCCATCATCATCATGTCTATTTTATGCCTTTAAGAAATTACAACTGCTTTTCTCCCAACTTAGATGTTTGACTTACTGAGTGCCGCCAACGTTTTCTATACTTTTTGGAGGTCCTGCTTCTGTATATGTTTCTCCAAATGTTTCAATATAATGCTGATGCAGCCCAGGCATCCAAGAGAAGAGGAGTCACTTGGTGAAACACCAATAATGAGAATTTGCTAATTTCACCCAAGAGACAGTTTAGTGTAGTTTAGTTTATTGTCAAGTGTACCGACCGAGGTGCAGTGAAATCATTTTGCTGCATGCTAACTAGTCAGCGGAAAGACAATGCATGATTACAACCAAGCCATCCACAGCGTACAGATGCATGATAAAGGGAATAGTTTAGTGCAAGATAAAGTCCAGTGAAGTCCGATTAAAAGATCGTCCGAGGACACCCGATGAAGTAGATACTAGCTCAACGCCACTCTCTAGTTTTGATTGAATGGTTAAGTTGCCTGATAACGGTTGGGAAGAAACGTTCCCTGAATCTTGAGGTGACAGAGGTAAAGGGTACCTGTGAGTTATTTTTGATTAGATTGTTCAGTCTGAATTTATACATTAAACAGAAGGTGAAATGTGTAAGATTTCATGCTAGAATCTGTTGAAATTTACTCTCAACACCAACAGCACTCAATAATTTTGACTAAATAATTTTGGCTTAATTAGTGTATTTTAAGCATTACTACAGCATATCGAATTCTCATTACAATACAGCCTCAATGTCATGCCACTTTAAAATAGTGGCTGTGATAACTGACCTGGCTTCTGCAATTCTGTGACAATGATACATAATACAAGGGTATTAATTTGTTGAAAGAAAAGTCTGCCTTATCCGGCGTTAAATGTATTTAAATCATTTCGAATTCCCACAGGACTTCATTAGCCCTGTACGATGGTGAAAGAATCTCAAATCTATAACTTTATCTGTGTAAATGTCAGCTGGTTATGAATCCAGACTTTAAAAAAAACAATATTTTGGCTTAAATAACATAGATTTTCCTGTCAGTGCCACTTCAGCTTATTGCATTAGGATTTGGTTGGTCATTTATAAAAATAAGTTCTCCCAAATATGCCATCTATTATGAATGAGACCATACAAAAATAATTTAATATGCTCAGAAATAAAGTAAGAGGATCTAGTCAAAAGAATATTATAATCAAGAGCAGAAACTATTCATCATATCAAATAAGGAGGGAAAAGTGCCAAGCCAGGCTGAACAATGGATATTGTGATCAGAGACCAAGCAGCGATGCTCATCAATGAATTTGAAGACAGCAGCCCACATCTAATGATCTTTGTGGGTTGCGTTACACTTTCCCAACATTAGCTGCAAGCAGACATCAACTCCCTGGCATCCAGTAACATTGATGTATTCCATCAGGCTGAGCAGCCAGTTACACCAAACATTTTCACAGAGAGCCACCCAAAACCACAAAGAGCATTTTCAATAGCTTTATACACATTTTGCGGAGCATAAAACTAAGTTCTGACAGATTAGAGCAAAAGCTGAATTATCCTCAAATTCAAATATTTTATTTTATTTGTTAATATATTGGGATTTTGAAATATTTTTCTGAAAAAATAAAAATCCACTCATATAAATGTTGATTTTTAGGCTCAGAGTTGTTAAACATCGTGTGGTAGATCACTAAATCCCAGCTGCGTTTCACGTGGCTAAGTAAGGAAATTTTGGGTGCTTTTCTCCGGAACGTCGGAAGTCGAGGGGAGAAGGGGGACTTGACTGAAGTATATAAAATGATGCGAGACAGAGTTAGAGTAGACAGTCAGAGTGGGAATGTCCAACACTAGTGGCGGGTGAGAGGGAGAAAGTATAATGGAGATGTGCTGGGCATGTTTTTTACACCAAGACTGTTGGGAGCCTTGAATGCAATGCCTGCGGTGGTAGTCGACAGTGGCAATTAAGATAGGCACATGGAAGTGCAGGGAATAGAGGGATATGGACCATGTACAGGCAGATAAGATAAGTTTAACTTGGCATCATGTTCGGCATAAACATTGTGGGTTGAACTGTCCGTCCCTGTATACTGTTCTATGTTCGATGTTCTTTATTTGAACGTATGAAATTATCAACAGTGTGCCGACTATTCAGAGAATGGTGCGGAATGCTGCTACTGCAATCCCTGTGTGCCCAACAGTGCTGTCAGGATTTCCCATTTAAATGTGGATGAACATACTTTAGAATTTCCTGTCAGATTTCTCCGGTTATGACAGTAATTGCTGATTACCTCATTGTTATTTCTCATCACAAATTCTTGGCAGCAGAGATTTCATGTTTTTTTCCCTGGGATTTCTATTATATGTGGAAAGTGTGTGGCATCATGTCAGAAGACTCACACAGAACAAACACACTGGCAACGCTCGTAATCCATCCAACACTGACACTCATGCACACCTCCACTTGTCCTCAAGAGTTCCTCGTGACTTCAGGTAGGCAGACTAATGTACCATTGTGTGAGTCAAATTATGCGGTGACTCCTGAAGCCACAGTTGATTGCACTCATCATATAAGAAGGGTCTCGACCAGAAACGTCACCCATTCCTTCTCTCCAGAGACGCTGCCTGTTCTGCTGAGTTGCTCCATCATTTTGTGTCTATCTTCTTATAATGTTCTTTATCCCACCCTCTAACTACATGCAGCATACTTTGGGAGACAGCCATTTGTCTACCTCATGAAAATAGTCTCAGCTGCTCACAAAGTAAGACACCAAAAGTTTTAGAGATACATTGTCCACTAACAACATTCAAAATCTATGTCCAGGAATGTTTAATAAAATTGACCCGAAGGCATCCAAAATATGAGGGCAAAGAATAATCAAAGATGCAGATTTTAAAGAAAAAAGAAGCTGAAGGCAAAGTTGTCTATGTTGAAGCAATTCAACTTGGAAGTGATTAAACTGCCTAAAATTGTACAAGATTTGATTCTACCTCACTGCAGATTATTCTGACAAGACTGCACAATAATGGGGTCTATTAGTTCATAAAAAATACCAGTTTCTGTCATTATTACAACACATAGGGTGCATGGTGGCGCAGCGGTAGAGTTGCTGCCTTACATCACCAGAGACCCAGGTTCGATCCTGACTACGGCTACTTGCCTGTACAGAGTTTTACGTCCTCCATGTGAGTTTTCTCCGAGATTTTCGGTTTCCTCCCAAGATGTAAATGTTTGTAGGTTAATTGGCTTGGTATAAATGTAAATAGGATAGTGTTAATGTGCCGGGATCTCTGGGCGGTGTGGACTCGGTGGGCCGAAGGGCTTGTTTCCGCGCTGTATCTCTAAACTAAATTAAAACATGATCAGATGAGACATACAAAGAACATGTGAACCTTATCTGATGTTTCCCTTGATGTAGCAGCATGGTTGCATCCTCTAGTTTTGACAGCAAGCAGCAGGCAGAGTACAGCAGAGTCTTCTCTCTGGTTGTATTGCTGAAGGTGTTAAGCCAACCAGGGCTTTATGCCTCTTTTAATTTAATCTTGATGAGCTAACTGGCCACTATCCTTAAATACATTTTACCAGAGCTCCTTGAAGTCACTCTTGTTCAAACCTCACTGCTGGAATTCAGCTCACTGGTCCATGGACCAATTCTGTGGTCAGTTCTGAAGCCAGGTGGTCTTGGAAAAACCCAGACTTGCCATTGGTGAGCTGGTTATTTGTGCGTGAAAGGTAGACAAAAGGAATAGCAGATGCTGGTTTACAAAAAGAGATACAAAGTGCTGGAGTAACTCAGCGGGTCAGGCAGCATCTCCAGCGAACTTGGATAGGTGATGTTGCCTCATTCTGAAGGATCCTGACCTGAAATGTCATTGATCCATGTTCTCTAGAGACACTGTCTAACCCACTTGTTAGTCCAGCACGGTGTGTCTTTATTAGTGAGTGAATGTCACTTGTCAATGGCAGTTTCCATCTCTACTGACAATTGGAAGTAGACTGATTGACTGGTAATTATCTGGATTGGCTTTGTACTGCATCTTGTGAACAGCATTTATCCGAGCAGTTTTCGGTATTCTCAGCTAAATGCCAGTGTTGTAACTACACCGGAACTGATTGGCAAGGTGCACGAGTCACTATACCACTGATCCCACTAATATGTTCTGGCCCCATAGTCATTCACAAGTTCTATGTTACAATACCTTCTTATCCACTCTCTACACATCAGAGGCAATTTACCGAGGCCAATTAACCTACAAACCCGCACGTCTTTGGGATGTGGGAGGAAACTGAGGGGGTGCAATACTTTACCACCTTAATTTAATGCAAATGAAGCACAAATTAAAACTGGATTGCAGAAGCTATATTTGAAAGTTTATTTTTTTTAATAGGAATGGAGATAGAAGAGAGAACACTGAGCCACTGAGGCCAAATGACTTCCTCACATTATGTAATTTCAGTTTTTCGATAAAAGCTTTCCTCTATTGAGTCCAAGTTCAGCAGGCGGTTCAACAATTTAGCGTTGAGGTCAGGACAATATATTCTACACATAACATTTAACATTGGGCACAGCTCATGACCCTGTACGGGCTATAGCGGCTCTGAACCGGCCCTAATGAGTGCCCCCCCCCCACCCACCCCCTTTGGACAGTCTCCCTCGGATGGTCACGTCGATCAATTCAGCTTGTTTATTTATGTATTGTATTTATTTACCTTTCTTGTACATCAGTGGAGCTGCATACTAAATCTCGTTGCACTGACGTGCAATGACAATAAAAGATATATTATTATTATTATTATTATTATTATTATCAATCTGTTCTACCGAGGCTCAAGTTGTGAAGTTCAATTGCACATCAACTTGCATAAAAGTTCTTAACCTCATCATTTTTGTTCAGAGCCAGAATCCTGGGAGATAACAGGAGTGATTAAGTTTAATAAAACTAGACCCAGAACAGACCCAAACTAGACCCTCTCGAGACCCAGAGCAGACCTTGCCAATCACATGGTCATGGGGTGAATATCATTCAGCTTATTGCGTGAGAATGACAAGAACGTAGTACTCATCGCTGGAGGTAGAGATTCCTGTACAACGCCAATTGCATAGAACAATACAACACAGGGACAGGTTCTCCAGCCCACAATGTCTGTGCCAAAGATGATGCCAAAACAAACTCTTATATGCCAGCATGTGATCCATATACCTCCATTCTCTGCATATCCATGCACTTATCTAAACGTTTCTGAAATGCCACTATCGTATCTGCCTTCACCACCACCTATACTCTGTGCAAAATATCTGTCCTGCACATCTCCTTTAAGCTTCTCCCTCTCACCTTAAATCAATGGCCTCTAGTATTTGATATTTCCATCCTGGGAATAGGTTTTGACTGTCTACTCTATCTATGCCTCAAATAATTGTACATACTTCTATCAGGTCTCCCCTCAATTTCTGGCATTCCAGAGAAAAAAATCCAAGTCTATCCAACTGCATTTTGCAGCTAATACCATCTAATCCAGGTATCATCCTGGTAAACCTCTTCTGCACCCTTTCTGAATCCTCCATTATTAATGCAATTTTATTTTGTTACGTTATGATACTGGTGGAATCGAGGTTCTTCAAACTCCTAGTTTACCCCTGCAACATCTTCCTCCTGTTTCAGTTTTCACACCATCTCTTTAAGCTTTCCCACACCATTAATCTTCCATTTTCATCTACTGATAGGTTGTGCCTTGGTTGCTGAAACATGCCACACTGAATGCTGCCAACAAGAAACGATGATTGGTGAATACAGGAGCCCAAATCACCAGAAGGTAAATACAGCAACATCCCTTGATCATACATCATACAGTTGGCAAGTTACGTCAATAAACATCTCAGAATACCTCCAAGCAGAATTGGGAACTGCACATATATTCCATCTGTGAAAATCTTCTCATAGAACCCTATTTTAGAAAATACCTGGAGAGAGGTTCAGCATCCTTTTCTCTCCTTTCATAAAATCCAATCTATATCTATGTCTTCTACTCCTTTCATCAGTTATGCATGAGAGATTCAAAGAGAAGCAAGGATTCTGAACAGAATACCATTACCCCCATCTTATATTCAGGTGTGCTTCCAAATTAGTGGGCAGCATGGTGGCGCAGTGGTAGAGTTGCTGCCCAACAGCGCTAGAGACCCGGCTTTGATCCTGACTACAGGTGTTGTGAGTACAGAGTTTGTACGCTCTTCCCGTGACTGCATTGGTTTTCTCCGGGTGCTCTGGTTTCCTCCCACACTCCAAAGACATACAGGTTTCTACGGTAAATTGACTTTGCTAAAAATTATCCCTGGTGTGTAGGATACTGCTAGCGTACGTGGATCACTGATCAGCGCAGACTCAGTGGGCCGAAGTTTCGGTCACATGAACTAGATTTTAAGGAAATGGTTCTTTAAAATCTAGTTTATGTGACAGAAGATGTTGGAGTACCACCCTGATGCGCAGGGGGACATTTTTTGTTGTTTCATTTCAGCTGGAGTTTCCCAACAACCTTGTTTTCCAGTCTGGGCTGAACATTTGACTTTACAGCAAAAATCTGCACTCTAAGGGTAAACACTTCTCCTTCGATGCATGACAGTAAATAAAAATCATTGCCGAATCATCTGGTGCTTTAGTAATCAACTGCAAATGTGCAATTAATGCATGAATATTTAACTTTTGATTAACTTTCATTTAACATTTGAATTAAATGTGATTTCTGCTTGTGTTAGCTTTAAATAATGAAGGTGAACTATCATAGAAAGCCAAATAAAATTGAGACAGGAATAACCCACAAGGAACTATGAGTAGTGGAGGTCAAACTGGCATGCAACCCATTAGTGCAAAGCATTGGCAAAGCCCTGGATGAATAGAACAGTCAATTCATGCATTGGAGTGACTTTCACAGTATAAACTACCAAGAGTTCAAAGAATCACGAAATATGGTAAATTTAAATACAATTACATTGCATTTGATCGGACTCAGAATTGTTACTGTTGATTGTTAAGATGGGGAAAAAAGGGATTAAAGGGCCTGTCCCACTTGCTGTTTTTTTTTTGGCGACTGCCGGCGTCAAATCAGTGTCGCCAAAAGATTTTGAACATTTCAAAATCCAGCGGCTACAAAAAAAATGTTGCGACACTTGAAAAAACACCATGTGTCACGCCGCAAATTTATCGGTGACCTGATACATCAGTCAATGATGCCGGCAGTCGCCGAAAAAATCGCCAAGTGGGACAGGCCCTTAAGGATTTTGGTCTTTGTTTGCACATTATTGCATTCTTGTTTAGAAGGGGTGCCAGCGGTTATGGGGAGAAGGCAGGAGAATGGGCTTGATAGGGAAAGATAGATCAAACATGAATGAATGGCAGAGTAGACTTGATGGGCTGAATGGTCTAATTCTGCTCCTAGAACTCATGAACTTATGAATTAATTGTTAGAGGCTATTGGTCTAATCAGCAAATTAGCAGTTGTTTACAAAGGTTAGTGTTTCTCCCTGTCATTACAAAGGGGGTTATTCAACTGAAGGAACATTGGCTGCCTCAAACTGGAAACAGAAGTTGTTTTGGAACAGCTTGAATGCTAATGGGCACTTCTCTGAAACACCAGCAGTCTGTAATGAAACTTGGATAGTGTTAGCATGAAGAGCAGAGGAAATTAAAGTCCAATGTATGAAAGATTAAAGGACCAGGATGGTAACTGGAGGTTGGAAAAAATACCAGTAAGACCTAATTGAGGAGTAATATTGCAGGAAATATAAGGAAACACTTGGAACTGTGATTTATGATGGCTAGGCAAAAGAATTGGCTTTAAAATATTGAATTAGGTCAATAAGTGTGAAAAGGGGTTTTAGCTTCAACTGAAGAGACTGATAGAAGAGAAGAACTGGATTAAACAGTTAAAGAGAATGCACGGAGGGAGAAAATGTTCATGTGAACCTTTTAAAGGTGGTGGAGGCGAAAGTGAATTAGGAGAAGGCATAGGTTTGTATAAGATAAGCATTATCAATTGATAGGTTTACCAGTTGGAAGCAAGAGTGGAATGTTTGAGGAAGTCTCATTGTTTTAGAAGAAATTCTCGCTTCAGCATTTCCCACATATTTTATTTAAGTTTATTCACTGTGATGAGTAAAACCGAGTCCAATTAAAATGGATTTGTGAAAGAGAAATTTCCACGGAACCATATATGAAATAGATCATTGTCTTTGTGCCTACTATATTTGTATTTCCTTTTAAGCTTTCATGCATTGCAGGATGGAAAATGTTGGGCGTTCCGAGGTTCAGCTTCTAACCACACAAAGCTGATTCTGTGACAATTAATGTTGCCCAAGTTGTCAATGTTTCAGAAACGGTCTATTTTCAGCTTGTTTTGTTTCCCTGACAAAATATAGACTTTTGATAGTTTGACATAGCGATTTTAATTTTAACAAATGCTTTGTGAGTTAAACCAGCAGATGAATTAAAACATTAATTGCAGATTTGGCTAAAATACAAGAATTTTACTTTGTTTATTCAATGTATGTGTGTATATTGCAATTCAATCGTCCATCCTCAATTGCCTCTAAACTGAAGAGTCAGTTGAAAGTCATCCATGTTAGTGGGTCTGCAATCATATAGGGGCCAGATTGGGTAAAGATAGCAGATTTGTTCCCTAAAGGATATTAGAGGAGCTGAAATTCATGGAGCAACCCAATTCCATTATTGTTTAGAGTTTAGAAATACAGTGCCGAAACAGGCCCTTTGGCCTACCAAGTCCATGCCAACCAGCGATCCCCACACAGATACACTATCCTACGCACATTTGGGAAATTTTACAATTATACCAAGCCAATTCACCTACAAAGCTGTTCCTCCATACGTGTGGGAGGAAACTGGATATCCCGGAGAAAACACACACAAGTCATGGGGAGAACATACAGACTCCATACAGCACCCATGGTCAGGATCAAACTCGGGTTTCTGGCGCTATAAGGCAGCAACTCTACCTCTGCGCCACCATGCACACATGTGTTCTTTGATTTAAGATTTACTGACTTGACTAGAATATAATTTTCCCATTTGCAATGGTGGGATTCAAATTCCTGTCCCTGGAGCAAAAATTCTACAACTCTTTCTGCTAATCCAGTAATTCAACCACAATGCCATCATACAAATTCCAATAATTCACCAAAGAGACTCAGAAACATTCCATTTCATCTTTGTGGGGAAAAGGCTCAATTCTCATGAATAACCCTAAAACTTTATTCCATGTGATGTCTTTTCTCTGAATCCCAAGATAATATGCCTGCTTTAGATTTTTTAAAATATTACTTGTTGGGTTGATTTTTTTCCCCACCGCTTGTATCTAAATGTTATCTTTACGTTTCTGCCTTGTATCCCATTGCACTTTCATTGTGTGCAACTGAAGCAGAGGGGTGAAAAGTACTACTTTCATTTTTCATTGAGCTCATCCACACAGACTGCATCAAAGGTATTTGAATTCTCTGGGAGTCATTGCAAGAAGGGAATGGAATTCAAATGTCAGGTACAGAAGTGAACTCACGGATGTGTTTCTGGTATTGAATTGTTAACTTTATGTGTAGATTTCAGAAGCTTTTTTCTTCCATCGGTGAATTTACCCCTTAATGAATTTATCATGGTATTGTAGCAGCGCCTGCTAGCGTACGCAGGTATAGAACCCGGCGTTCGGAAGACGCGGTCACGTGACTCGGGAGGGGCTGTTGTTTTCGCGCGTTTTTTCCCCTGCGCACGTTAGTTCAGCGCTGACCACCAATGTGGCCAGACGTGTGTCTGTTAAACCTGTAGGCTGCAACTTAAGCTTTTGAATAAAGTATTGGTTGAAAACTCCAGGAGTCGTTTATCAGACCGCCAAAGTATCAGTTTAAATGTTGCTGATGGGGTATGAAGCAAAATGTTTGCAATGCAGTGGACTTCAAATATTTCCAATTTGCTGTAAGTATAACACTTCAATTAAATATTCCGGATACATGACAATGCATGTTCCAGCTGGTTGAAGACCAACCTACGCTGATTCCACATCATTACCTGGAGTTTACTACCTACAAGGCTTCCAAATCAAATATCATCTCTTCAGCATTTTAAATGCTCAGTCTCAACAAACCAAATGTTTTCTTATCTACTGTTCAGGGTGTGTATAAATATCACCAGACCCCAGAACCTGACCCTTCCCAGTCTGAAGAAGGGTCTCGACCCAAAACGCCACCTGTTCCTTCTCTCCAGAGATGGTGCCTGTCCTGCTGAGTTACTCCAGCTTGTTGTGTCTATCTTCCCTTCAAAAATATCAAGTCTTTCAAAAAAGATTTTTAAAACATGAAACCAGCAGCTATTATAGTATAACTTCTGCATTTTAGCTATGTATGGCTTAAACATTAATCGGTAGCTGAGTTTACATTAATTTTCTAATTTGGATTAGATTAACACATGCGTCAGTAACGGAGGCTGTCAATGTCAAATGATGGCAATGCCACTAACTCCAGGTGTGACCGATAATGAAATCAAATTTAATTGATCTTATTTATTTTACCATATTGTAACAATTCTGTAACTCAAGATGATCTCATAAATAATCAGACCATATTTTAAACCCCATTGTATGCAAAATGAACTTATCTCAGTTTGAAATTCGGGCACAACAATAGCTTCTGTGCTTCTGCATTGGGTAGATGTGAGTGAACTCAACTGATTGTGTGTTTAATTTGGATCGGGTCAAATGAAGTATACAGCATGGTAAAATTACCTGTTACTCACAATCTTTTCACACACTTGAGTTAACCTGGAAATCCTTGCTGTGGAATTTAGCAACTGCTAAATTTCTCAAGCTTTTCTTCATAAGATTGCCTTATTACAACCAAAATAGGAACCAGCGCCCAATGCTTTGATATAAATGAAATGCCGCCTGGTAACAGCTAATATTTAATCTTTACTGATTTACAGTTTTCCAATTTGCATGCATTTCAGTCTTTTGCCCATAAGTAAACATACCTGACTTAATTGCTGGGCAGATGTTTAGGAATTACTAAAATGGCAAACAACATTCGGGACCTTGCACGGTGAGCACAGTAAACCATTCAAAGTGCACAAGTTTCATCGTCATTTCGTCATTTTAACACTGTCTTAATACAGCATTTTCAAAAATATTTATAGCAAAAATTAAGATGTTTTCAAACAATGTTAGACCTGTTACAGAATTTGTTTAACTGCAGAGGGAGAACATAATAAAGTAGCTAAATTAATACAGACTAAAGATCAAATTTGTACACCAACTGGGTCATAACGTGATCCAGTCATGCAGGCCTGCAAGGAATGATGCACCATCTGCCAGTCGATATCCTGCCCAAAACCATTCCAGCCCTGAATGGCAAAGCAATGCATAAATGCTGACAAGTGTGTTGTCTAGCATCATCATGTGGGTGAAATATTGCAAGCCCACTCAATGAGCAACAGAAAACCGTTTGAAGTTGGCTTGAGAACAGATCCAACATTCAGAACCAGTAAAATGATGTTCAATCACACTTGATGAATTAAATATTTATACAATTAAAAATATGCAAAGAAATGAAAGTGAAAACCATTTAACTAGACAAATAAATCTATGTTAAAACTTAGTGCAACATGTTCCTCTCTGTTCAAATGGATTTGGAAACTTGGCATACATGCAATGGATAGACCCCCTTGCATCACTGCCTCCTAATTGCATCAGAC
The DNA here is from genome assembly GCF_010909765.2 of Amblyraja radiata. NCBI lineage: Eukaryota > Metazoa > Chordata > Chondrichthyes > Rajiformes > Rajidae > Amblyraja > Amblyraja radiata. Next base: position 13,916,845 of record NC_045973.1, read on the forward strand.
TTCTTTCCCTCCACCTCAGGACTTCATGAGTCTGAGGGCAGTTAGGAAAAGCCCAGACTAATGTAATGTTTCCGGCAACTTAGGTATTTTGCAGAGAAATGGGAATTGTGAACTTTGTGGCAATTGTGCTGAGAATTCAGCACGGAACTGTCAGCTTCTACCAGCAAGGTTTGGCCGATTAATCTGCTAAACTCAGCTGTGCACTGGAGAACATTGCTGAGCCATCAAGGGAGTTCAGCTAACTTTCCGAAAACCGACTAAACTGCCATTCTACTGATTCAGATCATAAAGACACAAATATATTAATTAATTATTAACTTGAATGAGGTTGATTAAATGGCAACTTAATTACACTGATGGTAAGTTTAAATGTCATAGATCAAAATTACAAATTGTTACCACTATTTTCAGAAGCAATACCAACTGTATCAGACGTTACAAGAAAACCACAGATATCTAAGATAACAACCTGACCTTAATTTTAAAAGGCCATTTATAGCAAGTAATTCTCGTGGCATGTTCTCCAGCACGAGACTCTCGTTTATCATATTGTTTACAGTGTACAGATGCTCCCCGATTTACGATGTTTCGACTTGCGATATTTTGACATTGATTGACAAACGCTCGACAATGGTTTACGATGAGTTTATCGGATCGTAACCCCATCGAAGATCGAGGGGCAGCTGTACTGCGTTTACATATTCTGTTGTGCTGCAGCAGGTAAGAATTTCATTGTTCTCTCTGGGACATATGAAAATAAAACACTCTTGAATCTTTGGCTCCTGAAATTTATGCTATTATTCCTTTTACTGTATTTCAATGAAGTATTAAAATGCAATTTTTCAAGAAACTGTGAGGTGCAATGGGTTGTTACATTACCATTTTAGCTCTAGGACCTAGTTTGAACTTATTTCTGATTGATGAAATCAATGTCTTTATTTCTTCCAGCTGCCAGGAACTTTCATGGCATAGGAAAGATAGGTAGGTAGGTTTATATTAATGCAGCCTATTATCTCAGCTTTCAGAAATGTCTTGAATCATTTCAGGGACAATGAATTATTTTGAAGTGCAGTTATAGTACAGATATGCAGTCCAAAACAAAATTTAAATTCTGCGCAGTGACATCCAGCAAACAAATGAATTAATGATCAATGGTTGCTGGATACTCAAAGTTAGCTTGGACAACAACAGGATGAATTGTTTCTCTCAAGTCCAGGAATACAGACCTAACATACACTATCAAATTCAGATGAGAGAGACAAAGAAGGCATGAGAAAGAATGCAAAAGAGAGTTTCCAACTGGCCTCTGCGATGAAAACTCACCCCTAATTAGATGAACTATGAAGAAAACCCATGCCAATATGACACTAATTGGCGATCTCATCCAAGCATTGACAGAAGAATGTAATTTCAAGCATGTAAACAAGGTTGGAGAGGAATGTGGTAAAGCTTTGCTTTGGACTCAACTGTAGTTGCATTCTTGGACTGCTAGCTTTTGAACATGAAGGGGCAGAATTTGCTGGGGAAAATAAAGCTAACGGCAAATTGTATTATTTGTATGTGGTACATCCTGGGCAAGGAGACGCGTAAACATGAATAGCCAAAGATTCCTATCCAATTCACAATGCTTTGCCTTCAGCTTCATAAACCAACATTTCACCCTTAGCCTCTGAATTATCTTGAGAATTGTATTTGGATTTTCTAATTCAACGTCACGGAACAGAGCTGATACCAAAACCAGCAAGCAGCAAAGTATCATATTTTTCCAGTTTTACATTGCAAAGAAATATCATACTTGGCTTTTTTGCTGTTTTTGTTATTTGTATTTTGCCATAACTTTTTTTTTTGCTGAAATTGCATCAGAACAAAAAGAACATCAGAGTAATAATCTATTGGACAAAGTTATTGTTGGTTCAGATTTCTCAAAGGTACATGATCATAAGAAGTCCAGAAGAGCTCTCTGCATGTTAGGACAATATCTATCTTTTTATAGACCTTACAAGACACATAACTGTCTCGACCCGAAACATCACCAATTCCACTTCTCCAGAGCTACTGCCTGTTTCACTGAGTTATTCCAAACTTTGTTGTTTAAATACTTGATGATTCAGGTGGATGATGACTTTCTAGGTATACAATACCTTACACGGCCCAGTGACATTGTAGTGATCGGTCCTGCCTTAGAGCGACCAGTGTTCAATCATGATCTCTGGTGCTATCTCTGTGGAGTTTGCACATTCTTCCTATGACTGGGGTTTCCTGCAAATGTTCTGGTCTCTTTACATCTGACAAAGACTTGTTTGTTGTTGAGATAAATGGCTTCTGCAAATTGTTCTCAATAGGATGGTGGCAGGAAAATTGGGATAGAGATTTCATGGGGATACAAGAGGGAAAATGGGAATTAGAGTAGATGGGATGCTTGCTGTTTGGAGCAGACACTGTGGACCAATGGCCTGTTTCTCGCCAACAGTCTGTCTGTCCTTTCCTTCTTTGTGTCTGTTTTGTATGTGTTAATTATGTTGTTCTTCACTTGTTTTATGTGGAGGGTTGGGGGGGGGGGGGGGGGGGGAAGTTGGGGGAAACCTTTTCTAATCTCTTACCTCAACGGAGATGCGATTTTTTCCGTATTGTATCTCCGTCCGCACTGCGGCCTAACATCGTGGAGATGGTGGCCTTTGCTGGAGATCGACCGGGAGTTCCATCGCGAGAACCTGCGGACTTACCATCACTGAATTTGCGATCCCAGTCATGGGTCGGCTTTGGGGCTCCAACCATGGGAGCCTGAGGGACTTTAACATCATGGAGCCCACCGTCTCTGGTTAGAGACTGACGTCGGGGACTCCAAGCCGCAGGAGTTTTGACCGCCCTGATGTGGGAGTTTCAATCGCCCCAACGCAGGAGTTTCCATCGCCCTGACGCGGGAGCTTCGATCGCCCTGACTGTGGATGGTTCGACTGCCCCGACCGTTTGAGAATAAAGAGGAAGGAGATTGGACCTTATTGCCTTCTAACACAGTGAGGAACGTGGGAATTCACTGTGGTGGATGTTTATGTTAACTTTTATGTAGTTGTGTGTCTTGTTGCTTTTTTTTTAGTATGGCTGTATGGTAATTCAAATTTCACGGTACCTTAATTGGTATAAGTGACAATAAACTGACCTTGAAACCTTACTATCTGAATGGTGTCAGATTAGGAAAAATGGGAGGTGCAATGAGACCTGGGTGTCCTTGTACATCAGTCACTGAAAATAAGCACGTGGGTGCAGCAGGCAGTGAAGAAAGCAAATGGCATGTTGGCCTTCATAGCGAGAAGGTTTGAATATAGGAGCAAGGATGTCCTACTGCACTTGTACAGGGCCCTGGTGAGACCACACCTGGTGGGACTGACATATGATGAAAGAATGGATCAACTGGGCGTTATCAATATCACTGAGTGTTAGATATTGTAGTGTTAGATATTCTTAGGGCTAACGGATTCAAGGGATATGGTGAGAAAGCAGGAATGGAGTAATAATTTTGGATGATCAGCTATGATCATATTGAGTGGCGTTGCTGGCTCGAAGGGCCGAATGGCCAACTACTACATCCATTTTTATTTCTATAGCTGAGCTCATCCTATCTCTATGTATCTGGCCCATGCCCATCCAAACATTTACTCTCTGTACATTTTATAAGCATCCCCATTGTACCCAACTCCACAGATTCCTCTGGCAGCTCATTTGATTTATGCTCCACCCTATGCTTGAAGAAATTGCCTCTCAATTTTTCAGTGAGGCACGGTGGCACAGCAGTAGAGTTGCTACCTTACAGCGCCAGAAACCTGGGTTTGATGCTGACTAGAGGTGCTGTCTGTACGGAGTTTGTATGTTCTCCCTGAGACCGCGTGAGATTTTTTTGGGTGCACCATACTCCAAAGACATACAGGTTTGTAGGTTAATTGTTGGCTTATGTAAATTGTCCCGAGTGTGTGGGATAGTGCTAGTGTACGCTAGTTGGCGTGGACTTGGTGGGCGGAAGGGCCTGTTTCCACGCTGTATCACTAAACTAAACTAAACTAAACTATCTTTTAAATCCATCTCCTCTCATCGTCAAGTTTTTCCTACTTTCCAGATTCCTCTACCCTGGCAAAAAGAAAATGAAGATCCACCTTATGTGCTCCATTTTGTATGCTCGATTAGATCACCCTCAGCCTCTTAAGCTCAAATGAAGTTAGTCCGAGGCTATAGATCCTCTCATAACTCAATCCATAGAGTTTTTTTTGTACCCTTTCCAGCTTAATGACAGGACAGCATGGTGGCACAGTGGTAGAGTTGTTGTCTTACAGTGCTCACAGCGCCAGAGACCCGGGATCGATCCTGACTACTGGTGTTGTCTATACGGAGTTTTTACATTCTCCCCGTAACCTTGTGGGTTTCCTCCGAGATCTTCGGTTTCCTCCCACACTCCAAAGATTTCTAGGTTAATTGGCTTGGTATAAATGTAAATTGTCCCTGATGTGTGTAGGGTAGTGTTGGGGATCGCTGGTCAGTGGAGACTCGGTAGGCTGAAAGGTCTGTTTCTGTGCTGTATTTCTAAACTAAACATCCTTTCTATGGCAGGGCAACAGAACTGCAGGTAATGTGCTAACAGATTTGAGTAGGTCCTGGTATCATGTTCAACACTGACATTGTGGGTAGAAGGGCCTGCACCTATGCTCAACTGTTTTATGTACAATGTTCTACTCCAAATGTGGGTCTCATCAACGTGCTGCAGCGTGACATCCCTGCTCCTGACCTTACCAATAAAGGCAAGATTGCCAATGGCTTCTTCATCATGCTGTCTACCTGTGTCACCACTTTCAGGGAATTATGTAGCTGTGTGTTCAAGATATTTCAGAGTAGAGGTGAAAAGGCAGCTCAACTATTAAAATTCTTTCCTTTTCAGTAAAAGATGGGGTTATATATGAAATCCTAACCTACGGTCTGAAAACTGGCTGAAATCGCCATCTGATTGGCATGTGAGATTTGATGATTGCAAACAAAAACTAAAGCTTTGCTTTCAGAGCTGTTGTAAATGTAGTCACTGAAATGATTCTGGTGTCCAAGGTAATTTGATATAAATAGCTCAAAGGAAAAAGAAAGTGCATCACGTTTGTTGGAGACACTGCTATTGTTGATAGAGCAATTATTGGATACGCCAACAGTCAATTTTATGGCAGGGTAGGATGGGGAAAAAGAACAACCGCACATGACGAAGATGGCACACCAGCACATAATAATTTGAGGTTTTTACCATTTCTGCATATTGCGATTATTTATCACTTTCAAAACAGAAGTAATAATGAACAGAAGTGTACATTTTATAACAGGCTATCTGACAGTAGTCGGGTGAAAAATGGTCAGACTTGTAAGAGAAAATATCACATCAGGGAGTTGTTATGAGCACAGCATAAGAAGTGTGCAGGATTTCAATTTATTCATGAGTTAGTGCAGCATCTAGAGAAAGCTACGGGCAAGGAAATCTCCCCACAGGGAAAACAAACAGCTTACGGCACTGCATTCGCAATTAAAAATTCTTATACGGTCATTAAAATCATTTCTGGTTTGTGAAATATGTTTACCTGTGAATAGTTTATTGCAATTAATAACCCTGAATCATTGATTAGAAATCCAAGGGGCGGTGGATAGGAAGACATACAGATTTGTTTTGCAAAATCTATATGCTTTCATTTTCTAAAGTGAGTGCCTAGTCATTTACAAAGGGAGTGGAGAGCTGCTATAATTCATGAATGTAACACGCTCAGAATTCATTCAGCACATTCCAGATTTCCTGGCATTCTCCACCCCAAAGGGTTAGGAGGCTAGAACATTGGGGGTTATTTGAAGAGGAGGAAGATAATGTCTGAAAAGGTATCCCAAACCGAAACATCACCCATCCTTTTTCTCCCGAAATGCTGCCGGACCTGCTGGGCTACTCCAGCACTTTATGTCTATCTTCAGTATAAACCAGCATCTGCAGTTCCTTTCCACACAGATAATATTTTAAATTAATGGGAAATGCGGGGTGATGAAAAACGGGCAGAAAAGAGTAGTTCATGAGCTCTTTGAGCAGAATTAGGCCATTCGGCCCATCAAGTCTACTCCACCATTCAATCATGGCTGATCCATCTTTCCCTCTCAACTCCATTCTCCTGCCTTCACCCCATAACCCCTGACACCCTTACTAATCAAAAATCTGTGGCAATGAATTCCACAGAATTACCACCATCTGACTAAAGAAATTCCCATTTCATCTCCTTTCTAAAGGTACGAGTTGAGGCATGGGGATAAATATTGATGGTGGGGTGAGTCTGGGGGATCAAGTGGCCAACTCCTGCTGTTGTTAAGCATCAAGAAGAGGCCAAAATGGTGCCTATCTATTCCCTCCACAGATGCTGCCTGACCCGCTGAGTTCCTCCAGCACATTGTGTGTTATTTTGTTGTTTGTTATTTTGTCTTGTTTTTTAGACCAGCGTATTGCATGGATTACTTAGGTTTAAGCTAAGAGTGCGTTTCATGTATCTTGTGTTTTATGACTGTTGACAGATCAATTTCCCTCCCTCTCATATCATGTTGTATCGTACACTTCTCAGCTACACATGGAACAAGATTTGTTCATTTATTGTTACTAAGTTCAGTGAATGTGAACTGTAATGCCCAGACAATAATTACCTCCAGAATTATACCTTACTGGTGCATTTTAGTATTTTACAAATTGGCTGGATACAAATCTATTTTAATGTGTTCCACAATGATTCTCTGGTTTCCAATTCAATCTAAATAATCACTCAAGATACGAATCTCACATCCTGTGCAGGATAATTAATGTGTAAAATATTTTAAGTGGACTCTAAGTGAATTTGCAAACTGCAATGAGGAGATTGCACATGGGAAACCAGAGCTCTCATATGCTTTTTGAATGAACAAGACAGAACAATAATGGCATCTATCATTAAAACATTACAAGAATAGTGGAGCTCAGGAGAGGATTTTGGGCCTGAATATTGTATTGCAGCCCAGTTTAAGGTCCTCAGCCAGTGCAGGTGAGAGGATGAAACATAGTAGACAGTATCAGCAAGGTCTTACTTGATGACACTCTCACCTTTGAGTCAAAAGACTAGATTTGAGTCTCATTCAAGAAACATGGGTTCAAAAGTGGGCGGCTGGTGGAGCCACTGCCTCCTAGTGCCAGAAACCCAAGTTGGATCCTGACCTCAGGTGCTGTCTGTGTGGTGTTTGCACATTCTCCCTGTGATTGTGTGGGTTTCCCCCCAGGTGGTCTAATTTCCTCCCACGTTGCAAAAGACATTCAGGTACGACATCGGTAGGCTAATTGCCCACTGTAAATTGTTCCTGTTGTGGAGGTAATTGATAGAATTGATAGCAAATGTGAAGGCTGTCCACTGTGCAAGAGCCTGGCCGAACATTTGAAACATAGATGAAGGACACAAAAGAAGAAGTGATAGCATCTGGGGGGAGTTGATGAGAATGATAGAAGATTAAACAAAATGGGATTAATGTAAAATTAGTGTTACGGGTGGTTAATGGTCAACATGGGCTCAGTAAGCCAATGGGCCCATTCCCATTCTGTATCTCTTTATGATTATGAAAATCTTCAGTCAATGCCGTTCTGATCTCTTGGTTGGATGTAAAATAGCCATGGCTAGATCTTGAAAAAAAAATCAGAGAAGTCATTCCAGCTGTCCTGGGCAATATTTATAATTCACTTAAGTTTGTTAAGATATGTTATCTGCAAGTAATCCTATTACTATCTGTGGTTGCGTGCTCTTCATAAATCATTTGGGACATTTCCCTTCTTACAACAGGGGACCAGGTTTATTGAGTATTTCAATGGCTGTAAAGCAACTTGGAGAATCCTGAGAGGAACATGCAAGCTATTACATAAATGCAACACCGTTTTCTTGTTACTATTACTCTAGTTTATTGAATGCAGAGCTTCACTATCAAAGCATTACATTTCCTTGCTGTGCTCTTCAGAGCTGCTGTCGCTGCAAGATTCTTGGGGCAGAATGAATGACTCTTACTGTTCTGCTTTGTACAGCACTTATTCGAAACTTTGTATTATAAATGTAGGCAACTGCAGTGGAACAATGAAATCTCAAGAAGAAATAATCAATGGTTTTGCATTAAATAACTGCATAAATACAGAACTACTGCTCAAGGGCATCTGAGAATAAAAACTTTCTGATGGTAGCTACCATTAATACTAACTACATGCATGCTAATTGTTCAGTTCGCCTATATTGGTCTCTGTACCATCGTCGTGAATACACCACCACACACTGCGGTTTGAAGTCTTGTGTGAAAACTCAAAGCAAAGTAGAGTCGCAATAATGAAGCTCCGACTGAAACACTTGAAAGAAAGGTTTTCCTTTTCAACAAGAGCTGCTTGATGTTATTTTGAAGCGTTCAAGGCTAAAAGCAATGGTGGAATAAGGCAGGGAGCGGGTGCTCTAATTATTTGATGTAAATGTGGATGCCTAAACCATGAAGGATAGAGAAGAGACAAACCCAAAATGCCACTGAACTCACTAATAAAGTGCATGCAGAAGCAGATCAAGTGAAGTCAGCAGCAGAAGTAACACATCTAGGATACAGAGACAGTACCAAAAAAATATTTGCAAACCACACACTCATGTGGTCAAATTCACTGAAGGCAAATGCCATCTTCCTGCAACCACTCTGCCATCCTCACCCACCGATTTGCAGTTTACTCCTTTACTGTTGTGTGGGTTGTGGTTAACATGTGCACCAGCAAAAAAATAATGCAAAGGAGAGGGAGGGAGAGGTGAAGGAGGGAGTGGGGGAGGGGGGGGAGGAGGACGAGAGGGGAAAGAAGAGGGAGGGTGAAGAGGAGGGGGAGATGTTATGCGAGATAATGGAGGAGGGGAGGGGAAGAAAGAGTAGGGGAGAGAGGGAGTGATTTGAGGAAGCAGAGGAGGGTTGGTGGAGGGTGGGGAGAGGGAGGATAATAGAGGAGGTGATGGGGACAGAAGAGGGAGAGTGAGATGCGTTCACAATGATCTTATATTTTACGTGATTGCCATTTTAAACTTTAAAACCGTTGCAGTCGCGCTCCCACTTGCCAGCCACGCCTGCGCAGTTGGGGAGGGTAGCCGTGAATCGTGTAACAACATGGATCTCTGACATCACAAAGTGAACCCGTTAGCCGCGCCTGCGCAGTTAGTGACTATGGGTGAGCGGTGGAAAATTGCATTGGGGGACGGGCCAAATGGGTCCGCACTTGGTCTAGTAATTTTATAACAGTCTATTATGTCAACCTTCAGCCTCCAATGTGCCAGGGAAAACAGTCCCTGCTTGCCAATCTCTCTCAGTAAATCAAACCCTCCAGTTCAGGCAACATCCTTGAAAATCTTTCCTGCATCTGCTCTAGCTAAAGAGCTTGCATAGATTTTTTTAAATTTACATTCAAATCGACAGACTCCTTAGTTTTAGCTTTTTTAAAACAGTTAATTCACATTCTCCAAAGTGCTGAAAAACATGGTCTTTATTTCAGTGTCATTATTTGACTTTCAGATGCTATTATATACAGCTCTCAGTTCAGCGCATCCTCTCAGGCATACGTTTAATTGTTATAACATTGTCTTAAAACGTCAAATTATATCATGAAGCATAAAAAAATTGATGCGATTAGAAAAAAGTCGACATATGAAGAAATTTGTCCTCAATCAATATTGCAAAGCCTGCTACATTGTAACAGGGGTGTTAAATCCAACAAAAAGGCATATAAATTGGCCAGAGAAACCAGCAAACCGGAGGACTGGGAGAAATTTAGAACTGAACAGAGGAGGACAAAGGAGTTAATTAAGAGGGGGGGGGGGGGGGGATAGCATGAAAGAGCTTGAGGGAAATATTAAAACATTGACTAAAAGATTATTTTGATATGTAAAAAGGAAAAGATTAGCAAAGACAAATGTAGTTCCCCTGCAATGAGAGATAGGTGAATTTATAATGGGAAACAAGGAAATGGCAGAACAGTTAAACGAGTACTTTGGTTCTTTCTTCACTAAGGAAGGCACAAACAATCTCCTGGAAATACTAGAGGACCGAGGATCTAGTGGGAGTAAGGAACTGAAGGGAATCCACATTAATCAGGAAATGGTGTTAGGTAACCTTTTGGGACTGAAGGCAGATACATTCCCAGGGCTTGATGGTTAGCATCCCGGAGTACTCAAGGAGGTGGCCCTATAAAATCATGGATGCATTGGTGATCATTTTCAATGTTCTCTCGACTCTGGATCAGTTCCCGTGGACTGGAGGGTAGCGAATGTAACCCCACTTTTTAAGAAAGGAGGGAGAGAGAAAACGGGGAATTATAGACCAGTTAGCTTTACTTCAATAGCCTTAAACCGGACCACCCGGGGAAAACTCACGGAGTCACAGGAAATACATACAAACTCCGTACAGACAGCACCCATAGTCAGGAACAAACCCGGGTCTTTGGCAATGTAAGGCAGCAACTGTGTTGCTGTGCCACTGTGCCGCCCCTAGATATTCAACCTAAATACTTAATATTTCTCCACAAAGTTGTGTTACATGTGCTTTTGGAGAACTGGTAGAACATGATTCCAATTGTGACACATTATTTCTGTCAAAAGAGAGGAACAATTGGCTACTCCTTTGTAACAAAACAATGAAAGATGCATCATTGAAGTGGCCAGGAAGTTATGCAGGCTCCAAAGTATGCAGCAGTTGACGGCCTGTCCCACTATGCCGACCTAATTTGTGAGTTTAGAAGAGTTTGCACTCGCCACAAACTTGCAGCATGGTCGACACCTGGTCCTAGGAGGTTACTGTAACTCTCCTTCATGCTCGAGAGAAGTTCCCGCATATTAGCGGCCTCAGTTTGGTCGAGTAAAAATTAGTCGGCATGGTTCTTTTGAATTCGTAGTGCAATGGTAGTGGGGTCACCATGTAGTTATAGGCAGTCAATGTAGCCGTAGGCAATCTCCTTCGCTGACCAGGCCTTTTAATTGGCTCATTGGAGTTATCAGAACCAAGGGAAACCAACCGGTAATGTTAAATGCCTGCTAAACTTTACTAAAAGTTGTCTGGCTTCTTAAAAGTGTCTCCACTCCTTCTCCCCCCTTCTCTCCCCTTCTCCCCTCTTCTCTCCCCTTCTATTCCCCCCCCCCCCCCCCCCCCCGCTCTCTAAAGGACTTACCGTACACTGTGCCAGACGTCTTTTACCTTCCTGTTCATCGTGGGTGTGAAATTCAGACAACGCTCCCCCGCTTTTCCTGGCCCCCACCTTCGCGATTTGTGTGTGTGTGTGTGCGTGCGTGCGTGCGTGCGTGCGTGTGTGTGTGTGCTGACGGTCGATCCAGCTCGAGGTTTCATCACTGACGGTCTATCCAGCTCGAGGATTTTCAGGCGAGTGCCCTCGAGCTTGAAGGTCGAAGACAGTTGCTGAAAAGTCGCGTTAGTGGGACAGGCCCTTAATAGAATGAAGCCGCAGCAAAACTTAGAATTCATGTCAGCAAATTCAGTCCACGACAGAAGATGATTACATCTTATCTCATCTCATCTCATCTTAACTCATCTCTGAAGGTTTATTTAACCTCATGATCCTTAAAAGATGTTTGGAATTCAAATATCTATTTGTCTTTTTTAATGACGATACAAGGAACAGTGGATTCTGGAATCTTGAGCAAAGCACAAAGTGCTGGGGGAACTTAACAGGCCAGGCAGCATCTGTGGAGGGAATGGACAGGCAACGTTTGCGGTCAGGACCCTTCTGCAGACTGACTATGGTAAGGAGAAGAGAGTTGGAAAAGAGAGGTTGGGGTCGGACAAAGCCTGGCAACTGATAGGAGTATTCGGGTTAGGAGGAGGTTAGTTTGCCAGATGCATAGCGTAAGTGACAAAGGCTAGAGGTGAAAGTGAAACAAAAGGTTGTCAGGTTAGGAGAGAAGAGGGCTGAATTGCAAAGCCAGTAGGAAGGATATGTTCTATTTTTCACAGAAAATGCCTCAATTAGATAATTTAAGAGAAAACATTTATTTTCCTTGATATTTGAAAGGAGAATTCAAGGATAAACTGCAATCACTTTTACACAACAAGAGCTGCCGTAAATTGAATGTCATGAATGACAAATAAGTTTGAGACAAAACATTCTTTATAGTTTATTTAAAATGCAAATCTTGAATTTTGTGAAAAATGTTCACACTCTTTAATAATAAAATAAAAGATTTGGCAAACAAGATTTAAAAAAAGCAACTATTGCAAACAAGGCTAAAAGATTAATATGCTGGAAAATTTTGCATATTGAAATATATTTCAAAACCAGCAGCTGCCTGTTGACAAATGTTCCAAGTTACTGACTTTACAGTGAGGAACGTTATGCTCCAACATTACTCAAATAACAAGTAATCAGTAAATCTGGAACATGGGCCACGGAACCAGGGGAGGGGGGGGGGGGCCTGCAGCCCCTCCACTTTTTTGGCGAGACATGCATCATAACCCCAAATTATTGGGCCCGCAGGCGTATTTTTCTCTTCTTCTGAGGACCACCGACATCCAGAATCTCGGAACAAGCGCACAGTGAGCGAGTCAAAACCATGACCAGTCGTGGCGAAAACCGACTGCCCCTCCAAAACCCTCACTCCCCTCCGCTCAACGGCCAATCACAGCGCGGTTCACAGTCGAGATTATGGGGCAGTGAACGAAGCGCTGTGATTAGCCACCGAGCGGAAGGGAGGGCCCCGAGAGAGAGAGAGAGAGAGAGAGAGAGAGAGAGTTGGCCCCAAGAGGGAGGGAAGGAGAGAGAGTCGTCCCCGAGAGGGAGGGAGAGAGAGGAAGAGAGAGAGAGAGAGGGGGGGGGGGAGGGGATATATCCCCCATTTTTTAAGTTGGGGGATGGCCTGTATTAACCCCTGTTTTTGGAGGTCGAGCAACAACAAAAAAATTACAATTGTTCCACCCTCCAACACCATCCCCCTGCTCGGTCTCTCCGCTCCCTCACCGCGTACCCCCGAGGCAGGTGATCAGTGAACGCTCAGCCCCCCACTTTCAAAAATGTTCCGCGGCCCCTGTCAAATATATATGAGCAATACCATGAAAAGGATCCCTCAGTTATTTAGTGTTTGGAAGATCAATATGATAAAAGCTTTCTCAGAAATTAAACTACATTAAGTAGTTTCATAAACTTAGATTTGGTGATAGAAGTCAAAGCATTCAGCAAACTTTGTATCTATTTCTATAGAAAATCTGCTTTTATTCACAGGAACTGTAATTGTGGTGAAACACGATGGACAAGTTAAATCCCTCTTTTAGAAATTGTGAATGTCATGCAAGCATAATGCGATGTAATAATAATTGCAAAGCGATATCAGTGTAGCCTATTTGACTTAAAAATCTATTGCTCAGTTTACTGTGATGCACAAAATGATTCCTCATTCTATGAACTAAAGATGGAGCACAATCTGATCCTACTTAATATTTGGATTGATTGCTTGAAGGATAATAAACAATTTACTCTTTTCCACGCCAAGTACGAATGATCCGAAATGCTATTGACTATAAATTTGCAGCAAAGAACCATCAAAGGAGCCTGAGATAAAGACCAAAATGGACGTGCCTGGAAATTTGATCACGCGTAAATGGGAACTCAAATCTTGTGCTGCTTGGTTAACCCATTCCGATAAATGCCAGTCTAGGTCGGAAGCAGTATTCAATCATATTCTGCATGTAAATATCTCGAACCATAGAGCCAAGCAGCATGGAAACAGGCCTTTTGGCTCACTTTGTCCACACTGATCAAGTTGCCATTCTGTATGATGCCCATTTGCCTGTATTTAGCCTATATCGCTCTAAACATGTCCTATTCATATATCTGTACGAATGCATTATTAAAGTCATAATTGTATCTGCTTCTACAGCTTCTTCTGGCAGCCCATTCTAGAGTGTTTAAGAAGGAACTGCAGATGCTGGAAAATCGAATGTACACAAAAATGCTGGAGAAACTCAGCGGGTGCTGCAGCATCTATGGAACGAAGGAAATAGGCAACGTTTCGGGCCGAAACCCTTCTTCAGGCTCATTCTAGATTTGGCCTACCTTCTGAATGCCATTATTGCGGCCGAGACTACTATTAAATCTCTCCCCTCTCACCTTAAGACTAGGGCCTCTAGTTTTAGAATCCTCTTTCATAGAAAAAAGACTCTGTGGGCTATTTCTCTACATTCTGTACTTAATCTGGGATTGTAGCTTTGTAGAACAATAATCTACTGAACTGTATGCAAAAAAAAAAGAATTTCACTGCACCTTGGTATATGTGACAATAAAGAACTGTTGAACCATTGACCAACGATGATGCAAATATCTCTGCAAGGGCTCCTGCACTTGGTCAGGCCCTGCAGGATTTATCCAATTTAATGCATTTTAAATCAGCCAGTACCTCCTCTTTTGGTAATTAGTATATAATCTTTTGTTCAGTAAAAATGGATGAGAAATATTCATTTAATATCTCTCCCATCTCGTCGCTCTGCACAAAGATGGTATTGTTCATCTTTAAAGACAACTTTTCTTTCCCGACCCATTCTTTTATTCTCAATATATCTGTAGAATATCATAGGATTTTCCTGCACTGTGCCTGTTAACTCCAGTTCATTTTCTCTTTTGCACTCCTAGTTGCTTTTTTGTGCATTCATGTACAGTTCTCATTTGGGATTCACTTGATCCCGACTATCTAAATCTGACATTCATTCGCCCCTTCTTTTTCTGACCAGAGCTTCAACATCTTGAAAGAACCGGAGATCTTTAACCTTGACAGCCTTGCCCTTCCCCCTAACAGGAACATGTTGACACTGTAGTCTTGCCATCTCACTTTTGGAAGCCATCCCCTTACCTGCAAAGACACTCACCCAATTGAGCTCTGCAAGTCCCACCCAAAGCCTCCAAAATCGGCCTTGCACCAATTTAGTGCTTTAACTTGTGGACTAGTTATATCCTTCTCCATAATTCCTTTAATAATAAAATAATTATTGTCACTGGAGATATCTTCAATCTCCATACACATTTGCTCCTCTGATTTCCATTGACTGTTGGACAGCCCCATCAAAGTGATAATTCCCTTCCCGATTATTTTATACTCATATTGCCTCACTAGACGATTCCCCCTCAAGAATATCCTCACTAGAGCTGTAATTATGTCATCCCTGATGAAAAGGTAAACCCCTTCCTCTTCTCTTACTTGCATCTCTATCACAGAGGAGTTGGAGTGGAGTGCAAGAACTATCTTCCTTTTCTCAGATTATTACTTCTAGAGAAGAAGTACAGGACTAAAGGCAGGAGGTGATCGCAGATCATTCCATGTCTAGATCTTCCTGGATCTTGGCGAATTGTGGAAAGAAATACTACAACCTTACAAGATCCATCACAATTAATGCTTTGACACCGTGATCTAAATTTCACCTGCTGTCTTGAAATAATGACAACCGTTCACATGCATAATTCAATCGAGCAGCCATTTCTCAAGTTCACTTCTTCTATCCTTTACAAACTTTGCCCTTCCGAGCAATGCAAAGCTCAAAGCACACACCACCCCAACAACCGTGTCATTGCAGCAATTTCTTATCAACTTCCCTCTTTGTCTAGCAGTATATAATAACTTGCAGCTGGCATCCAGTGAAATCATTTTTGAAGGAGATCCCTTCCTGTACCTGGAAGGGATGATTCTCCTTCACCTGACCTCTGGGATCACATGACTATCATGTCTGCTGGTGCTGAGAATGTATTAGTTGTGCCAAGTGCACATTGATCACTGGCCTTTCACTGCGCCTCTCTCCCTCATGGCTTTGAATGCCTTATTCATTGCTGCATGTCTGCTGGGTGCTTTTCAGAATACCATCATGCACTCACCACTCCCAATATCTTCTTTCTGTCCTTGAGAATGCAATACCTCAGAAAAGGATCCATTTAGTTACCCAAGTCTTACCCTGCCACAGGAGCAGCACTTCACAGAGGACGATGAGTAAGTGAAGAAAGATCTATACTATTGTGCCATATGCCAGCATGCACCAGCTTAGATAGAATCATATTCAGGGTAGTACTGGTGCAACTAGGGGCATGTGTTTCATGTTAAGAGGCACATGGGATGAGTAGGTTACAGCTAAGCCGAATGATAGGGAAGTCTATGGTCCAGCTCCCTGAGGGAGAAGTTAGATATCGGGCCTGCCTGGAGTAGTTGAATGAGGTTTAAGAAGGAACTGCAGATGCTGGAAAATCGAAGATAGACAAAAATGCTGGAGAAACTCAGCGGGTGAAATGAGGATGATATTTTGGGTGCAGGGGGAGGAAAGCTGCTGAAGATGCGTGTAGAAATCCCTGCCATGTTACCAACCTTCTCGATGAACTACAAGGGATATTAAGGAGCACAAGTGACTTGACCTCTCATGTCTTGTAAGAAATTACCTAGGGGAAGAAAGTGGCTGAGGTTTTGTGTAAAAATCCCAGCCACGCTATCAACCTTCCTGACGGGAGATATTGAGGAGCACAAGTGACTTGACCTCTCAGTCCCATATACCTGCGCTCAGACCATAACCCTCCATTCCTTTCCTGTCCATATAACTATCCAATTTATTTTTAAATGATAAAAAATGAACCTGCCTCCACCACCTTCGCTGGAAGCTCATTCCACACAGCCACCACTCTCTGAGTAAAGAAGTTCCCCCTCATGTTACCCCTAAACTTCAGTCCCTTAATTCTCAAGTCATGTCCCCTTGTTTGAATCTTCCCTACTCTCAGTGGGAAAAGCTTATCCACGTCAACTCTGTCTATCCCTCTCATCATTTGAAAGACCTGTATCAAGTCCCCCATTAACCTTCTGCGCTCCAAGAATAAAGCCCTAACTTGTTCAACCTTTCTCTGTAACTTAGTTGCTGAAACCCAGGCAACATTCTAGTAAATCTCCTCTGTACTCTCTCTATTTTGTTGACATCCTTCCTATAATTAGGCGACCAAAATTGTACACCATACTCCAGAATTGGCCTCACCAATGCCTTGTGCAATTTTAACATTACATCCCAACTTCTATACTCAATGCTCTGATTTATAAAGGCCAGCACACCAAAAGCTTTCTTTACCACCCTATCTACATGAGATTCTACTTTCAGGGAACTGTGCAGAGTTATTCCCAGATCCCTCTGTTCACCTGCATTCTTCAATTCCCTACCATTTACCATGTACGTCCTATTTTGATTTGTCCTGCCAAGATGTAGCACCTCACACTTATCAGCATTAAACTCCATCTGCCATCTTTCAGCCCACTCTTCCAACTGGCATAAATCTATCTGTAGACTTTGAAAATCTACTTCATTATCCACAACCCCACCTATCTTAGTATCATCTGCATACTTACTAATCCAATTTACCACACCATCATCCAGATCATTGATGTACATGACAAACAACAGTGGACCCAACACAGATCCCTGTGGCACCCCACTAGTCACTGGCCTCCAACCTGATAAACAACCATCCACCATTACTCTCTGGCATCTCCCATTAAGCCACTGTTGAATCCATCTTGCTACTCCACCATTAATACCCAACCATTGAACCTTCTTAACCAACCTTCCATGAGGAACCTTGTCAAAGGCCTTACTGAAGTCCATATATACAACATCCACTGCTTTACCCTCATCAATTTCCCGAGTAACCTCTTCAAAAAATTCAAGAAGATTAGTCAAACATGACATTCCAGGCACAAATTCATGTTGACTGTTCCTAATCAGACCCTGTTTATCCAGATGCTTATATATATTATCTCTAAGTATCCTTTCCATTAATTTGCCCACCACTGACGTCAAACTAACAGGTCTATAATTGCTAGGTTTACTCTTAGACCCCTTTTTAAACAATGGAACAACATGCGCAGTACGCCAATCCTCCGGTACTATTCCCGTTTCTAATGACATTTGAAATATTTCTGTCATAGCCCCTGCTATTTCTACACTAACTTCCCTCAATGTCGTAGGGAATATCCTGTCCGGACCTGGAGACTTATCCACGTTTATATTTCTCAAAAGTGTCAGTACTTCCTCTTCTTTGAATCTCATAGTTTCCATAGCTACTCTACTTGTTTCCCTTACCTCACATAATTCAATATCCTTCTCCTTGGTGAACACCGAAGAAAATAAATTGTTCAATATCTCCCCCATCTCTTTTGGCTCTGCAGATAGCTGTCCACTCTGACTCTCTAATGGATCAATTTTATCTCTGGTACTCCCTGCCACAGAGGGTAGTCGAGGCCAGTTCATTGGCTATATTTAAGAGGGAGTTAGATGTGGCCCTTGTGGCTAAGGGGATCAGAGGGTATGGAGAGAAGGCAGGTACGGGATACTGAGTTGGATGATCAGCCATGATCATATTGAATGGCGGTGCAGGCTCGAAGGGCCGAATGGCCTACTCCTGCACCTAATTTCTATGTTTCTATGTTTCTATCCCTCGTTATCCTTTTGCTATTAATATAGCTGTAGAAACCCTTTGGATTTACTTTCACCTTACTTGCCAAATCAACCTCATATCTTCTTTTAGCTTTTCTAATTTCTTTCTTAAGATTCTTTTTACATTCTTTCTACTCCTCAGGCACCTCATTTACTCCATGCTGCCTATAATTATTGTAGATCTCTCTCTTTTTCCGAGCCAAGTATCCAATTTCCCTTGAAAACCATGGCTCTTTCCAATTTTTACTATTTCCTTTCAACCGAACAGGGACATAAAGATTCTGTACTTAAAATGTCACCTTTAAATGTACTCCATTTCTCTTCCACATCTTTCCCATAAAACAAACTGTCCCAATTTACTCCTTTTAAATCCTTTCGCATCTCCTCAAAGTTAGCCTTTCTCCAATCAAAAATCTCAACCCTAGGTCCAGTTCTGACCCTCTCCATAATTATATTGAAACTAATGGTATTGTGATCACTGGTCCCGAACTGTTCCCCAACGCATACCTCTGCCACCTGACCCGTCTCATTTCCTAACAGGAGGTCCAGCACCGCCCCATCTCTAATAGGTACTTCTATGTATTGCTGCAAAAAACTATCCTGCACATATTTTACAAACTCCAACCCATCCAGCCCATTTACAGAATGTGTTTCCCAGTCTATGTGTGGAAAATTGAAATCTCCCACAATCACTACCTTGTGCTTACTACTAATATCTGCAATCTCCTTACATATTTGCTCTTCCAATTCGCGCTCCCCATTTGGCAGTCTATAATACACCCCTATAAGTGTTGCTACCCCTTTCCCATTTCTCAGTTCCACCCAAATAGCCTCCCTAGACGAGCTCTCTAATCTATCCTGCCAAAGCACTGCTGTAATATCTTCCCTGATAAGCAATGCAACACCTCCACCTCTTACCCCTCCAATTCTATCACACCTGAAGCAACGAAATCCTGGAATATTTAGTTTCCAATCACAGCCCTCCTGCAACCATGTTTCACTGATTGCCACAACATCATACTTCCAGGTGTCAATTCAGGCTCTAAGTTCATCCACCTTTCTTACAATGCTCCTAGCATTAAAATATACACATTTAAGAAACCCACCCTCTCTTATTCTCTGTTTATTGTCTTTTTCTTCTCTCTCCCCTACATTTTGGGTCAGAGTGCTACCATTCTCTGCCTCCTGCCTCACACACTGACTGCTAGCTTTCCCAATTTGAGTCCCTCCCCCCAACCATACTAGTTTAAAGTCTCCCCAGTAGCCTTTGCAAAACTCCCCGCCAGGATATTGGTCCCCCTCGAGTTCAAGTGCAACCCGTCCTTTCTGTGCAGGTCGCACCTTCCCCAAAAGAGGTCCCAATGATCCAGAAACTTGAATCCATACCCACTGCACCAGTCCCTCATCCACTCATTTATCCTCCACCTCGCTCCATTCCTACTCTCACTGTCGCGTGGCACAGGCAGTAATCCTGAGATTGTTACCTTTGCAGTCCTTCTCCTTAACTCTCTACCTAACTCCCTAAATTCTTCTTTCAGGACCTCTTCTCTTGTTTTACCTATGTCGTTGGTACCTATATGTACCACAACCTCAGGCTCCTCTCCCTCCCATTTCAGGATTTCTTGGACACGTTCAGACACATCCCTGATCCTGGCAACAGGGAGGCAAACTACCATCCGGGTCTCCTGTCTGCGTCCACCGAATCGCCTATCCGACCCCCTGACTATAGAGTCCTCTATTACAATTACCCTCCTCTTCTTTTCCTTACCCTTCTGAGCAACAGGACCGGTCTTTGTGCCAGAGGCCCGGCCGCTGTCGCTGCCCCCAGGTAGGCTGTCTCCCCCACCCTTACTCAAACATGAGTACTTATTTTTAAGGTGTACAGCCACCGGGGTACTCACCAATCCCTGCCTCTGCCTGTTGCCCTTCCTAATTGTGACCCAGTTTTCTGTCTCCCGTGGTCTTGGAGTGACCACCTCCCTGTAACTCCTTTCTATGACCTCCTCACTCTCCCTGAGCAGACAGAGGTCATCGAGTTGCTGTTCCAGGTTCCTAACACGGTCCCTTAGGAGCCCCATCTCGACGCACCTGGCGCAGATGTGGACGTCTGGAGGGCACTCAGACTCCATGACCTTTCACACCTGACATCCAGAACAGTAAACTGCCCTGGCCCTCATTCTCCCCCTTATCCGAATACAATAAAGCCTTACCCGGGATACAAGCCAATCAGCTGCTTCCTCTAGTCCGTTCGACCAATCAGAGGCTTCCACCAGCCCCCTTAATTTGAAGTGTGACCTGCGAATGGAACGTTGCAGATTTTGGCTCCTCCTCCCTCACCAATGGCTCCTGGGCCTCTGCTGAAACAAGCCCCGCGATGGGTTTTACACTCACCACATGGATGTCGCTCCTCCCTCACCAACGGCTCCTGGGCCTCTGCCATTATAGCCGAACCATTTCATTGAAATGTGCATTGAAATGGAGAGTTAGTAGCTTAATAAAGATATCATGCACACTACAATGCCCTGAGTCTGTGCAATCTCAATGATGAATGTTTATTGAATGTGTTTTAACCAGACACTTCATGGAGGATGTTGTGTGGTTTAATGTGTCCAGGTTCTGGAAGAACCTCAGCATTTGCCTTCAAGAAGGAGATGGAGTTGTTACAGTGAGCTGTCGGGAATATTTGTACAAATTGATCGGTGTCGAGGAGGATAGTCATCACCTGTTTACTTACATTGCCTTCTGCGTTGGATGTTTGTGTTCTAGTCAGATTAATCATAGACTTCACAGCCTTCATGTGAAACTGACCTGTCATATGGCATTCTGAGAAGCCACACATAGACAACACATCATGAGATTTCAATGTTGATGGTGAAATAATCCTCCATAGTCATTCCAGAACAGTGTTTAGTTTAGTTTAGTTTAGTTTATTGTTGTGTGTACCAAGGTATAGTGAAAAGAGTTTTTGTTGCTAACTAGTCAGTGGAAACAGTCTCCATGGATTGTCACCTTGTCATGGTGGAGAAGCTTGTGTGGTCCTGAGATCCTGAGAGCGATGCTCCTGGTAGGGCCACACATGGCGGTAAGGTCATGGCAAGGGGGAGGATTTTGACAAAGAGTAATCCAACCAAGATCTCAATGGTGGGACAGGGCGAGGATGATGGCTGACCTTAGTGGAGCGTCACAATGGCTGGGAAGGCGGATGAAGGCTGCTGCAGAAAAGGGTCTCCAGTCGTCTTGGACTCCATGCCACTGGATCCTGACCCAGATGTGTGGTGGCTGTCCGTGCACCAGTCTCCCCACGTGAAACAAAGTCACACACTGGCATCCTCCAACCCTGGAGACACCCATGGTCAGCCATGACTGAAGGGGGCCTAAGAAGAGTCAGCGGAAAGACTATGCATGATTACAATCGAGCCGCCTACAGTGTAGAGATACATGATAAAAGGAATAACATTTAATACAAGATAAAATCCAGTAAAGTTCAATTAAAGAGAGTCCAAGAGTCTTCAATGAGGTAGATTGCAGCTCAGGACTGCTCTTTAGCTATTCATTGGATGGTTCAGTTGCGTTTTAATAGCTGGGAAGAAACTGTCTCTGAATCTGGAGGAATTGTGAAGAAGAAGAATGAAGTGAATTACTTGTTGTGAAAGTCCGTTGATCCGTACACACATCTGTACCTGATGGGAGAAGGAGAAGAGGGTATGACCGGGGGAGACTCCTCCTTAATTATGCTGGTGACCTTGTCAAGGCAGTGTAAGGCATCCATGGTGTAAATGGCAGGGAGGTTGGTTTGTGTGATGGTCTGGGCTTCGATCACAATTCTCTGCAATTTCTTGCGGTCTTGGATGGAGCAGTCCCCAAATCATGCTGTGATGCATCCTGGTGAAATACTTTCTCCAGCGCATCTGTAGATGATGGTGAGAGTTTCTGGGGACACGCCAAATAATACAAGCAACTGTAGAGGTTGTGCTCATGTTATACTGGGACACATCTTTAGACTATTTTCCCAATTCAAAATTAAATTATTAATTTGGACATGCAAGTGAAATCATGCAAAATGAATTCTCTACCACAAGCTCCCTCAGGCATCAGTGGTAATGACCAGATAATCCACTTTAGCAATTTAATTGAAGTATAAATATTGCTTAGGACATGAATATAAATTGCTCGCTCCCCCTTGAAATAGTGTTATTGAATCTTCCACGTCGTTCTGAGCTAGTAATTAGATTTTGGTCTGACTGTGTAGCACTCATTCAGTGCTGCAAAGAAGCACAAAGTTACATTTTCATAAGGCAGCACGGTGGAGCAATGGTGGAGCTGCTGCCTTACAGCACCAGAGACCCAGGTTTGATCATGACTGCAGATGCTTGCCTGTACGGAGTTTAGTGGGCCGAAGGGCCTGTTTCCGTGCTGTACCTCTACTCTAAAAAACTAAAAAAGGGGAAAGAAGTCTTCCAATTATGCACAAAAACATGTTGCTTGTACATTTAATTGTTTTGTAATAACATTAATGCAAAATGCATTTTATGCTTGGAAAACAGTGGCTGCTGAAGAAGTACAGAAGTGGCTTCATTAATGCAGAAACTTTATCTCGACTGAAAAAAATATTTTTAAGTATAAGCTATAATTTTGCCAGTAAAATGGTGGTGCAGATTTTGTTCCATGAAAGCCCCTTCTCTCGGTTTTGACAGACGTGATGAACTGCAACTTCCAATGTTAAGGGTCTGGAAGAAGCCCTAAAATCCACGGTTTACTGTATGGGGCTTATAATACTCACCTTTTATTGGGCTAGGACTGAGCCAATGTGCGATAGATGGATTACTGGTGTCAAAATAAACGGATCAACGGACTTTCACAACAAGTAATTCACTTCATTCTTCTTCACAATCGACTTCCTCTCTACAAAGAGTTCCAGACTTAAAATGACACCATTGATCAATAAGGCATTTGAAAGTAGTTGTAATGCCACGAAGAATAAAGTATTTCAAGAGCACAGAAAGTTCCAGGGCTTGACTTAAGAATTCTACTGAGTCAGTAAACAACACGATAGTCATTGACTATGCTTTTATGCTGTGCCTGACCCATTTTGCAGCAAGGAAAACAAAGTAGCATCAAATAATACCATCGATTAGTTTATTTTTCTCTGAAAACCAGGCCAGAAGTTGACATTTTGGTTGATTATCACAAGGTTTATTTTCGACGGCTGAACATATATTTTTCAGGTGTGATTGTTGAACTAACACCGTAATCTCAATGCTTCTTTCAAGCAACAAATGTTGGGTCAAGCCTTGCTGGATTTGATCCCTGCCACCCAGACTCTACTCCAGCATAGGCTGGTGACAAAGGGCAAGATGAACTGAATCTGCAACTCTGGGTTAGTAAAATCCAAACAGTGACTTGGCCCAGACTGCACAGCCCAGTAACGCAACTCCTCCAAAATGACCTGACATCTTTACACGGGAGGTAAGAATTTGAAGAGCTATTTCAACACTATAAAACACTGCTGCAAATAATTTGTTTGAATATTTTGAAAAATAAAAAAATGAAATAAGAATAACATTACCACACAGGAAAATTATTAAAGCAAGAAATTAAAGAAAATAAGATGGTGGCACGGTGATGTAGCGATAGAGCTACTGCCTTACAGAGCCCGAGACCCGGGTTTGATCCTGACTACGCGTGCTTGCCTGTACAGAGTTTGTACAATTTTCCCTATGACCTGTGTGGGTTTTCTCCAAGATCTTTGGTTTCCTTCCACACTCCAAAGACATACACGTTTGTGGGTTAATTGCATTGGTATAATTGTAAAATTGTTCCTGGTGTGTTTAGGGTAGTGTTAATGTGCTGGGATTACTGGTCATTGCTGACTCGGTGGGCCAAAGGGCCTGTTTCTGTGCTGTATCTCCAAACGTGAACTAAACTAAATAACTTAGCATTTTCCTCTCAATCCCCAGGTAAGAAATCCTCCCTGAAATGAATGGTGTTCCAATCCTCTGCTAAAGCAAAATGGACAGATTTTGCAGTAGGTACAGTATCTCTGGCTCAACTCCACCTTGGGTGCAAGATTCAGTTGGTCTGTGACCGACTCACCCGGCTGAGATGGAATGCAGTCCTTTCCATTTGGATGAACCAACCATTGCCAGTGTGATTAAAACTATCCATGGGTTGTTCTGTGAGGTGTTCTTAACTTAAAATTTCTTCTCCCCATTTAGTTTCAAAACTTACATATTTATTTTTTGAAGGTGCAACATAAATCTCATGATTATATGGCTTTCATCCCAAACCTTAAAATATACAGTTAATGGCAGGATCGTAAACAACATAGATGGACAGAGGGATCATGGGGTCCACGTCCAGAAGTAACAACGCAAGTAGATAGAGTGGTAAACAAGGCATACCGTCTGCTTGCCTTCATCAGTCGGGACATTGAGTGTAAGAGTGTGGAAGTCATGTTGCAGCTTTACAGGACTTTGTCTCCTCCCACCCTCCCATCCGCCCGCCCTCGGGCTCCTCCTCCTCCTCCCCTTTTCCTTCTTTCTCCCCCCCCCCCACCCCCCATCAGTCTGAAGAAGGGTTTCGGCCCGAAACGTCGCCTATTTCCTTCGCTCCATAGATGCTGCTGCACCCGCTGAGTTTCCCCAGCAATTTTGTGTACCTTTAGTTTGGTTATGTTTGGAGTTATGCATGCATACTGGCAGCAGCCTCTACCTACAGCCTGTCTGTTATTTCAATCTTTTTTTTATTTTTAGTTAGTCTAAAGTTTTGTGTTGGGGGAAATTTTAACTTTTCTATGTGGGGGAGGGGGGCAGGGTAAGGGGGAAACCGTTTCCCAGTCTCTTCCTGGCGGGGACGCGACTATTTCTCCGAGTCGTGTCCTCGCCCCCCACCTCGCGGCCTCCCAGCTGGATCGGAGTGGCCTTTCCTGCCGGGGACCGAGTACCAGACCGGGGCTGCTACAGCGGCGGCGCAGCGCTGGAGTCACCGCGGAGCGGGCGACGCCTACCTGGGTCGCCGTTTGGAGCTCCGGAGTGTTGAGCCGTTGCTCCAACATCGTGGAGCTCTGGTGCGGAGAGCTTCCAACGCGGGCGGCGCTGAACAACATCGTGGAGTCCTGGGGCGCCTTGCAGAGGGTCTACAGCAGCAGTCTCCACCCGGCGCGGCCTACGGACTTTGGGAGCCGCCGACTCCGGTAGGAAGGGGCCGACTCTGTGTCCACGCCGCTGAGGATGTCCCGCAGTCCCGACGTCGGACTTGTAACACCCCGGCGAGCGGTCCTGGACATCGGGCCGCCCGTAGCTGCAACTGCGGAGGGCTTGGGGAGGCCCTGACCACGGGGAACAGTGGAGGAAGAGGCTGACTTTGGTGCCTTCCCACACAGTGGGAAACTTTGATTCTGCTGTGTGGGGATGTTTTATGTCAAATTCTATAGTGTGTGTTCTTTATTTTTTTTATTGTATGGCTGTATGGGAATTTCATTTCACTGTGCCATCTGGCACATGTGACAATTAAATGTATCTTGAATCTTGAATCTTGAATCTTGAATCCTGATCTTGAGTTCTGGTCGCCCCATTACAGGAAGGATATGGAGGCTTTATAGAGGATGCAGGTTTCACAGAATACTGCCTGGATTAGAGACTGTCTTCTATACATAACTAAAACTCTGATCTCGTTATCTTCCAGTTTGGCGGGCTTACTATTTGCACAAAAACGGTTTGAGATAGCAGTACAATTTTTGCCAGTTCACTCACCATTCTCCTGTGCTGCGAGTGTACCAAGTTTCGTTCTGATCGGTTGAATCTCGTAAACGTTGGCGAGGTTTTTAAAATGTTTAAACCGCGCATGCTCAGATCGATCCCTTCTCCTGCCAGTCAGCGCCATGCGGATTAATCTCTTCCCCTGTCACTCCCCGGGACGGTCCGCCCCTTCCTGCGCCATCGTGTCTTTACTGGAGTCAGCGGAGGTTTCCAACTGGACACTATTCTCGGAGGGACCCGAAGCGACCCAGCCCCAAGCAGCCCAGCCCCAAGCAGCCAAGCATCGGAGACCCGACCCAGCCCAGCCCAACATGGGAGACCCAGCCCAGGCAGCCCTGAGTCGGAGATCCAGCCCAGCCAGCCCGGAGTCGGAGATGTCGCCGATGTCACCAAATGGAAAGCAGAGACTGATCCCGGCGGAGGAGAATGACCAGCAACCAACGCCCGCTGTAAGTACCCATCGCATCGCCAATTCCAGCCACTACCCCTCTGATCCCCCTTGCTGGCTACTCCCCTCTCCACCATGATGCTCCTCTCTCCCCCATGGCTCTTCCCCATCTTTTCTCTGAGCTCACTCCCCCTCCTCCCCACCCACACACCACTCTCCCCCCACAACTCCTCCCCACCCACACACCCCTCTCCCCCACACAACCCCCCCCACCCACACACCCATCCCCCTCATAAGCCCCCCCGCCCACACACACCCCCCACCCACACTCACCCCTCCCCCACACACCCCCCCGCTCCCCCACACACCCTCCCTCATGCCCCCACCACCCCCACATCCCCACAACCCCCCACGCCCACACCACCCCGCATGCCCCCACAACCGTCACACCCCCACAAACCCACCCCCACACGCCCACAACCGCCCCACCCCATGCCCCGCCACTGGCCCCACATCCCCCTGCCCCCACAACACCCCCTGCCCCCACAACCTACCCCATCCCCCACCCCACACCGCTCCTCCCCTCCAACCTCACACACACATCCCCCGCCACCCACCCCACTTCCCTCCCCCCTCCCCTCCCCTCCTCCCCTCCCATACATGAAGAGGAGTGGGAGGGGATGAGGGGAAATGAGCCGTGCCTGCACAGTTAGGGGCTATGGATGAGTGGTGGAATATTGCGTTGGGGGAACGGGTGAGGGGTGGAATATTGCGTTTGGGAATGGGTTGCGTTGGGGGACCAGGCTTCCCGTGTGACTGGGACCCAACAGGTCCCAATTAGTCTAGTTAGCTATAAGGAGGGTTGGACAAAGTTGGAAAGTGTTTTTTTCTGGAAACGTTGGAGGGTGACTTGATAGAAGTAGTTAAAATTATGAGAGGCATAGATAGGGTGGACAATCAGAATTGTTTTCCCCAGGGTAGAAATGTCAAAGACTAGGAAGCATAGTTTTAAGCTGAGAGGGGGCAAAGTTGATAGGAAATGTGCAGGACTGGTTTTATTTTACATAGAGTGGTGGATGCCTTGAATGAGCTGCCGGGGGGGCGATGGTGGAGGCAAATATGATTGTGGCAATTAGAAGGCTTTTTGATAGGTGCATATGTAAGGAATGGAGGGATATGGATCAAGTGCACCACAGGAAATTATTTGACTTGGAAAATGTTTGGCACAACATTGTAGGCCGAAGGGCCTGTCCCAGTGCTGTTCTATGTTCGAGCACTAGGCCCCAAATTTCTTTCAATTGAGAAGCAAATATTGTGGAAGCAGGTAATCTATTTCCCGATTTTGTTTTAAATTCCCCTTTCATACATTGGTTGCTTGTCACAACAGTGTATTTTGCATGAGAAAACACTGCAAAGTAGTTCTGACAGAGAACCGAATGCCATTAACATTTTATTGCCTGGCCAAGCTATCCTAGATACATAAAATATTTTCTTGACCTCATAAATAACTCCAACCACTTGACCGGGTGACAGGCATCATTTTTTTTCAATATTGCTACCTCTTCTTGCCCTGCAAATGTGCAAAAGATTTCTTTTCCTGAATATTTAGTCACCACAATAGAACACCGGATGTTTGCAATGAACCAGCAGTAATAGGATCAGACAATAGAACAGACAGAAGGAAATGATGCAAATGTATAAATCTTAAAAGCATGGAGTACCATAAAAAGGCAAACATATTGCAGGATTCTAACAGGTCTCAAGGTCAATCTTAAACGAATATATTGCTGGATCAATGCTGTACAATAGTAAAAAATAGGATACATTGTGAGAGAAGTGTAACAGATACAATAGTTACAGAAAGATATATTCTTTAAGGGGCTGTTCCACTGTACTAGCTAATACAAGAGCTCTCCCGAGTTTAAAAAAAAAATCAAACTCGTGGTAAGCACGTTGAATGTACATAGCGGCAACGACGGAGCTCGGGACATCTCTTAGTGGCTCGTAACGCTAAGGGCTGGTACTCGGGAAACGCGGTAAGCTCGGGAAGACTCGTGAAGATTTTTCAACGTGTTGAAAAATATCCACGAGAGCCCCAAGTACCTACGAGCGGCTATTACCGTAATTCTCCGAGTTCGAATCAGGGGAAACTCGGGAGAACTCCTGAATTAGCTCATACAGTGGGACAGCCCAATAAGTCTTATGTACAATAGTTTTGTCCCTACTCTCAAACATAGGCATGGCAAAATGTATTGGTTGGCAAATTCATGGCAATTATCATCCCGAGAACAATCTAAGTGGAACATCATTATGCCAGCGGAATAATTCCAAAAGCAGTGGTTAAAAATAGGATTTGGCTCTACAAGTAAAAAGAACTCATTAAGCAAAGGTAGGCTTTGCTGAAAGTGGGGACTCGGAAACAGATCAGTCCTCAATGTTTGTCCCTCACGTTCACAAGAACCACTGGCTCATGCCTTGTCTCTTCATGAGCACTTCGGGCTTCAAATTAATTAGTTGTTACATCCTTTACATTCATGCCAACTCGCTTCAAACAGGCCCTTGTGTGCAATCTTCCATTACCTCACTTTCATCCTTCAATTAATTCATTGCATCAAAGACCATCTATTGATCTGTTTATTAAATTTATTTCATATATAGACCTCACTGAATAAGAATGGCAGCATTTATTTTATCCTTAAAGGATATAATTACGTAAACTGTTGGTTCGTACAGGTGGATTTCACACTTGCATCTTAAATGTCATCTACCTATGAAATTTGACATATACTTTTTCTTATTTTCAATTCCAGATCACTTTCTAATATAAGAACATGATGTTTCATCATGGTAAATCAACTATGAGCCCTCGCTACAGTATTCTCAAAACACTGTTGTATATCAAAATAGGCGGCACAGTGGTACAGTTGTTGCTTCCTTGCGCCAGCGAACCTGGTTCGATCCTGACCTCGGATGCTATCTGTGTCGATTTTGCACTTTGACTGCATGGGTCTCCTCTGGGTGTCATGGAGTCATACAACATGGAATCTTGTCCACATTAACCAAGATGCCCTAACTACATGTCCCACCTGCCTATGTTTGGCCTATATCCCTCTCCACCTTTCCAATCGATGTACCTGTCTAAATGACTTTTAAATGTTGTTATAGTACCTGATACGAACTGTTATTGACACGAAAAAAGGTAGAGGGGCAGGTCATGCAGAGAAAGCAGGGACTCTGCAGAGGGACTTGGACAGGTTGGAAGAGTGGGCAGAGAAGTGGCAGATGGAATATAGTGTCGCAAAGTGTGGAGTTATGCATTTTGGTAGTAGAAATAAAGGCATAGACTATTTTCTAACTAGGGAGAGAATCCAGAAATCTGAGGTGCAAAGGGAATTGTGATTGCTGGTGCAATACAAAAAGAGGGATGTAATGCGGAGGCTCTGTGAGGCACTGGTCAGGCCACATTTGGAGCATTGTGAGCAGTTTTGGGCACCTTATCTGAGGAAGGATATGCTGGTCCTGATGAGGGTCCAGAGGAGGTTCACATGAATGATCCCAAGAATCAGTGGGTTAACATAAGATGAGTATTTGATGGCACTGGGCCTGTACTTGCTGGAATTTAGAAAAATGAGGGGCACCTCATTGAAATGTACCGAAGAGTGAAAGGCTTGGATAAAGTGGATGTGGAGAGGATGTTTCCAGTAGTGGGAGAGTCTAGGACTCGAAGTCATAGCCTCAGAATTAAAGGATGTTCCTTTAGGAAGGCAGAGGAGGAATTTATTTAATCGTGGTGTGGTGGATCTGTGGAATTCTTTGCCGCAGAAGGCTGTGGTGGCCATCTATGGATATTTTTTAAGGCAGTGATAGATAGAGTCTTGATTATTATGTGTGTTAGCGGTTATGGTGAGAAGGCAGGAGAATGGGGTTAGGAGGGAGAGATAGATCAGCCATGATTGAATGGTGGAGTAGACTTGATGGGCCGAATGGCCTAATTCTGCTCCTATCACTTATGACCTTATGACCTGCCTCAACTATTTCTTCTGGCAACTCATTCCATATACTCACCACCCTCTGTGTGAAAAAGTTGCCCCTCAGGTTCCTATTAAATCTTTCCCTCCTTTCCTTGAAGGTATGACCTCTGCTTCTTGATTCCCTACTCTAAGTAAAAGTCTGTGCATTCACCTTATCTGTTCCCGATCTGTTATCTATCTAGAGTCCTTGCCTGCCCAATCTCTCCCTATATCTCAGATCCTCCTGGCAACATCCTCGTAAATCATATCTGCATAGGTGCTCCAGTTTCCTTTCAGATCCCAAAGACCAGTGCGGGTTTGTAGATTAATTGGCCTTTGCAATTTGTCCCTAGTACACAAGGAGCGAATGTTTAAATTGGATTACATAGAACTAGTATGGCAGGGTAATCAAGGGTCGGCATGCACCAGATGGGCAGAAGGGCCTGTCCTCTAAATGCTGTATCTCTAAAACTAAAACTAACACAAACAGCCGGGGTAGCTCAACGGGTTGGGCAGTATTTATGGGAAAGATAATATTTGCAACTAAAGTGCAACTGCAACTATTAATCTGGATTTTGTACTTTGCAACGATAGGTTCCACACAGGCATCTGGAATGCCCTGTTCCGATGAAATTTGCCAAACATTTGTTCTTATTTTTTGATTCCAGAAGGGTGCTTTTTAATGGATGAAGATGATGTTTCATTATGGTAAATCAGTTGTGAACCCTCTTTATTGTGTTCTCAAAACAATGCAATGCACATCAAAACAAACTGCCGGGGGAACTCAGTGGGTCGAGCAGAATCTCTGGGATGAGAGTAATTGGTAATGTATCAGTAGTTCCTCCTGCAGTCTGCTTTTTGCTCCAGATTCACCATCTGCCATCCCATCTGCTGGTGGGACATATGATACATATAAAATATGTATTATCTATAGTAATAGATTATACCCGTGATACCTGATGTTAGTTCACTGTGCTTTATCATTTTCCTGCATTTCACCTCTTCAGTCACCCACTGTAGGTGCCAGGTAAGGCTAGTTCCAGCCATTGGCAGGGCTTGGGGCTTCAACCAGAAGCCTGTTCCCCATCAATGTGACTGACCATGACTGTCAGGAATCTATTGTACTATTGGGGTACCAACCCAAGTCTGATTTTGTCATCAGGCTTTCACCTTTCATCTAATAATTCCATCCAGATAATATCAAGAGCAGAATCAATACAATATATTTCCATCAATCGTCGACTAAAAATTAAATATGAAACTTTCCATATGAGTATTTCAACAGTAATGTATTTGTTTTGGTAATTGAGAATTATTGGACCATTTAATATGAATTATGTGGGATCAGGTTAAGTAACTATCTATTGATGAAAAAATAGAAATGGAATATTCTATACTGAAAGATAAAATATGACAATCACAACTGAAGGAAAGGCCAGGACTGAAATAAAGGAATAGTGAATGAACTGAGAAGTAAACAGCAGCAAGAGATGCTGCCTGACCGGCTGAGTTACTCCAACACTTTGTGTCGATCTCTGAGCATAGTGCATCAAAGAGCTGTCATATATCAATCAACTGTTGCAGGCTGAGAGGAGATAGCCAATTGTTTGTGTAAATGCAGTTTTATGTCAATTCATTACCCTCTGAATCCAAGCTCATTTCCCCTTTTCTTTACCTCCACCTGTACCAGACAGCCAAAACGGGCATTTTATTTATCAATGCTGAGATAGACCAGGTAGTATCATTAAGGATGATGGGCGCTTGGCACATTGACAGCTGTACTAATTGATAGAGTATTATGTTGGGTAAACTGTGCGTGCTTTGTACTGTTGTGCCCAGCTATCCTCCTTGTCATTGATAATACATTACAAAGCCAGACCACAAAGATTGCCTTTTCAACTGGCTGGTTTGAATCCAATTTCCAAAGCAAAGTTCAGGACTAATTGGTGTTAACATTTATCTGTCAGATGGGGATTGAGAGGGAGTTCACAGAAAGCTGACATCGTAAGACTGAAATGCCATCCTCACATCTTAAGAGAAGATTTTTTTTTCTCTATGCAATCACAATTTCGGAAGGAGTACTAAGGAATTTGGAGTAAAGGCACATTTGAGAGGTTTTGATGATTTATGCAAGCAGGTTGTGTGCTCTTCGAAGCTCCACAGTCTATTTCCTGGCTGGCTATCCTCTACTGTAGCCCGGCAGCGCAGCTGGTTCCTCCTGAGATGCCCTGGCATTTTCAATAGTGAATCCGTTGCAGATTATGTTTGGTCTAGGATCCACAAACCCATTAGTATAAATTCAGATTGTAGGGAAGAAAGTATAGGAAAAGAGTAAATCCTCTATTTTTATACGTGGTTTTCTTTTCCAACCATACATGAATTAGAGTGGAAGAGGTCATTCAAGCTTTGGAGATTGCTTTGTAATTCAGTTAACTGGTGATTATAACCTCAAATCTGGGGTGGGAGATTGCAACCTTCAGGTGGTCCACCCTGTTTTGACGAATGCAATCAACCTGGCATGCACAAACAGAAGGTCAAACAGAACAAGTTGTCTTACAACTTTAGGCTGTGCACGCCATGTGCAAGAAGAAGATAACCTCAAATTCACATTTCCACCTATCCCTTATAACCTTTCAACCCTATTGCCTATTAAGTACTTATCCCGCTCTTCCTTACAAAGTACTCAAGGATTCTGCATCCAATGCCCATGAAGAATGTTCCAAAGACTTAAAACCCTCTGAGCAAAAAAGGTTTCATCTTTTCTCTGACTTCAAATGATAACCCCTCAAGTTTAAACAATGATCTGATTTCTAGGTTCTCCCGTCAGGAACCATTTGCTCCAAAATTGTCAAAATTCTTCAAGATTTTACATACTCCAATCATATCGCCTCCCACTCTTCCAAACTTCAGCAGATACAAGTTGAGCCTATCCAACGTTTGCCCATTAGACAACATGCCAACCACAGTATCAGTCTGGTTCACTTTCTCTGACTTGATTCCATTGCACTTAAATTGCATATGCTGGAGTCTTGTGCAAAACACAAAGTGCTGAAGGAACTCAGTTTGTCAGGGAGTATCTGGGGAGGGACTGAACATGCATCATTTTGGGCCGGGATCCTACTTCAGATGGATTGGAATAGTGAGAGAGGAGGAGAAAACTAAAAATCAAAGGTGGTGGGAGAGGGAAAAAAACCTGGGAAGTGATCGGTGAATATGGGCATGGAGCATTTTATTAGCAGATGGTTGGAGTAAGTGATAAAAGTGAGAGGTGATAAAAGTGAGAGGAGCACAGAGGAGGAGTGAAATGTAAACCTTGAGGGAGGGATATGGGTGGAAGGAAAGAGAGGAGAAGAGGGGGGGGGAAGGGAAATTGGAGATTTGGGGATGGAAAATTAGTGTACAAAGGGGAGGAAAGGAGTAGGGTAATCAGAGAGAGGAGAGGTAGGAGATGGTGGGAAAAATGTGAGAACACGATGGGGGCTGGGAGTACGGAGAAGAAAGTGTGGTAGAGGGGGTTAATAGAAGTTGGAGAATTCAATGTAAAGAAGGTGCAAGAATAGGAACACGACAAAGGAATGGGGCAAAATACATCAGTTGGCACTATATTCATCTTGCACAATAGATTGTGGGATGGGTGAAAATGTTTGTTCAAAGGTATGTTGGGTGTGGCTATTCCATTGCTTATGGTGATCTCTGTGCTCTGATTGTAATGACTGCTCTCATAATGGTTGGGCAGGTGCTATAGACCTGCACGGGAAGATAGACGGTCCCACCCCCACAAGTCTCGGGCAGATGGGGCTGGTCAGCCTGGGAAGGCAGTTCATCTAGGAGAGGGTCCCCCTCTACTATCTCTCCATCCCTCTCTCCCCCCTCCACCGGGTAGATCTACCCGAGCCGAGAGTAGATTACTCTAGCGCGGGGACCCCTTAGGCGCGGTGCCCAATTGGGAGCAATTGGTCCAATTGGCTTGAGGCCGGCCCTGCAGTCATGGAAAAGGCCCCAGGAGTAAGCCTCAAGAAAATCCGGAGTCAGAGCCTCTAAGGCAGTTTGTCGTTGTCTACAATCTCGCTCTGGCAGCTCCTGCGACAGCGCTGGTGCCAAACTGTAACGGCCCTGCTGTTCCTTTGGATTGATCAGCGACGTGGAGAGGGGAGACATGCTGCATGGGAACAGCCTGTCCTCCATATGACATCGCCCAGGCTTGCATCCGACCGGGATGCATCATCCATGGTCAGTCATGACCAAGAGCAGCCTAGACAGCCTGACATAATGGGCAACACATTGTCATGCCCATAGAGCTATTAAACACAGTTTGGCTCTTGACTGGTGTTTCTGCCATCATTTACAGCAAAGTTAAGTGTGTTGCTGTGCGAATTACGATGTAGTCTGGTAACCTGTCCACCCTGGTTGATCAGCCCCGTGTGCATGTGCAAGCCTGTGTGGTGTCTTGATGTGTTTTCTAGTACCAGTAGAACATTATTCATCCCAGGAGGGAAATTGAACATAGAGGCCGTTGTGGGTCATGTGAATGGGAGCAGGGAGTCACGCATAATGGAGACTGATATCGGGTGAAGAAAGGTGTAAAATCCAGATCAGTGGATGAGGATGGCAGAGTAGCTGCTGGAAGATGGCATTTGTCTTCAATAAATTTGACTGAGTGTGGGCTTTAAATAATTATTAGCATTCATCTGTGACCTGGATGTAATACTCCTGATGTTGACTTCACCTGAGCAGCTTCCGCAGTCAATGTATTATGGACTTCAGTGGGTCTTCCTCCCTACTTCATGTATTAAGGCTCAAAGTTTACATCTGAAAATTAGAATGCTCACTCCGTGCCTTATTCCTCCAGTGCTTCCAGCAAAGCCTTGAATGCTTTAAAATGACATCAAGCCATTCTTGTTGAAAAGGAATATCTCTTTCAGGAGTTTCAGTCGGAGCTCCATTATCACTACTGAGCTGCTTTGCTTTGACTTTTCACTCAAGACTTCATACCTCATTGTGTGGTGGTATATTCGTGATCTGAAGTACAGAGACCATTAAAGCCAAATAGAACAATTGGCTTGTATTTAGTGAGTATTAATGTTCCAGGATAATGGAGAAATAGGAGCGCACGGGACCTACCATCAGAATTTCTTTATTCTCAGATGCCCTTGAGCAGTGGTTCAGTTTTTAGTGCAGTTATTTAATGCAAGACCATTGATTATTTCTCCTTGAGATTTCATTGTTCCACTGCAGATGCCTAAATTTATAATTCAAAGTTTTGAATAAGTGCGATACAGAGCTTCATTCATTCTGCCCCATGAATTTTGCAGCAACAGCAGCTCTGTAGAAAACAGCAAGGAAATGTAATGCTTTGATAGTGAAGCTCTGCATTCAATAAACTAGACTAATAGTAACCAGAAAACAGTGTTGCATTTATGCAATAGCTTATATGTTCCTCTCAGGATTCTCCAAGTTGTTTGACAGCCAGTGAAATGCTTAAGAAATTTGGTCCTCTGTTGTATGAAGCAAAATGCCACAAGCAATTTATGAAGAGCACGCATTCACGTTATAGTAATGTGATAACTCGCAGATAACATATTTGAACAATTCTGAGTGAAACATTAATATTTCCCAGTTCACCAGAAATAGAAACATAGAAACATAGAAAATAGGTGCAGGAGTAGGCCATTCGGCCCTTCGAGCCTGCACCGCCATTCGATATGATCATGGCTGATCATCCAACTCAGTATCCCATCCCTGCCTTCTCTCCATACCCCCTGATCCCTTTAGCCACAAGGCCCACATCTAACTCCCTCGTCTTTTTTTTCGAAAACTTGCCATGGAAAATTCTCAGCCCCTCACCAGATACTGCCTGACCAGCTGAGTTTCTCCTACACCCTGTGCCTTTTTTCAATGCACTTATATCCTTTGATAAAAACAAGAACCCCATTTCTGTTCTAATTGACTTCTGGGTGTTCTGGGTTTATTTTTTAAACTGAAATTATGTTTTTATTTTATTGCCAGCTATTTAAGGTTTTGGAGAATCAGACATATTGAGAGACACTTACAGTCCTGAATGATTAGGCAATCAGAAAGAATGCGGGAAAGCCATAAAAATGTGTCAAAGGTCTCCTTGGCTAGAGTCTTTCAAGCCTATTCATCACTCAGTTACATTGCATAAAGTTCTGACATCACTGAAGACCATTTCACTGAAGATTTGCACTCAGTCTACTAATGCTTACTGGATCTCCTGGTTGCTGACCAATTTAACACCCCGTCCTTTCCCATACTGACCTTTCTGCCCTGGGTCTCCTCCATTGCCATAGTGAGGCCACATGTAAACTGGAGGAACAGCACCTCATATTCTACTTGGGTAGCTTACACCTGTTTTCTCCCCCATAATCCCCCATTCCCTCCCCTCCGCCATCCCTCCACTGCACCCCACCTGCACTCACACTTATTTTTCTCCTCCCCCTCCCCTCCTTTCTCTGATTCCACTATTCACACTTCAGTTTGTTTGTCTCACATCTTTTGTTCTAATCTCTGGCGTTTGTTCACAGCATCTGGCTACCCCCTCCCCCCCACCCCCTCTCTCCTGTGTCCACCTATTACTAGCCATGCTTTGCCCTGCCTCTCTTATCTTACAGCTTTTTTTCCTCACCAACCTTACAATCAGCCTGA
The DNA here is from genome assembly GCF_010909765.2 of Amblyraja radiata. NCBI lineage: Eukaryota > Metazoa > Chordata > Chondrichthyes > Rajiformes > Rajidae > Amblyraja > Amblyraja radiata. Next base: position 13,954,164 of record NC_045973.1, read on the forward strand.
AGAACAGTCCCAACCTGATATGTCACCTTTCTATGTTCTCCAGAAATGATGCTTAACCCGCTAAATTACTCCAGCATATTGTCTCTTTTCACCAAAGATCTTGTTATTTATCACTGGCAGAGTCTGGACATCCATTATCATCCAGATTTAGTTTAGCAAGGTTAATCCCAGGTGTTAGGGCCAAGGCAGTACAACCTATACCATTAATTTCTATAAATAATCAATTTTTACTGACTAATAGTGATCAATTAGAGCCTATGTTGAAATCCTGCTCACTAAACATCTTTTGAGGTAACTGCATAGTTTCCACAGGGTATAGTCTTTCAAAGCGTGTGTACAACCATGCAATGCAATTTAAAATCACGACTTAAATAATGTTATTGAACCCTTAAACAGTCTTTTCCAGCATTATTGACAAAGGACTATGAATTGTGTTCAGTACAGTACTCAGCTGGCCAAAGGTTGTAGACAAGATACACTTTTGTTTTTGTTCTCAATGCCACCTTTTCTCCCTCGTTAGTGATCTCAACAAATGTTTTTTTAGTAGACAACAATATACCGGTATGAATACAAATTATGCCCATCATAGGAACATAGAAACATAGAAAATAGGTGCAGGAGTTGGCCATTCGGCCCTTCGAGCCTGCACCACCATTCAATATGATCATGGCTGATCATCCAACTCAGTATCCTGTACCTGCCTTCTCTCCATACCCCCTGATCCCTGTAGCCACAAGGGCCACATCTAACTCCCTCTTAAATATAGCCAATGAACTGGCCTCAACTACATTCTGTGGCAGAGAATTCCAGAGATTCACCACTCTGTGTAAAAAATGTTTTTCTCATCTCAGTCCTAAAAGATTTCCCCTTTATCCTTAAACTGTGACCCCTTGTTCTGGACTTCCCCAACATCGGGAACAATCTTCCTGCATCTAGCCTGTCTAACCCCTTAAGAATTGTAAGTTTCTATAAGATCCCCCCTTAATCTTCTAAATTCTAGCGAGTACAAGCCGAGTCTATCCAGTCTTTCTTCATATGAAAGTCCTGACATCCCAGTAATCAGTCTGGTGAACCTTCTCTGTACTCCCTCTATGGCAAGAATGTCTTTCCTCAGATTCCTCAGATCATCAACTAGAGAACAGTCCTGACCTACCATCTACCTCGTTGGAGTCACTCGGACTATCTTTAATTGGACTTTACTGGACATTATCTTACAGTAAATATAATTTCCTTTTTCCTGTATCTGTACACTGTGGATGGCTTGATTGTAATGATGTATAGTCTTTCCGCTGACTGGATAGCACGCAACAATAAGGTTTTTCACTGTGCCTCGGTATACATGACAACAAACTAATCTTAAGTAAAGCAATTAAAAATTAAGCTACATACGTCAACAATTTTTTTCCATCAATATACCCGCTTCTTCTGTTTTGATTTTGTGACTAAATCAGTTCTAATCACTTAAACTACAAACTAAAAAAGTATAAAATCAAATTAAAATGGTAAACATTTGAAAATCTAGCTTTTAATAATTTTGGAGATGCCGATCGTACATCACAAACGATCACAAAAAAAAGGACTAATCTCAACCATAAACTGGCACCAAGCCTGAAGTGCTGGTGGTGAGCGTTATGAAGATCACTCATGTCAATGAACCAGATTCCAGTTGAAAGCTATGACAGGAATAATATAAAAGCCAAGATCAAAACATCCCCATAAATGTTAGAGCATGTTATTCGTTAAACCACACAAAGATGGTGTTGGGAATTCAGGCTGAACAAGACAGCGTTTATAAATTCTCTTGATCAATAGTTAAAATGCCAGTGAGAGGTCAGAGCTGCTCAAATGGTACCCACTGGTGTGCGGAATCTCGATCAGGAGTGGACATACCTTGTAGCTCTCCTGAACAGAATTGCTTTCATCTTATGACTTAATTCTTATTGGCATTTGTGATCTTTTTGTGATGAACACTGTAACTGGATTAGGGAAGAAGATATTCCTATGTAGTCTCATGTCTCATATTCTCCCTCTTTTCAGCTTTTTTGTTGCTGGCACACCAGTGGCAGCATACCAAACCATAGGAAATCCATGAACAAGCATCCAAGATCAGCTTAAAGTGCCAACAGGGAATTTTCCAATTCAGAAACTGTGAACGACATAGCCAATAAGATCAAGCTCAGTGTCTAACCCAAGTCATGTCCAGACTCAGCCAAAACAGTGGATAATACTTTCGTCTTGTAGTAATGATTATTTTCATCTCAATCAATCCAAAGACTAAAAGCACAAATCTAATGTGCTGCTTCCCCAATTAGTTTATTGATGTGCCTCCACCACATACCAGATATTAATTTGCTGCCACTATTGCTAACAGGAGAATACGCAGTGTAATTAAGTTAAATTTTACACTCAAGAAATTCCACAGAAATATTAGATAACAGACGTGGAGAGGTTTAGGACTAATTTGATGATCAACAGTGTGCAGATGTTAACTTGCCTGGGGAATAATTACTAATCTGATCGTATTAAAGATACTGCTGAACAAAGAGGTTTGCTTTGGATATGAACTGCACATTAATTGGAATAATCTGTGCTCTGAAATGTGCAAGATATGCTATTTTTCAGCAATACATTTGAAGCTTGCAGGACTAATAATGCTTGAGCTTTCAGAGAATGTGATAGTGGTTGGAAGAAGGTTGTACGTATCTAATCTATTTGCAAGGTCCAGTTTGATGATACAATTTAGTATGTGTGTGAGGTCAATCCAAAGGTGGGAGGGAGGGGGAAGAAATATCTCTTGATCACAAAGAGATGAGATTTTTTAAATGTGAAGAACCAACTATCATAGAAATTTGATGGATCATGTGTCGGACCAAAAGGGAATTGGAATCCTCAAGCAGGTATGAATCAAGGCTCCATCAAAGTAACAGACGGCTTGGATGTTGATAGACACACACCCAGCCAGTCCTGAAGCTCAATGAATCAGACATTTATTTCCTTTAAAGTGAAATTGAAATAAAATGTCCCTGACCCACACCCTCCGTGGCTATCAAAGAAGTGAATAGCATGGATGTTTCTGACAGATATCAAACAGCGCTAACATCGTCAGCGACCTGCTTCTCCTATCCTGTATCCCGTAAGAGCAAAGTGAACCGTAAAACATTTCACCATGCTAAGACTAAAGTTGGCTATTCTCCGTAAATGTTGCACATTTAGACATTATCTTTCATGATCTTTCGGAATTTGCACAAGCATTTTACACAAGTAAAAAATTAGTTACTGTTGCGATGCAAGGCAACACAATGATTTATTTGCTTGTGCAGCAACAAATGCTATCTAACTCACTGTGAACCTCCCTGCCTTGCACTCATGTTACATGCACCGAGCAGGAAGATGTAGAAAAGTGGAAGAGCTGCTGCCTCATAGTGACGGAGAACTGGGTTCGATACTGACAATAGATGCTGCCGGTGCAATGTTCAATCGGTGACCACATGCGTTTTCTCCAGGTGGTCCCGTTTCCTCCCACTATCCAAAGACGTGCAGGTTTGTAGGTAATTCTGTAAATAGTACCCCCAGTGCGTAGGATACAAAGCAAGCATGCGGGTGATCTATGGTCAGCATGGACCCAGAGGGCGGAAGGGCCTGTATCCACACTGTATTTCTATATATGTACATTTATCTCAAACATGTCGACCACACGTCCGTATCTCCGAAAGAAAAATCTGAGAGCACGATGCATTTTCGCACTCCTGTTTGCATATAGAGTATATGCTTGTTGGATTTGGAGAAGGATCAGCCGTAATGGCCTCAACAACTGCACAGTTTACAGAAGATCGTTTAATAATAATAATAATAATAATAATAATAATAATAATAATAATAATAATAATAATAATAATAATAATAATAATAATAATAATAATAAATACTTTATTGATCCCCTCAGGGAAATTCAGATGTCCAGAAGCCCCCAACCATCAAACCCACAGATTCAAAACGAACGCAGACAGAAAATACATAGAATACAATGTGGACACTACCTGAGAGCAATAAATACTGAAAAAGACCAATAATTAACAGTTAAAAATTAAAAATTGCAAAATGCATCCTCCTACAGCCTAGCGGTCCAAATTATAAAATCTAATGGCTGCAGGGGTGAAGGATCTCCTGATCCGCTCCGTTCTACAGGGCAGGGAGAGGAACCGGTTGTTGTTCCGAGTGCTCTTTTGACTCTCCAGAATTACATGGAGGGGATTCCCAGGGTTTTTCAGGATGACCTGCACCTTGTGCCTCATACGCCTCTCAAGCACATCCATCCCAGAGTCTACTCTCCCCTCCAGCACTGAGCTAGCTCGTTTAACCAGTTTGTCCAGCTTCTTGTTGTTTTTTGCATTAATGCTGTTGCCCTAGCAGACAACAGCGTAGAAAATAACACTTGCAACCACAGTGTTGTAAAACATGTGCAGCATATCATTACACACATTGAAGGATTTGAGCCTTCGGAGGAAAAAGAGTCTGCTCTGGCCTTTTTTGTAGAGGGAGTCAGAGTTGACAGATCAGTCCAGTTTGTTATCAAGGTGCACTCCAAGGTATGTCTGCACCACCTCAATGTCAGCCCCTGCAGCGTTGACCGGCTGAAGGGGGAGCTTGGACCTGCTAAAGTTAACCACCATCTCTTTAGTCTTAGTTGTGTTCAGGATGAGACAGTTCTCTTCACTCCAGGCACAAAAGGCACTGGTCAAGTTCCTGTATTCCTCCTCCTACCCGTTCCTTACACATGCCACAATCGCTGTATCATCTGAATATTTCTGTACGTGGCATGTGTCAGACTTATAGTTAAAGTCTGCTGTATACAGGGTGAAGAGGATAATAGGCCCTGGGGTAAGATAACAGGATGTAAAAAAAAGATTCAGGTAAATCCGATGGGCTAAAAGCAGATTATTCATCAGGTATCTTATTTAGCTAAATTTAGATGGCGTTTGGCTTTGAGCAATAAATCAAAAGGTGTTCTCATACATTAGGAAAGCTCAAACAGTGTGTGAAGGATCTCTGCAACGAGAAATTACAAAATGAATCCTGACTCAGCTGTCATGCATTCAAACTGCAAAGCTTTACGATTCCCTGGAAAAGAATTATCAGGGAAATGCTACTTTTGTTATTAAGTATCACTGAAAGCAAATCTAGTGACAGTAATATTGGCGACAAATTGAAGTCCTGTTTAAAAGATTACAAGATGGAAAAGATTACAATTTATACCATGTACTACAGGCAACAGCATCACTTGATGGAAATCTGGGTCAGAGAACAGGTTACTGGAGCAGAGCTGTATTTTTTTGGCAGGCTCCCTCTGAGAAAAGTCTCTAACTTAAAAGCATGGAATCACTGAATTTACATTTATAAGGCTGGGAAATTTGAAACATTGCAACAAGACTGTTGGCAACATGGCAACAAGAACTACCTCCAATTCTATATAATACCCAATTGCATGCTTTAGTATGGTTTCCACCAATTGATAAATTGGTCCGGCAGTAGTGTGTCCAGATCGTGCAAGACTTCTGAGCAGATAGACACAAAATGTTGGAGTAACTCAGGGGGTCAGGCAGCATCTCTGGAGAGAATGTTTTGGGTCGAGACTGAGGAAGGGTCTTTTCAGTGCCTTTTTTCTGCATGTCTTAGCTGTCTGAATGCTCCTACAGCATGACCACCCAACTCCCTCATCAGCCCTGCCTGCGGCACTGCTGTGAAAACGTGCAGATTTGCACACAAGGGAGTCTCACGGGATGTCCTTAAGTGGTTCTGGATCTAAAGAGGCAGTGCCTCAGTTATCCTTACAATTGCTTAGAGTTCAGATTGGTGAAGTGCTGCGACTCACCTAATTCTCCTTTCAATGCAAGTACCCAGAGACATGGCACCAGAAATGTGTATTTACACCGCCATACTAAGGTGACTTCTACAAATGCAAAATAGACACTGGTTCAGATATTCCTTTTCTGTAGAGATGCTGCCTGACCCGCTGAGTTACTCAACCATTATGTGTCTCGCTTCAGATCGCTGAGTTCAACAGAGATTAAATCTAGTTAGCCAGCACTCTTTCCTCCTGGGGGATGGCAATGGAGCCTGGAGGCACACTTCATCCAACACGTCGGAACAGTGGTAGAGTTGCTGCCTCACAGCGACAGAGACCCGGACTCGATCCTAACTACGGGTGCTGCCTGTATGGAGTTTGTACATTCTCCCTGTGCAGGGCTCGAAATTCACGGTTGCCCGGGTGCCAATGACCACTCAAACTGCCGCCGGGCAACCTAAACGGCGAGTCATTTTGCCCGGCTTGGCAACTTGGTTTATACCGAAGATAGACACACAAAAACTGGAGTAACTCCGCGGGTCCGGCAGCATCTCTGGAGAAAAGGAACGTGACGTTTTGTGTCGGCGACGGTTGTGGGAAAGATGCTAAGTGTGGCGTGACGGAGGGTCGGAGCTCAAGACGGGAAGCAGCGGCGGCGGCTCCATCTCCTCCTCCCGCACCCCGCCCCGCCCCGCCCCGCCTGTTAGCGGCAGCTGCTGCCACTCCGCCAACGGCTCTTTCAAAACAGACCCTTGGAGGAGGGAGGTGTCGGTCAGAGGCGGAAGTAGAGTAGGGGGGGGGGGGGTGATTGGAGGAGGGAGACGAGCCAAAACACGAGCCGTCCCCACCCGAGAGCCTCCACACGCCCGGGGATGGCCAGAGGCGTCGGGAGTCAGACGGGCGCGGCGCCCCCAGGCCCACAGCCAGCGCAAAACCCAGCTCAGCTCTGCCTGTCCCGCCAGGTTAACCAGCAGCCATGTCTGGATTGAGACAGGGCTGTAGGCGAGACAGGCAGCTGAGCTGCATTTAGCGCTGGATTGAGTTGAAATTACCGTTCACAGAAGCCTCGTGCGTGTGTGTGAGTGTGCGCATGCCCGCGCGGCCGCCAAGATATTCTGTCCACGGATCACTCCATATTTTGGTTGCAATTTCTGTGCCTGACATGTGTTGTACGAGGAGCGCTGGCCTTCCTTCCCACCTCCTCTGCCTCTTCCTCTCTCTCTCATACGCTCCCCTCCACTCCCCTTATCCTGAGAGCCCTCCTCTTCATCCCGCACTGATCCCCATTCCTGGCTCTATTCAGTCCTCACTGACATCCCCTGTGCTCCCCACTCCCCCCCCCATCTATTTATCCTGCACTGATCTCCCTAGCCACCTCGCATTGATTCTCCTGCCACTCCCCATCAATCCTACACTGCTCCCCCAATTCATCCTGTACTGACCCCCTTCCCATCCATCCTGCACTGCTCACCCCTTCATCCTGCACTGCTCCCCCCATCCATCCTGCACAGATTCCCCCCATTCAACCCCACTGACATCCCCTGCGCTCTCCCCTCATAATTTTACCTACTACAACCAACACTCACTAATTCCCCTGCCTCAATCCATCCAATCCACACCGATTCATACACCCCACCCCGACCCTATTGTGCTGGAAATGTCTTCAGAGCTAACATTGACTATGTTTGATAACGGAATGCAATCAAATATGTTTTAATTCCCAATGTTATTATTTGTTTTAATCCATAAAGATGGATTAATTAAATTTTGAACACGTGAAACATTAAAACCGCTGTGTTCGATTGTCACTGACATGTTATTACAGAATTCATTTTAATGGCAAATCAATGCTGTTAATATGGAGTATCAGTACTGTAGTTATTTAATGAGCAACATTCACAACTATACGTTGGATTTATCCAGGTTTTACTTCTACAGTCAGTCATATACATCACAAATTTGGTCGGGATATTTCAGTTGAAATTTTAACGTTAATTCTGAAGATAGAATGGAATTCTAATGGAAAAAGCGTTTATCAACAAAAAATTTTAAAATGGTGCTTACAAACTGGGTATCTTCATTGCCACATACATCTGATCTGAATGTCTGGTAATGTGGCGTCTTGACACCTTTAAATATATTACCAAACATTTGCTGCATTTATGTCCTTTGGCCATCTCTTGTTAGTTAGTGTAATGTCAGATGGGTATAGTCAGTTTTGTCAGCTATTATCATAAAATGCCTTTAGAAAATTCCTTGCAACCTGTATATTTTGTTGTGGATAAATTATGTGGGAAGCGAGAATGTTTCTGTACCAATAGCAATAGCGACCCATGCTATGGCCATGTCATGATAATGTTCGGTCCTTCACAGAAAACATGCTTGTAGTGGACATGGTTAAGCATATATGTTATCAAGGTCCAGGATTTATTGACACAGGTTGATCATACGCTGAATAATCCAACCACATTTTTGTTTGGAAGTGGAAAGAAATAATAAAAATTGCATTAATTGCAATGTGTAAAAAGAGTTGAGATACCGTATTATAATTGTGCTGCATGTCATTGTGGTATATATCATGTCTTGATTGGTGAATATGTTAGTTTGTGACTTTATTTGAAGCAGAAATAATATGTGAATGCATAATTCTGACTGGTAACTGCGCACTTCGTCCGAGCACGCGTCATGCAAGCCATCTTAAATGACCACCTAAAATGTCATTTGGCAACGTAAAAAGCTGCCAAGGTTGTCCGGCTGGCAACAGGGAAAAAAAGTTAAGCGAGAGCCCTGCTGTGATGTGTGTGTTTTCTCTGTGTGCTCCGGTTTCCTCCCACACTCTAAAGACGTACAGGTTTGTAGATTAATTGGGTTCTATAAATTGCCCCTTGTGTATAGGGGCAACGGGTGATCATTGGTCGGCGTAGACTCGATGGGCCGAAGGGCCTGGTTCCATGCTTGTATCTCTAAAATAAAGTCTGCTATTGCCAGTGCGAAACTTGTCTCACACAGAGAGAAGCTTAATGAGTGTTTTTCGATGTGTCCCAAAGATGGGCCAGATATGAAAAGCTGACTGCATGCCAAAGCTTTGAGTTGTGGCCTCAGCTTTTGAAACTCTATGTCTATGTGTATGAATGTTATTTCCGATCCTGTTTGATGGAGATTGTTGGCAGGCAGTCGATGGGAGCCAGTTGCATTGTGCAGAATTTGGGACAAGTCGTGCAGGGTGTTTCACTGTCTTTGATCAGATGTGTATTTGCCAAAGGGCATTTATCACTGTATTAAGGTTCTTGTAATTATTCATGTCAACTGCTGCTTTCTCTCACTGTGGTTTGTGTTGATGCTTTGATTGCTTTCCACCCAAACTAGGACAGGCCTTTGTCCTTCTCTCCGCCACCTACCTATGACTCTACTCTGCTCTCCGCCCCTCTATTCTGCTCTCCAGCATATCCAGCAACACATCTAGAATAATGTTTCTACATTTCTTGCTCACTCTCAGCTGCAGTGACCGTGGAATGAATCCCACCACATCTGAAGTCACAAAACACCTCCTTCTTAAGAGAAATAAGATTGAATTATTTCTGTCGAAAGTGGATCACAATGATGGCACCTTAGCACCTCGCCATTGCATTCCAAGAAAACACTTGTTTTGTTTAATACTATGAAATGCAGGCACCCTGCCTCCTGAATTAGATTGCTGCTGTCTGGAAATAGTGTGAAACAAAGAGTCGGTGTCACATTTCTATCCGGGTGGATTAAGGAACAAGTATCATATGGTTTATCCAGGCTGCAGAAACTGCTAATATTGTTCAGAGTGTTCAAAAGGGAACTGCAGATGTTCAGAAGCTGCCATCACAGCTTCTTCAGTTGCAACTGCCTGTTTGATCAAGAAATTGTGTAATTGGATTAGGATGCAAGGAAGTAGCTTTGTAAGGTTTTAAAAATTCTAACTGGGCTGTGAGGTGGAGACAAGCTTTCATTATTTATGATCTGGACTCCTGTAAACCAACTTTTGTTTTGCCTTGAAAGGGAGGAAATGGTTCAAAATATATTTATCTGATATCTGGGCGATGCCTTTGAACCCAATGAAGTGACTGGGGTGCTTAATTGTGAAGGATGCTTTTTGTTAAATACTCTTTGGTATCGGCTTAGATCAGCGTTTCACAACCGGGGTTCCCAGAATGCTAGGGTTCCACGAGAGGTCACTCGGGGTTCCGAGAGAAATAGTGATAAATAGGCTAATCATATGTAAATGCATTTTTGAGTCATTTGTGTGTTTAATTACATATTCGTAATTTTATTATACATGTACGGCATATTTAGTGACGTCTGTTTAACATATTTAGCGGCATCATATTTAGCAACGTCTATACGGCACCAGTGTGAAACGGCCTTTAGTGGTCAGTGGACAGGAGCTGTACGTGATGGATTTGTGCATCATCAAGTGACTCACTCGAGAATAGATTATGCACGGTCGCCATCAGTCCTGCGCGCGCTCTCTCTCGCTCTCCCTCAAGGTTAGTTCTTCTGTTTGCCTTCATTTGCTTCAGTTTTGAACCAGCAGTTTGATTTCAGTTTTTTTTTTTGCATTGTCAAATAAACCAGTTATCAGCAAAATATATTATGTTTGCCTTATGAACTTTAGGTTTATGAAAGAGAAAGATAGAGATTAATAAAGATATATAATAATTTCTATGTAGGAGTTCCCTGAGACATGAACATTTTCAAGGGTTCCGCAAGGGTAAGAAAGTTGAGAAACGCTGGCTTAGATTCTCAGACCGTATGTCATTGCTGCACAGTAGCAATGCTCCACTATGATTTGTTTTGTTGCTTCAACGGTCCACTGAGGAACTGATGCTAGTGGAATGCTACTCATACTGTATATCCGAGCTCCTGTATAAGCTTGAGGTGTGTTCAAAGATATACGAATGATCAAAAGATTAGAGATGCCTATTACTTTTTGCAAAAATATTTACTGGTGGGAAATAAATAAATTGAGAGTTGCAATCTAATTGGCAGCATTTGGTGTTAGTTCTGCTTGATTTTACTTGCGCGAGTGTCTGAGAGGTACCGTGATCAATCAGACGCCACCAATCTGAAAAGCAAGGGAACGACTGATTCACATTTCACAATGTGCAACTGGTAACTGCCACAAAACCAGTCAAGTCCTTGAGATCCTTTTGTCCAAGTGCTTTAGACAGCATTCCCTTCCAACATCTTGCAGTTCAGCTAAGTAACAAATTTAACATTATCATCATACATTTTTATATCTGAATAAAGGTTTGCAATGGTGGAACTTTCCTCTGTTTCTCAGGGCTTCAGTCTTCCCATGCGAGGTTTGTAGAAGCAATGATGTCTGGGAATAATTGAAACAAAAATAATAGAACCAGAGGACACAGGTGTAAAGTGAAAGGGGAAAGATTCAATAGGAACCTGAGGGGTATCTTTTGCCCCACAGATGGAGTTGGGTGTATGGAATAAGCAGCCAGAGGAGGCAGTTGAGGTGGGTACTATCACAACGTTGAAAAGTTATTTGGACAGGTGCATGGATAGGAAAGGTTTAAAGGGATATGGGCCAAAAGCGGGAAGGTGGGACTAGTGAAGATGTGGTGTCTTTGTCAGCATGGACAAGTTGGGCTGAAGGGCCTGTTTCCATGCTCTATGACTATGATTCTAAAATTAATGGTATTGAATTACCAATAAAGGATACATTCTCAAAAACTATGAATTGGCATAAATGAATTAAAACATTCATCTACTTCAAGCAAAGTTACAAGAAAACACTTATTTCCACTTAGCATATTAACTAAGGTCAGTGACCACATTCAATGAACATGGCCATCCCAGATGAGACAAGTGCATTAGAGTTTGAAGTTTAGAGATACAGTGTGGAAGCAGGCCCTGTGGCCCACTGAGTCCGCGCTGACCAGCGATCGCCCATATACCAGTTCTGTCCTGCACCAGGGACAATTTACAGGTCAATTAACCTAAAAACGCATAGGTCTTTGCGATGTGGGATGAAACCGGAACATCAGGAGAAAATCCACGCATTCACTGGGAGGAAACAGAAAATAGGTGCAGGAGTAGGCCATTTGGTCCTTCCAGCCAACACTGCCGTTCAATATGATCATGGCTGGCCATCCAAAATCAGTACCCCATTCCTTCTTTCTCCCCCTACCCCTTGATTCCATTAGCCATAAGAGCTATATCTAACTCTCCCTTGAATACATCATACAAATTGATGTCACGGTGGCGCAGCGGTCATGGTGGCACAACGGTAGAGTTGCTGTCTTACATCGAATGCAGCGCCGGAGACCCAGGTTCGATCCCAACTACCGGTGCTGTCTGTACGGCGTTTGTACGTTCTCACCGTGACCTGCATGGATTTTCTCAGAGATCTTCGGTTTCCTCCCACACTCCAAAGATGTACAAGTTTGTAGATTAATTGGCTTGGTAAAATTGTCCCTAGTGGGTGTACGATAGTGTTAATATGTGGGGATCGCTGGTCGGAGAGGACCCAGTGGGCCGAAGGGCTGTTTCCGTGCTGTATCTCTAAACTAAACTAAAATTAACAGCACCTCTAGTCAGGGCGGCGCGACTCACCCGTTGCAGCGGCCCCTACAGCCTGTCTGTCTTTTTTTTATTTTTTGTCTAGTTAAATGTAGTGTTGGTGTTTTTTTAATACTGGTTTTAAATGTGTATATGTGGGGGGCGGGGGGGGGGGGAACTGTTTAAAATCTCTTCCCTGTCCGGGAGACCCGACCTTTTCCCTGTCGGGTCTCCGTTGTCGTTGGGGCCTAGCACCGTGGAGCGGCCTCCAACCTGAACGACCCGGGGGCTCGGGAGACTGCGGAGCTGCGGACTACTCACCATCGTGGGGCTGGCCGGCCTCGGAGCGTGGGGAGCGGTGGTGACTCGCTGCTGCGACTCGACTCCTGGTGCTCGGAGGCTCCAGCAACGCAGCCGCACATCCGGTGGACTGGGACATCGGGAGCTCGCGGGTCCGGGGGAAGAGACTGCTTCCCGGAGCTCCCGCAACGCGACTTCTCCAGTCCATGTCGCGGGGTTGGAACGACTCGGAGCGGAGACGTACATCGCCCGGCACGGCTTCATGGCCGTGGGACATTCCAGCGCCCGCCGGGGGCTCCAACATTGTGACTTTTAGACCGGGAGCGGGGCCGTAAATCGCCCGGCACAGCCTAAAATGGCCGTGGGACTTAGCATCGCCCGCCTGGGGCTTGGACATCGGGAGAGAAATGGAGAACAGGGGAGAGAAAAGACTTTGCCTTCCATCACAGTGGGTTCACTGTGATGGATGTTTGTGTGAATTAAATTGTGTGTATGTCTGTCGGAAATTGTCTTTGTTTGTATGGCTGTGGAAACGGAATTTCGTTTGAGCCTCACTGAGGCTCAAATGTCAATAAATGGTATTGTATTGTATTGTAGGATCGAACCCGGGTCTCTGGCGATGTTAGGCAGCAACTCCTCAGCTGCGCCACTGTGTCGCTTTTATGATTGGTGTGAACTCTGAGAACCAGGTATGAAGGGTTGCTGGGGGACTGAGGTTCATGGTGAATGGGTAGCGATTGGCAGCTCAGATCATGGTGAATGGGGGACTGAGGTTCATGATGAATGGGTAGCGATGGGCAGCTCAGATCATGACGCAATGCCCCTCAACTCTGGAGAGTCCCACGTGCACATCAGGATTTTGGGAATGGTACCGCCTGAGCTTCAATAAGTTCTGTCGCTCTGCACTGCAGCATGTAGATATGGAAGCCCAGGGTCACATGGCTGAATGCTTGGCAGCTAGGTGGTGGTTCTGCATGTGTCAACTGGCAGCTATTGCATGCCCCCACTGGCAGCACTGCATGCCCCCACTGGTGGCGATGCATGCCCCCACTGGCAGCACTGCATGCCCCCACTGGTGGCGCTGCAAGCCTCCACTGGCGGCCTTGCATGCAGCCACTGGCACCTCTGCATGCACCCACTGGCTTGTTCTCAGGGTCTTCCAGCTCCATGATTTTTTCATGCATGCCTTATCAATGTTCTGGTTTCTTTCAAGCTATGAGATTAAAGGCATGTGCCTGTACAGAAAATGTTTCATTTTGCATCAATAGAGACATCAGCCAAGTATTTACAATCAGGTTAAAATCACAACTGATAACATTTTCTATTATGCAAAGGGGAAAAAAAATGCCAACATTCAGTTCAAACATAATTATGAGGCAGGCCTTGCTCTCTCTCTATTCTTGATTAGAATTGATTTTTGAGTTAAAGAAACTTCCTATTTTCCGACTGAATATTGCTACTACTTATCAAGCTGTCTAGTTCAGATTTAAAGCCATCAGGGAATGATAAATTGACGAGAGCAACCACATGAATGCGCAGAAGGAAAGCGTCACACCGGAATGATATGGAAGAATAGCTGGTGAAGCCCAGCTCACACTGTAGCTCAGCACAACAGATGCAACATTTAATTTATTATCTCCAATTTCAATCATCCGTTGGAGGATTGTTAAGCTTGCAATAACCAGATACTGTATCTACAGTGTGTCATCTGCTCACGTTCATTTATCGCTTAATAAATCTGCTTGTCAGAACCGTGTTATATTGTCATGTTTTTCTATTGGAAGGAATTTGGAGGAAAGGTTTACTTTTTTTCTCAAAATAATAATGTTTGGCATATTCAGGTGTTTGAGGGGGTTTGAAAGTGAGAAATAGTTATAAATGAGAATAAGGTCCTATTACTAAAGTTCTGGGGTGGCACGGTAGCTCAGTGGTATAGTTGCCGCCTTATAACACCAGGGACCTGGGTTCGATCCTGGCTGCCGGTGCTGTCTGCATGTAATTTGTACGTTCTCCCTGTAACCTGTGCGGGGTTTCTAAGGGATCACCGGTTTCTTCCCACACTCCAAAGACGTACAGGTTTGTAGATTAATTGGCTTCGTATAATTGTAAATTCTCTCTAATGTGTAGGATAGTGTTAGTATGCAGGGATTGCTGGTCGGTGTGGACTCGGTGGACGGAAGGGCCTGTTTCCACCCTGTATTTCCAAACTAAACTAAACTATTTCTGGACGCCACAAACCTGGATTTAAGCTGGGTTTCCTGCCTGTACTTATCTGAGCCAGATACCACTGAATGGATACACTGACTCTCCCAGGCAGCGAGGTAACGTTGCAACCAAACCTCAGTTGTGAGTGGCCTCAGTAGTGAATGAGTCTTAGTAGTGAGTGGACACATACACTGCCGAAGGCCCATCGCTCCAGATAGACACAAAGTGCTGGAGTAACTCAGCGGGTCAGGCAGCATCTCTGGAGAAAAAGGATAGGTGCCTTTGCAGGTAACCAGATTGGAAGTCTTTTTAAAAGATAGTAAATTACTCTGATATTGAGAGATGTATAAAACTATTACAATTAAAATAACTAGTTTAAAAAATAGTTAAAAAGCATGGAGAAAATATCATCAACCTTAAAATATGCAACAAAAGCAAATAACGGCTGTTATTCCTCCTATTCTGCAGGTCTGGAATCTGCAAGGACTCCAGTAAAGGAGTAGTAGGGTGTTACACATGTCAACATCCATCACTCCGCGTGGCCCAGACTTCATAGTGAATCAGCACAATTCTGCCACTTACTTACCTGTGAGCAGCTGAAAGCCGATAGTTGCCTCTGGCCTCAGTCAGCACAATTTGGTCTGTCGCCTCCTCATAGAATACAAATAATAAGCAATTTGTTCGGCTGCCTCTGCAATTGGGAACCTCTTCACATTCATTGTGGTGGAGAGGCTTTGATCACTATTCTTTCTGTGGTCTATGACAAATTAAACAGAAATAGATGGCATGTGCGCATGGTGAGGGGAGATGTATTGGTCTTGAATGCACAATTAGCCCTGGCATATTTATATAGCAATGTGTGCTGCATGTTAAACTCGTGATGTATTTTGCTTTAACTGCTGTCTGTGTGGAGTCAGCAGCAGCTGTAGTGTGCATTGACTTCACACATTACTGGGAACAGAGCAGTCAATATCACAGTAAAGGGCCTGTCCCACTATATGAGTTTACCCAAGAGCTCTCCCGAGTTAAAAAAAATAATCAAACTCGTGGTAAGTAGGTAGAATGTACGTAGCGGGTACGTAGGAGCTCGGGACGTCTCTTAGTGGCCCGTAACGCTAACGGCAGGTACTCGGGAAATGCGGTAAACTCGTGAAGTTTTTTCAACATGTTGAAAAATGTCCATGAGAGCCCCGAGTACCTATGAGCGGCTATTACCGTAATTCTCCGAGTTCGAATTAGGGGAAACTCGGGAGAACTCTTGAATTACCACATACAGTGGGACAGGCCCTTTACTTTTGCAAATGTCTTCTTTTGCCAGAACTGGGCATCACTGACAGGTCAGCATTTATTGCCCATCCCTAATTGCTCTGGAGAAGTTGTTGAATCATTTTCTTGAATAGTATGTATCATACCTTACTTTGACATAGAATGAGTCCATGGCAGCTCATAGGGTCATCCCATTCCCCTATTAATTTCCCGTGTAAATAATTTTCCCCACTTTCCCATCAATTTCTGCCAGACACTACCGCTCACCAATACACTAGAGTCAATTTACAGTCATCAATTAAGCTTAGGAATATCGGAAGTAATCAGAGCACTTGGATAAATCCAAGCAGTCATTGTAGAACTGAGAACTCCACAGAGTGTACCACAGGTCAGTATTAAACATAGGTCACTGGAGTTGGGTATTGCTGTAGTCCCTCAGGTGAAGGTACTCTCAAGGTGGTGCTGGGTAATTTCTTCCTAATAATGGGAGGGCAAGGCAAATTCTGGCAAATGACAGGAACTCTTAAAAGAGTGGAAACAAGAGTATGTATTCAAGTCTTCTGTGATGCTTTGCAGGTCTGAGAGCGAGAATGGGACTGCAATGCCATCGTGCAGAAGGTCAGACAATCCACCAGATGGATGTAGAGGAACCAATGGCAAAATAAGTAAATTCTCAGATTGTTGCTCTACGCACCTACGTTTAAACAGTTTAAACATTTGGCACGAGTTCCATTGTAACAAAATCCTCATCAAGGCCCCTACAATCTACTCTCTTGTCTCCCTTAATAACGGGATAGATTCCATCAGACCCTGGGGACTTATCCACCTTAATGGTCTTTAAGTGCATCAGCACCACATCCTTCGCAATCTCAAACTGCCCGAGCATATTTGTATTCTTCACAATGATCTCGTTGTCCTCAATGTCCTTCTCCTCGGTGAATACACATGCAAAGTAGTCATTTAGTACCTCACCGACATCTTGCAACTCCAAGCACAGATTCCCTCCTTTATGCTTCAGCGGTTCAACATTCTCCCTGGCCACCCTCTTGTTTTAACATTCATATAAAAAGCCTTGGGATTTTCAACAGGTGGCACATAGCAATTGGCAGCAGGGAAGACATGGAGGAAGAGATATATGCCTGCACCTTTTTAACCCCAATGACAAGAAGGCTGCATTTTAGATGGACAGTTTAGAACCCAAGCCAAAGGCCAGAGAGGCATTTATTATTGTTCCAAAGTTGAGGAGGTCCATATTAGTGGAATATGTTAGCTGAAATTGTTAGCAACAAGTGGGACGATGTTTAACCCCTGCCTCAAATCTTTTACAAAGTTGAGTGGCTAAATGGAGATGCTAAGCTTGTGGAATAAATGCTTTTGCACATCCAATTATTGTATCTGAGGTGCTGAAGTTAAATAAAAACACACAGTTCAGCCACTAAATCTATGGCAGTGACACTGAAGTGAGAGTGAGACTCAGAGAGAATTTGTTGAAAACATTATAGTGTTTGAGTAAGGCACGGCATTATGAATGTACAAATTGGCAGGCACTTGTGGTAAGAATGAGGTGCTCCAAGGATTCTGAATGACCACAGCTCACTCGATCATTTGTGCATGTGGCCATGAGCCACCAAATGAATTTCATTAAGTTGTTCTCTCTGCAGGTTAACTGCCCATCAGATTCATCATTGAAACCAAACGAGAAGTGAACAGCCAATCCATCTTTTTTACTGACATCATAATGGTTCGTTATTGCCAATCAAATATAGCGTCATGTTCCTTTAAAAGACAACTTGAGATTTTATTGATATCTAAAGTTCTATCTAACTGCTTGCTTATTTTATCCTTATCTAATATCATTTTTTCCCCTTTTTTTCTTTATTTTGTGCCTTATTTGACAATTAAATCATGCACCCCATTCTTTTTTCTTATATTGCAAATCCATTATAAGTTTCTTACACCTTTGTAGTTACAGACATAAACTGTTTGCTTTGCTGTTCGCTGTTCAAAATTATTATGACATGCTATAAGCACTTCACAGTTCCAGCGATTTCCAGAGAGAACAACAGCAACAAAAGGGTGGATGGAAATGTTACACCAAATTACTTTGCTCCAAATTGAAAAATGAAAAAAAATGCAGATGCTGGAAATCTGAAATTAAAATGGAAAATAGAGAAAATAACCAAGCAAGCAAAATTTATCATGGGTGAAAGATAATTAATGTAACAATTGGATGGGACCGCATCAAACTGGAAATGTGAGACGATTTTTGGAAGCTGTGATGACGGAGGGTGGGTTCATACAGCAGAGTCACACAGCATGGAAACAGGCCCTTCTCACACTTGTCCCATCTATATTAGTTCAAACTGCCAGCATAGGTCCATAACCCTCTGAACCTGTCCTATCCATGTACCTGTCTAAATGTTTTTTAAATGTTGCAATAGCACCTGCCTCAACTAACTCCCCCGGCAGCTTGTTTCATACACCCACCACCCTTTGTGTGAAAAAGTTACCCCTCAGGTTCCTATTAAATCTTTTCCCCCCCTCATCTTAAACCAATGTCCTCTGGTTCTCAATTCCGTTACTCTGGGCAAAAGGCTCTGTGCATGTACACAATCTATTCCTCTCATGTTTTTGTATACCTCTATAAGATCATCCCTCATCCTCCTGCGCTCCAAGGAATCGCGTCCCAGCCTGCTCAGCCTCTCCCTATGGCTCAGGCCCTCGAGTCCTGGCAACATTCTTGTAAATGTTCTCTGTACCCTTTCCATGGTTGGTGACAAGTGGAAAGAACAAAGAGAATTGTCATCAATAGGGTGGCAACTGAGTCTGTCCCGGTGGTGATAAAAGTTGGTGATAAATGAGTGTGAATTATGACTCACCTCTGTGGAAGGTCATTAATGAGAGGACAACTTTTGATGTTTACAATCTGAATGTTTCCCAACAACTCCAGCAGATACAAAAATGCTGAATTAATTGCAAGCAGGATTAATCTGATAAATGTTAGGTTCTTTGGTCATGTCCCTTCTTCTGTTCAGTGACAGGACAATGGAAAGGGCTGGAAAGACAAATAACCACCAGCTTCTTCCAGATGGTCAAAGATAATGTTTTAGCTATCCCCAAATTATAGCTACACCATTCCCAATATGCAAAAATCTGGCCTGAAATTCTGACAAAGGAGTAAAATTTTCTAAGGTACACTATCTGTTAATTATGTGGCAACAGTGAAAAGTGGTGTATGGTTGAACGCAACACATTAGAAAGTAGATTATCCTGAAAAAGTGACTACCATTTAATGAGTTTATCCAATTGGTAAGGAAAGAACAATGAACTGTGGTACGATCTGTCATGTTTGTGTGCATTATACAGTCACAGAAAGGATATGTGATAGTCTCTGCCTTCCACTCCACCAGCAAGCCTAATTACAAAATCATTTGTCTTCCCCACTCTCTCGCACTCTTAATAAAACAAAATGTTAATCATAATGACTCCATTACCAGAGGGAATAACCTTTCCTACTCTTCCAAAACAGTTAATAAAATCCTGCAATGACGTCTTTCAGCTTTGTCTACACCTGATGAAAAGTTCTCAGTAACTCAGACTCTCCTCACAAACTCTACCCAATATTAATCTTGTGATTCTTAACGTATGCCCAGTTTTGTATCTCCTGGTGGAAATGGTCATGAAATCATTCATATGAGCAATGTTGTGAAAGCTCCTAGTCAAACTGAAAGTTCATTCCTCAGTTATGTTAGTTAGGGTGGCACGGTGGTGCAGCGGTAGAGTTGCTGCCTTACAGCGCTTGCAGTTCTCCCTGTTTACTCTGAGATCTTCGGTTTCCTCCCACAATCCAAAGACAGGTTTGTAGGTTAATTGGCTTGGTGTGTGTAAATTGTCCCTAGTGTGTGTAGGATAGCTTCAAAGAGATTCTTATATAAAAAACTGAGAAATAAAATTAACTAATACTTAATAAAAAATTATGTTTAGTAAAGAAGGCAAAACTCAATTGTCGCTCACTAAAATCTAGTTTGAGGCTACTCCAGTCTTGTTGAATATCAAGGGAATATCTGGCAATGCACCCACATCTCAGAGCATCTCCATGTGGAAACCACAATATCAAAGAATCACAGTCATAGAGTGATACAGCACAGAAACAGGCCCTTCGGCCCATCAAATCTTCACTGAGCACCAGCCACCCAGCGACTACATCGCCCGGCACGGCTTCATGGCCGTGGGACATGCCAGCGCCCGCAGGGGGCTCCAACTTCGAGACTTTTAGACCGGGAGCGGGGCCGTAAATCGCCCGGCACGGCCTAAAATGGCCGTGGGACTTAGCATCGCCCGCCTGGGGCTTGGACATCGGGAGAGACATGGAGAACAGGGGAGAGAAAAGACTTTGCCTTCCATCACAGTGGGTTCACTGTGATGGATGTTTGTGTGAACTAAATTGTGTGTATGTCTAGGAATTGTCTTTGTTTGTATGGCTGTGGAAACAGAATTTCGTTTGAGCCTCACTGAGGCTCAAATGACAATAAAATTGTATTGTATTGTATGTGGGGGATCTCACTGAAACTTACTGAGAAGTGAAAGACCTGGATACAGTGGATGTGGAGAGGATATTTCCACTAGTGGAAGACTATAAGACTAGAGGCCATAGCCTCAGAATAAATGGACACATCCTTAGAAAATGAAATGAGGAGAATTTTCTTTGGTCTGAGGGCGGTGAATCAGTGGAATTTGTTGTCACAAGAGGTTGTGAGGCCAAGTTCATGGATATTTTTTTAAGAGATTGATGGATTCTTGATTAGTATGGGTGTCAGGGTTATGGGGAGAAGGCAGGGGAATGGGTTTGAGAGGGAAAGATAGATCAGCCATAATTGAATGGCAGAGTAAACTTGATGGGCCAAATTACCTAATTCTGTTCCCATAACCTATGGACTTAGAAACTTACACTATTCCTATATTAAACCCTCCACATTCTCATTAATTCCACGAGTACTTCCAAGACGTGTCCATGTATGAGAGACAATATACAGTGGCCAATTAACCTACCAATGTCCTTGGGATGTGGAGGACACCAACCCACTCAGGGAAACCCACACGATCATGAGGGGAACACGCAAATTTCACTCCGACATTCCCTGAGGTTTGGACTGAATCCAGGTCTCTGCTGCTGTGGGACAGGAGTCTATGTGCTGTGCCAATGCACTGCTCCAAATCCTTTGACTCGTGTTATTCTTCTTCCAGTGGACGTGCAAACTGAGTCCACTAACTGAGGCTCTGTACTTGAGAATAACAGCAAATGCCACACTAATTCATCTGCCATTTAGGCTGTAAATAGTGTATGCTCTCATTAAATAGTATAATAGGACTATCCATCCTGTGACTCAATACTTGTTTCAATGTGTTTCCCAAGTGTTAGCTGAAGCCTGCAACATAATGGTGTGTAACACAATTTATGCCACATGTGTGCATCCGCACCACTGTCATTTTGCCACCCAACAGAACCAAACATACTTAAGGACAGGCATTCCAGATCCAAATTTAACAAGGCAAACATTCAGTCATGAATTCTTTTGCACAGAGTAATAATTAAGCAGCCATTTTAGGTCAATCAAATCTCACACATCTTTTATGGCTCATTCCTTCTTCCAGATAATCCGATGAAAGCTAAAGTCCTCTTTTACTGTTCACAAATGGTGACAGTTATTATTTATGTCCAGCATTTCCTGTTTCCCTGTTTCACTGTCAAAGGAAATGAAGTGGGTTTTTTTTAATCAGCATCAACCAATCCCAAGTGAAGGAAAGGCCACTATTATTGGAATTCAGTGCAGCAATGTCATGAGTCCTTAGTACCCAGGCAGCATCAATAACAACATGATTTACTGAGGGCAAATCAGGTGCATCCAGAACGTAGGTCTGTTGGGCACCACAGAGCCTGAGTGTTTGATCGGCCGAGCAGAATGGTACAAACTAAGTCACAAAGCAATCAGAATCTCTGGCCCATTCAATGGCTGTAACCTTGAGCGGCTGTGGACAGCATATTATAGAGTATGATGAGTTCTGCATGCTGCAGCATTGTACCTAGTTGAACATCACACAGCAGAATAAGGTATGCTATTGTTAAGGTCATGACCTGAGTGAACACCACCAGCATTATTGCAATGCTGACAAAGGGAGCCGTGTCAAACATAAGTGAAAATTGTCGAGGAGCGGCCTATAAATTGATTTTTTTTTTCTGAACATTAAACTCAAAGGAGAGGAAAATGGAAGGCAGAGAGCTGGTCATGTCTAGGTAAAATATGATCTGATGTGATATATTGTATCACAGAATATATGAGAGAATACTAGAAAGCAAGGATATAATGTGGGATTGTCACCATTAATTACAGTTACAAATCTTGTATGCCCTGACATTCCATGAAACAAAACAGACAAAGGTTTCTAACTTCTAATTCTAACTCCCTGATGACAACAAATACAGGTATTATCATTGAGTAAAACAGAAGCTACAAAAAAATAATGTATTTCACAATCTCAGTTTGCCCCAAAAATGTTTTGCAGTCAAGAATGTACTTTCAAACCATTGACATAGCTCTGAAGTAATTCATGATCCACCTAATTTACACACAAAGTCTGACAAATGGCGATGAATAAATAATCAGATCATTTGTTTCAAATACTGGCCATAATATCGTGGAGCCACAGAGTACGTCACATTTTTTTACATGTAAAAACATCTTTCTAACAAGCACAGTAAATGCTCAGCAGGTCAGGCAGCATCTATGGTGGAATGGACTGATGACATTTCATATGAGCAATGTCCACGCTCCACAGATACTTCCTAACCCATTGAGTTTGCCCAAAATGCCAGCGTCTGTACATACAGAACATCATTTGGACACAAAATTTGCCAAGATACTGAAACAGGGGCGTGGCACGATTGGCAGCCCTGCCAACTGTCTGTCCATTTTTTCGTCATTTATTTTTTATTTTTAGTGTGTTAAAACTTTGTGTAAATGTTCTCAATTTTGTTTATGTGGAGGGAGGGGGTGGGGGAGGGGGAAACTTTTTTTTCCAGTTTTCTACCTTGCCGGAGATGTGATTATTTTCGGGATCGCATCTCCAGTCGCTCTGCGGCCTACCATCGATGGAGCTGGAGGCCTCCTCGGACTGAACTTGAGCCCCACCGCAGGCATGGACTTAACATCGGAGTCGATCCCTTGCCTGGGATCGCTCCAACCACAGCCTGCGGACTTTACCATCGCGAGCTCGCAGTCTCGGGAGAGGCCTAGTCGGGAGCTCTAACGTCGCAGAAGGTTCAACCAGCCCCATCCTGGGATCCGATCACCAGAGCGAGGGAGCTCACATCCCCCCGATACAGGAGCTGATCTCACCGATGCGGAGGGCCCAAACGCCACCGGCTGCGGGAGTCGAGATCGTCCTGTCAACGGAGGGCTCAAGGCCCCCAACCGTGGGAGGGGAAAGGGAAGAGATGTGAACTTTTTTTTCACCTTCCATCACAGAGAGGAATGTGGAGTAGTCTCTGTGGTGGATGTTTATGTACTTTGTATGTGGTTTATGTGTTAAAATGTACTTTGTATGTTCCATTGCTTTTTATTTGTATGACTGATTTGGCAAATGAAATTCCTCGTATATGTTGCAAAACATACCTGGCTAATAAAATATGATCATGATTATTGTGATTGTGATTGATTGTGATTGTGAAACATCAAGAATTTTAAAACTCACAAGGGAATAACATTTCTCAGAAATGTTACGTTTTTCCAACCACAGCTAAATTCTAGTAGAGGCATGTGAAACAAATTAATGAAAATGCATCAGTCACGGTAAAGTTATGTTCCATGCAATCTCGAAATATCACAAAACATGTGCTGTCCCAAAACAAGTCATGCAGTGTGATTACAAAATTAGCTGGAGCCATCTTAACAGAGAATGCTAAGTTACAAGGTACATGCCAACGGAATGGAGAAAGGTAATGACGAAAATAATAGTGGGAGATGCAAACACCAACTATCATTTTAATTTATCATTCCCTGTGCCATCATTAAAAATACAGATGAATGCATCGTAAATTAGAAATGGACAGACGACTTTTTGGGTCAGATTGATGGGGCACCGGACAGATGGATGGTCAAAAGAGGTGAATGGATGGGGTGGGGTAAGAGCTGGCAATTCTCTCTGTCTCCATTTCAGGAAGCAGATATCCACAAACATCTACCAGGAGGCCATTGACTTCCACAGCTTGCTTGACAATACCTCCACAACCCTCTCTGTTGCAAGAATGCCATTCCTTTCTCACAGTTTCTCCATCAGTTTTGCCACCTGCTCTCAAGGTGAGCTTTCCACTCCATGCCATCTGAGATGTCCTCTTTCTTCAGGAAACATTCCAAACTCCCTACTTCCACAGTTGTGGATGGAGCCCTCGTTGGTGTCTCCTCCATTTCCTACAATTCTGCTCTCCCTCCATCTCCCCCCAGACACAACAGGGATAAGAGTTCCCCGGTCCTTTCCTTTCACTCCCCCAGCCTTTGCATCCAACACATCAATCACTGACATTTTCATCAGTTTCAATGAGATCCCACCACCAGTCACCTTCCAAGCAACAACAGGTCGCACATTGGCTCAGCGGTAGAGTTGCTGCCTTACATTGCCAGAAACCCTGGTTCAATGCTGATTATGCTGGCTGTATGGAGTCTGTACATTCTCCCTAGGACCATGTGGGTTTCCTCCTGGTGCTCCGGGTTCCTCCCACATTTCAAAGATATTTATAGGTTGAATGGCTTCTATAAATTGTCCCTGGGAGGTAGGATAGAACAAGTGACAAGGTGATTGTTGGTCTGCATGGACCCAGTGGGCCAAAGGGCCCGTTTCCTCACTATCTCTGGAAAAACCCTAAAAACAATTCTGCTTTCTGCAGACTTAATTCTCTCTGTGATTCTTGGTTTGCTCATCCCTCCACACCCACACTTTGCCTCTTCAGGCACTTTCACCTGCAATCGCAGAAGGTGTAACACCCCTCTCTCCACCTCCTCCCTCCCCATTCAGCGACCCCAAACAGCTCTTCCAGGTGAGACAATTTATATATATCTCCTCTAACCTCCTCTATTGCATTTGGCTCGCAATTTGGCCTCCTGGACATCAGTGAGACCAACTGTAGACACAGGGATCTGTCTTCCAGAGCCAGCTGACAGACACCCAATTGCAAGCCTTCAGTTTATTTTCCCATTCTCATCCCGAGCTGTCCATCCTTGGCCTTCCTTCCCCGCTCTCAGAATGAGACAACATGCAGAGTGAATTAACTGTATCTCATATTCTACTTGGTTCACCTGTAATACAATAGTACAAACATTGAATTCTCTAATGTCAGCTAACCCGCCACCTACTTTCTTCTCCACCCTCCAGCATTCTCACCATCACACACATCATTCTTTCTTTTGCTACTAGCCCCCCTCCCCCTGCTGCATTCAGTCCCTTTCCTCTCTTCTATTCGTTCATCACTTATCCCTCCCACCTCAGGTTCTATATCTCACTACCTACCAACCTATGTTGTCAGATTCCACTATTTTCTCCCTTTTTTCCTCTCCCTCTAGCCTGGTTTGGTATCTCCACTCTTCTCCCCCACCCCACCTCTGCCCCCGAATCATCTGCTAAAAATACCTCAGCCTGGATCCACATATCACTTGCCAGCTCTTGCTCTGCCTATTCCCCCTCACCTCTGTCCACCAGCTATCTGTCCATAAGTCGAAAGAAAGGTTCTGACCCAAACTGGCGTCTGTCCATTTTCCAACAAAAATGTAGCCTGACCCATTGAGTTCCTTCAGGAGGCTGTTTAATGGTTTTAATAAGATTGACAACAAGTAGAAAGAATCCTTTAAGACTTAAACTTTCTGATTCAGTAATTCTGCCCACAACACAGATGCATTTTGATGTGTGCTTGGCGGTAGGATTGTTGATTGGAATAGTTCATTAGTATTTGTGATTGACTGCAGCCTGGCCACAACTAAACATAAATATCTAATCCACACAAATTGATGAATGTTCAGCATTGCTGGTCGGGCTTAGCACTAGTTAAAACTAACTTTGCTACATTCTGGCGTTGGTGCAAAATATGTAGCTATCATACAATCTTGCTCTGGTCAAATACATCACAAAAAATAATGAAATGAATGGTTGTTTCATTATAAAGCTCTGAAGTGGTGGAGCTAAGCAGGAAAGCAATTGTGAAACAGAATGTAATTTTTCATACCCATTAAAGCCCTGACTTGAAGAAAATGGCAAAAATGGTGCAGAGCTGCACCGTGGAAAATGCAATTAAAGTTGACAGCTCATGAGCAGACTCTCTGGAGTTTCTAGTGATGGTCTTTCCTCTGATTTTAATGCAATTATAATCTAAAATCTAGCAACGGCCTTTGGTATGCAGTATACGCAGCCAGGGGAAGGAAAATGCATCATTTTTTGGCAAACTGTACAGAAGACCATTGGAGAAGTTGTTGATTTTCCACAATGAAAAACCAAGTGTACAATGCGATAAGATGAGGCGTGTAAGGTAACCTTTGAATGCATTGACAGAGATATCTTTGAATTCAAGTTTAGATTCAGGGAGCCTGCTGGTTGAATTAATGCATGGCACCGGGCTCATTGACCAAATAAAGAAGGCATTTACTGACATCAAGGAAAAGACGATCTGTGATCATGTTGCCCGTTGGATCAATCAACCACGGCACAATATCCAAACTATCTGCAAATCTATCTTCTGTATACATCTGCACTGTGCGCAACAAATTCTTCTTAAATATACTGGTGTCGGTCTGGCATGGCAAAGCCTTCAATTCACACATTTAGTAGAGTCAAAATCTTTCATATTGGAGAAGACTTGGGCTGCACGGTGGCGCAGCAGTAGACTTGCTGCCCTACAGCGCCTGCAGCGCCAGAGACCCAAGTTTGATCCCGACTATGGATGCTGTCTGTACGGAGTTTGTAACTTCTCCCCGTGACCTGCGTGGGTTTTTTCTCCGAGATCTTCGGTTTCCTCCCACACTCCAAAGATGTACAGGCATGCAGGTAAATTGGCTTTGTAAAGGTAAAAATTGTGTGTCGGATAGTGTTAATATGCGGGGATGGCTGGTTGGCGAGGACCCAGTGGGCCAAAGGGCCTGTTTCCACACAGTATCTCTAAACTAAACTAAACCTCTGTCCATAGCTTATGCTTATCATGTTTCCCCATTATTCACTCTGTGGAATGCTTCTTCCCAGTCAAATTATGCAAGACAATGGACTGAGACGTAATGATGGTTTTCAGCTACTGCCAATAATATTGTTCCTCTGGTGAAATATTATCTCAACAGAATGGTTTCCTGTTTATATCCTGCAGGTCTAATCACAATCTTTCCCTTCTCAGTCAGGGCCAGAACAGGGTTCCCCTCAGTCCCACCATGCTCCATGTTGAAATGATCACCACTCATAATTTCCATCAACTCCATCAAAATGTCACCACCAGACATCAATTTGCCTCCCCTCCACTCTCCGCATTTCAAAAGGGGCTTCTCCCTTCATGACTTCCTGGTCTACCATTCAGTTCCCATCTATAACTCGATATCTTATTGCCCTTTCCAATGCAAACTGTACTTCCACCATTTCCATTAATCAAGATGCCTTCCCCAGTTTTCAATTGAGGCACTAATTCACTTCCTGAAAGGATGCTTCAATTACAACGGCCTTGTCCTCCCCTCTGCCTCAATCAACCATTCACCATTTTATGGCACTTTCCCATGCAACCACAATAGATGCTGTGCTAATCTTTTTCCTTGTTCACCTCACCATTTCAGGCTTCTTAGCCATTTAGTTCTTCACTCATTAACATACATTTATTCAGTCATTTTGTGTCTTAATTTCACAAGATTATTTATTTAGTTCTTTAATTGCATAATATCAACATCAATGTGAGCAATACTGCAGAAAACCTCCACATAGATAACAAGATATCGCCCGTTCTGGAGATTATAATTCTATTTGACAGTCCATGTTTTCACAACAGAGATCAATAGATTCCCACACTGTCAGAGTTCAAAGCCTTTGTGGGTGCTTTTGCTAATCTGTGAAAAGAGAAATATCTTCAAATGTAACATCCAAGTAATCACGTAGTAAAAATAAAAGTTTGAGTATCGAACGTGCAGCAAACAATCACAATATCAAGGCATAAAGTGCTGGAATACCTCAGCAGGTCAAGCAGTAACTCTGGAGAAAAAGGATGGATGACGTTTCAGTCTGAAGACAGGTCTCAACCCAAAATGTCACCCATCCTTTTCCTCTGGAGATGCTGCCTGACCCGTTGAGTTACTCTGGCATTTTTTTTGTCTATCTTTCCTATAAACCAGCATCTGAAGTTCTTTGTTTCTACGTAATCACAATATTAATCCCAACTAATAGCACTTAGGAAAGATACACAACATTGGAGTAACTCAGTGGGTCAGGCAGTATCCCTGGAGAACATGGTCAGACCCAAAACGTCACCTATCCTTATTCTCCAGGGATGCTGCCTGATCCACTGAGTTACTCCAGCATTTTGTGTCTTTCCTTGGTAATCCAGCATCTGTGGTTCCTTTTTTCTACAATATAATTTAGGCCTTTGCTAAAAATGAAGGAGTTTCAAAGAAAGTCCTGAGTACTGAGACTCATGTGGCTCCTTATATCCAGCAGCCAGTAATGTCCTCTGACAGATAATGGAAATTATAGTATTCCTTTGTGAAACTTTTTGAATTAAATGAAGAGTCCCTTGTAAATTGTTCAATCAAAATATATGCTTCGTCCTCAGTACATGACAGATTACATGACAGGTTTCCATATATAAAATCTCAGTGCTAGTAACCTTATAGGTTTCTCATTAATAGGAGTTTAGTACAGTGGATTACAGCTGCAAAGAGCAACTTGCTGCCTGAATCCTGCATCTACACTGCAAGATTATATTTCTCTTCATTATTTTAGCAGAAGCCTTAACCGGCTCAAGTGCCACATTGAAGAATGTTGGGTAAATACTTTCAGTGTTTATGCACAGAATCCTTGGTACTATATCACATCTGAAACATCCATGTTAAACTGCCAGTCTTGCCCTTCTTTCAACCATGTTTCTGTAATGGCTGCAACATTACAGTTCAAAGTACCAAGTCAGGCTCAGAGCTTATCAACCTTTCCAGTATTACTCCTTGCATTAAAATAAAGACACTTCAGTCTATCAGTCCTGCCGTCTTCATTAACCTAGCCTTCCCAGTTTTATCTTTTAGACTTGACTTGACCTCCAACTTCTCCTTAAACCTGTTGACCTACTGCTCTGGTTCCCACTCTCTACCCACCCGAGTTTCAGCCCCCCCAAGTAGCATTAGCAAACCTCCCTGCAAGGATATGATGACATGGTGAAGTCTTCTGGAGCAACCTTAAATATCTTGAGACTACTATCATATTGCAAAGAAGTTTGTCAACCCAATGAACCACTATTTAATTTAGTTTAGTTTTGTGATACAATGTGGAAATAGATTTTTTGCCCACCGAGTCTATGGTGTCCATCAATCCCCGTTCACACTATTTCCACATTATCCTACTTTCGCATTCACTCCCTACGACTTTGGGACATTTTACAGAGGACAATTAATCTACAAATTCATGCATCTTTGGGATGTGAGAGAAAACTGGAGCACCCGGAGGAAACCCACAAGGTGACAGGCACACAACATGCAAACTCCACACAGACAGCACCCAAGGTCAGGATCAAACATGGGTCTCTGGTGTGTGAGCTAACACCAGCTGTGTTACCCTATTCATTGAGCCATCGAATGTCCATCTGTTTAAATTTCTTTCTATTGTGTTCGCATGACTAAATTGGGAGGCACATATCATGATGTTGTCATGAGTCACACGGACTAATAACACATTTGCTCTGTACCAAAGCAAAAGGAGGACATTTCAAGGTGCCTGTGTCCTTTCATTGGAAGAAGAGGTGATATGGGGAAATCAGTTAATCGTTCCACTTTGGAGTATAACTTTCTCTAATGGTCTGATTGCACTTTGTCTGAATGTATGTACAAAATAATCTACCATAACACACATTGTGTTTCTTTTTGAAGACATCATCCCTTGGTGAAATATTAGACATCAAAGAATGCAAAAATAATCTTATAAAAGAGTAAAAGAAGGGAGATTAGAGAGAAAAAAATACAGCTTTATCAGATATATTTCTAAAATTCAATTTATTTTAGTACAAGCCCATGTACTTTAGCCAGACAGTATGAATGATAGTTTTAATATTCAACTTTTAGTTTGCTTTGATATAGAATTTACCCCAAATTTTGTAACAAGAACCGATAGTGAACAGTTATTCAACAAAAATAGGATACATTAGAGCTGCCACTCAGCAGCTCTAATGTATCTCAAAAGAATTTACCTATTGTTAAAATAACAAATATACTCGGAGGTTACTAAACTTACTTACCACACTAATTGGTCTAATCCCATCGATGAGTTCTTAAACCACAAGGAAACCAGTTGGCAAATTAACCTCTTCTGCACTGCAACAGCCTCGGGTCATCCATCAAAGGAACTTGGTTCAGCTAATAACTCTCCATTGACTGCAATACTGTATGTATCACATCAATTTACATTTTCTATTTTTGAAAGTCCACAGCAAGATTTTCAGGAAGACATAGCTAATGAAGGCACAGTGCAGGGTCTAATGCACCAAGCTATTGATGAAGGAGAAACTGAACTCTGCAAATGCAGACCCCTCACCTGCCAGGAATACTGCATATCAGAGCAACAAAACGTTCACAACCTACTCTTATTAAAATTCAGGTTTGGTTTTCAAAGTGGTGCTCATCAACTGCAGGTCGCAGGTTTAGTTTAGTTGAGTTTGTTTCGGAATATAGAAAATAGGTGCAGGAGTAGGCCATTCGGCCCTTCGAGCCTGCACCGCCATTCAATATGATCATGGCTGATCATCCAACTCAGTATCCTGTACCTGCCTTCTCTCTATACCCCCTGATCCCTTTAGCCACAAGGGCCACATCTAACTCCCTCTTAAATATAGCCAATGAACTGGCCTCAACTACCTTCTGTGGCAGAGAATTCCAGAGATTCACCACTCTCTGTGTGAAAAATGTTTTTCTCATCTCGGTCCTAAAAGATTTCCCCCTTATCCTTAAACTGTGACCCCTTGTTTCTGGACTTCCCCAACATCGGGAACAATCTTCCTGCATCTATCCTGTCCAACCCTTTAAGAATTTTGTGAGTTTCTATAAGATCCCCCCTCAATCTTCTAAATTCAAGTACAAGCCGAGTCTATCCAGTCTTTCTTCATATGAAAGTCCTGACATCCCAGGAATCAGTCTGGTGAACCTTCTCTGTACTCCCTCTATGGCAAGAATGTATTTCCTCAGATTAGGAGACCAAAACTGTACGCAATACTCCAGGTGTGGTCTCACCAAGACCCTGGACAACTGCAGTAGAACCTCCCTGCTCCTATACTCAAATCCTTTTGCTGGAAACAGGCCCTTGGCCCACCGAGTTCACACTCACCAACGATCGCCCGTACACTAGTTCTATGTTTTCTTAGTTTCTCATCCCACGCACTCGGGGCAATTTACAGAAACCAATTAATCTACTATCTACACATCTTTGGAATATGGAAGGACACCGGAGCACCTGGAAAAAAACTCACGTGGTCACAGGGAGAAAGTACAAGCTCCGTACATACAACACCCAAAGTCAGGATCGAACCCGGGTCACTGGCACTGCAACTCCACTACTGCGTCAGCCCCTTATTTACTTAATATCATGGTGGAAGTGATATGCACTAGTGTACAGCATATACTGTACATAAATACAAAACTTCCTCCTCTATTCTAGTTCCTTAACCCAAAAGCTATGATGTACCTATATTCCTAATTCTCCCAGTTATCTTCACCACTCTCCCGCAGAAGCACTCATCTCCTTCCACTTAAACATAAGGAACTAATTTTTGAGCATACACGATAGAAATCCAGTTTCGCTATTCATCGCCAGATGTAGCTTTACTCTCATTTTCAAAAAGAAAATCACGTTATTAACTATCTTGGATGCAAGGACAAACCTAGACACTTCTTTTAACTGCAAACCGCCTCTTAAATTTTTTTTTATAGATGCAAAAAGCTGGAGTAACTCAGTGGGTCAGACAGCATCACTGGAGAAAAGGAATAGATGACGTTTCGTGTTGAGACCCTTCTTCAGACCATTTGTTCCTCAATCCAGCACAATTCCCCTGCTGCCTATATTGCTTCGATTGGCCCCCATCAGCTTCTTTACCTCACTCACCTCGTCAAATTTGCTTTATAATGTTCCCCACTGTGGCACAGTGTTGTGACTGTTAGAGCTGCTGCCTCGTAACACCGCAGCCCCAGGTTCGATCCTGGCCTTGGGTGTTGCCTGTGTCTACCTGTTACCCCCCCATGTCCCAAAGATATGCAGGTTTGTGGGTTAATTGTCTGTAAAGTTGCCCCAAGAGTTTATGGAGTGGATGCGGAAGTGAGATAAAATGGAACTAGTGTGAGCAAGTGAATGTTGGCTGGCACAGACTCGGTGGGCTGAAGGGCCTATTTCCCTGCTGTATCACTAAACTAAATTCCATCTATCTTTCTCTTGATTCTCTCCCTTATTCCTCATGGACTTGCTGACCATGTTTCCACGCTGAAATGCACTTCCTGATATTAATGTCATCCTTGATATTAATATTGCTGCAGGAAAGAGTAGCATAGCGGTTAGTTATCCAGAGGCTCATACTCAAATCCATCATGCAGCTGGTTAATCTGCTTTACAATTCATCAAGATTCAGATTAAAAAGATGATTTCTACATGATTAATGTTAGGTTGGTGTATTTTTCTTTAAAATCCATCTGGTTCATTGTCATTGAGGGTAGGAAATCTGCCATCCTCACTTATTCACCATGTACAAGAAAGACTTCATGCACGCTGCAAACATCTGAGGTAGTTGAGCAAGTCACTAACGTCATGGGAAAGGCGTTTTGTGGATTGGTATGGTGACGCAACGGTAGAGCTGCTACCTTACAATGCCCGAGACCCAGGTGCTGCCTGTACAGAGTTTGTACTTTCTCCCCGTAACCACGTGGGTTTTCTCCAAGATCTTCGGTCTCCTCCCACACTCCAAAGACGTACAGGTTTGCAAGTTAATTGGCTTGGATTAAGTGTAAAATTGTCCATAGTGTGTAGTGTTAATGCGCGGGGATCGATGGTCGGCGTGGACTCGGTGGGCCGAAAGGCCTGTTTCCGCACTGTATCTCTAAACTAAAAACTAAAACTAAACTAACCTAGCCTTGCCTAAAATTGACTCCAGATCAATGCAACTGACACTTAACTAAGTTAATTCCTAAGTGATACTTACATGTAAACTCATGCACACCCATTGATAAATAATTTAAGTGCAGATTCACCTGAATGGCACCCAAATGAGAATACATTTCAAATTAGAAACCCAAGTGTTTAAAGAGAAACGGATAAATGAGAATGCATTTCCAAGACTCACAATAGTAAATATGGAAAATTATTAGAATTTGGCTGCAACTTGGCCCAGAGTTAAAGGAAGATCATTGTTTATGCACCACCTTATACAAGCACAGGATAACACATCACTGTACAGCCAAAAGGATAATCGCCCTGTAATTCAAAGAGCTGCCAACTCACCATGGTCAAAATGTACATTACACTTTCTGGATGGAATATATTTATCAGTTTGCTTGCACAAGCCTGGATTAATGAAGTCTATTCACAGAACCATATCATCTGAAGCTAACCATTTGTGCTCTGAGAGACAGCATCATTTGACAACATTTACTTATGTGGCAAATGCCACTTTAAGAAATACAAGGGAGTAAATGGAAATTGCACAGGCTCGACTTAAAAGCAGCCATTGAACAGTAAACATTGTTAACATAAAAAAATGTGAATACCCAGACCCTTTCATTAGATTTAAAAAATAATTGGCTCTGCATTTTCAGTACATTTGTGATGAATCTGTTTTATTTCCAAACAAACAATGCTTCAAACACTATGATTAAATGAGACACTAACATAGCCCACTTGGATTTCCAAGCTGCAGTTACAGAAACTGCACTTATCAGATCTTTGAAGGGGCTGAAACAAAGGGATTTAATATGCAAAAAGAAATGATACCAGTAAAACACTATATATCTTGTGTTTTAATTTTTAATGTTCACTTTGTAAAACCTTCCAAATTACTACTTGATAAATAAAGCCACATGAATTTAAAACAGGCTACACCTCAAAATAAAGAAAGATTTCACAAGTACGGGAAATATTTTAGAGGAATCTGAAGGGTAACTTTTTCACGCAAAGGGTGGTGGATATATGGAACAAACTGCCCTAGGGGGTAGTTGAGGCAGGGACTATCGCAACGTTTAAGAAGCAATTAGATAGGTAAGGTTTAGAGGGATATGGGCCAAACGCAGGTAGGTGGGACTAGTGTAGACAGGACATGTTAGTCGTTGTGAGAGAGCTAGATAGGGCTCTTAAAGATGGCGGAGTCCGGGGATATGGGGAGAAGGCAGGAACTGGGCACTGATTGGGGATGATCAGCCATGATCACATTGAATGGCAGTGCTGGCTCGAAGGGCCGAATGGCCTACTCCTGCACCTATTGTCTATTATGGGCAAGTTGGGCTGAAGGGCCTGTTTCCACACTATGACCTTATAATTAGCACTACTTTTATCATTACAAAAATCTAATATTATCTCACAATATCTTTACAATTCAAAAAGGCATTCAAAAATTATATTACGTTCTGGGAATTAACAACCTTGATTTATGACAATTTTAGGTTCTGTCAAAAAAATCTGTTCTGGGTAAGCTGAACCTGGGTCTCTGGCGCTGTAAGGCACCACCATATCACCCCGTCACCCGTATTTCAGCAATACACACGTCGTGTAATAGAAGTGTTTGCTCATTTAATTCTTTGCCATTCAAGTCTATGGATAATGAAGAAGGGAAAACATCTTTTTTCTCCTATAACAGATTGCTCTTGCCCGATTTAGAAATTCAACGTTTTCTTTGGAAGGCACAATTCAAATGATCTAAACTCATCTGAATATTGCAAATATGTAAATTGGAGAAATTATGTAAAATGACATTTTGCATCAAAGTCAGAGATTCTCTCAATAATAATTTATGAATTTAACTTGGAAATGAAAACACAGATTAAAGAAGAACAGTAAAAAAGAAACCCCAAGACCAAAACCCAAGATCAAAGCAGAAATAATTAAGGAAATCGGCAGGGAACCAAGTGATTTCTTGCTATGAAGAGCAAGAGTGGACCAGATGCAGCCTTTTAGTTCTTTCCAACCAGAAACCTGGTACATTCATTTAAGAACATCATATAGAATATACATTCAAAATAATTATTTTAGTTGGCAGGGATTTGAAGGAGATAGTATCAAGCAAATTAATCGTCCCTTCAACAATCATCTGCAAGATTATAATGTGGGGTATGTAATAGGATCCGAATTGACTAAAATTAATTGAAAGATGCAGCAAGGAAACAGGTCCTTCAGCCCGCTGAATCCTCACACTCGTTCTATGTTTTTGCACTTTTGCATCTACTTCCTGCACACTTGGGGCTTTTTACAGAAGGCAATTAACATACAAATCCCGCACATTTTTGGGACGTGGAAGGAAACCAGACCCATGTGGTCACAGGGAGAATGTGCAAACTCCACACAGACCGCACCTGAGGTCAGGATTGAACCCGGTTCTCTGGTGCTGTGAGGCAGCAGCTGTATGGTTTCCTCATGACATCAAGGATTCATATACATGCTCCTCCTAAAAATAAGTAAACTTAAATTCCTCTGCAGTGCTCTGTTACGAGAGTGAAAGTAACAGTTAAAGAAAAATTGAGGCTTTTGAGATACAGCAAGGTAATAGGCCCTGCGGCCCACCGAGTTGTTTTCTCTGGAAAGCCAAAGGTTGGATATCAATAACAATTATTTACCCTTCTCTCTTAAACAGCATCAGAAGATTTTATATTGCTTAGATTATCATGGTTTCCACCAATTACAGACATTCCCTTTGTTCTCCACATTGCTCTTCTTTGACAACTACATAAAACATACTTGTTTTCTCAC
The DNA here is from genome assembly GCF_010909765.2 of Amblyraja radiata. Taxonomy (NCBI): domain Eukaryota; kingdom Metazoa; phylum Chordata; class Chondrichthyes; order Rajiformes; family Rajidae; genus Amblyraja; species Amblyraja radiata. The sequence continues at coordinate 13,990,516 of NC_045973.1, forward strand.
ATTTACAGTTCTGATCAAAGGACATTGAGATTAAAGTTTCATCCCGTTTTCTCTCGAGAGATATAGATGGACCCGATTAGCATCTCCAGCATGTTGTTTTCATTCTAGATTTCCAGTATTTGCAACATTTTACTTTTGCCCTTTTGAAATTATTAATACGATTCATCCCTGATCATGGGGAAGTGACAAAAGATTAAAATGTGCAGAAGAACATATGGAAATGAACTCCCATCTTTCAAAATGCTAACAAAACTAAATGTTGTAAATACCTTTTTAATTAAATGTTCAGTTGTTAATTCTACTTGGGCAATAGATTTGATTAATTTACTGGACTGAATATATAAAATGGTTGAATTCCTTATCTCCTTAAATCATCTTTAGAGTTGTATAGGGCTGAAGATATGTTTTAAGAACATTTTGCTTGAGGTTGAAAGCAGCTTGATTAACGAGTAAGTAAAAACCTAAAATTAATGACAAAAGGCTGAAGCTCAATAATGTTTCCAGATAAAGTATTGGCCAGAAGTATATTTTCCAGCAGAGAGACTTAATTGGATGGGCCACAATTAGTTCAAACTTGTAGGGCCTCCGGTGTTTGAACCTGCATTATGAATCCAAAAGAAAAGTTAAAACACTGGTACTACTACCAGTGTGTAGAAAGGAACTGCAGATGCTGGTTTACACTGAAGATAGACACAAAATGCTGGAGTAACTCAACAGTATAGGCAGCATCTCTGGAGAGAAGGGATGGGTGACATTTTGGGTCGAGACCCTTCTTCAATACTACCAGATCAGGCAATATTTATGGAAAAAGAAACTGATTTAAAGTTTCAGGCAGATGACCAGCCATCAAATCTAAAATAATTAATGACAATGTTATTTTTTACCTGCACTTTCCACAAACTGGCTAGAGGGTTTTCTATATTGCATCATTGTTCATAATGATGAATGCTAACACAGGGAACTGCAGATGCTAGAATCTTGAGTAAACCAGAAAGTGCTGGAGTAACTCCAAAAATTAGGCAGCATGTCTGGAGGTCATGAATAAGTGACATTTTGGGTCAGGACCCTTCTTCAGATTCAATTCAAGATGAATGCTGTATCGAACCATGTTGAAACTGCTCCTAACCTTAAGAAATGACAGAACTTCAACTTCGGTACTTTGAATGAAAAGTTGGAAAAGAAGTAGAATATCTTTACTCCAGCAAGAGAGAAATAGTGATGATCAAATGTACACTTGTTGGACTTTTGCAACAGCTATATCTGTGGATAAACTGTCGTGTAACCTTTCTTTCTGGTTCCCAACAACATTTTAATCTCAGTTTGCTATCATCCGTTTGTTTATATCTAACCATCAGTGAACAGGTGAGACAAAACAACAAGCATGGTCGCAAAGTAACTCGATTGTAATCATGTATTGTCTTTCTGCTTGCTGGTCAGCACGCAACAAAAACTTTTCATGTGACAATAAAGTAAGCTAAACTAAATGTGACATCAACAACTTGTGACAACGTTCATGTGACACAGTAGATCTTCCTGTAATTTTGTACTTGAGCTACCTATATTGCATTAACGACATCACACTCTAAACTCAAGATTAATCAAGCTCTCGCATGCTCTGGGCTGTGCAGATAAAATTAGAGAAGGTTCATAGTTAATCATATCAGACTCATAGAGCCTCTTCATCATAGGCAGTCCTTTGTGATCAAGGTTGCATCCACTGTGATTTTGTTGATTCTGAGATGGCTAATTAAGTCAATAGGGGAACCACAGACTGTTCCACAGAAGGGCAGAAAGCAGCTTATGAGGCAGGCAGTTGAGACAAGTTGTGAGATGGTGCACCCCTTCTGCCACTTGCAGAGGGTCTCTGTGAGTTCCTGAGGGATTACCTTGAAGTTCTCAATACCATCGGGATTTCTCCTGTTGCACTTCCAGCAATCCTGGGCCAGAGGTGTCCTGGAGTCAGTGGGGATATAGATTATTTTCTGCCCGCATGGAAATCCCCTCACAAGCATCTCAGAAATTAATTTGTATATCCACACAATTCACATAGATAGCATGGGGCCATACAGAGCAGGTCAGTCTCAAGTTCGATCTTATTTCAAAACTAATAAATGAGTACTATCATTAAAATGAAAATTAAGACATTTTAAAAAGACAACAAAATGAGTGACAATGGATAAAAATCGATAACTTAAAAAGCACAACCTGCATCAACCAGTTAAATAAAATCATATTCTTGTGAAATATGTATCTTTTTATTCTTATCATTTTCCAGATCTTTGTTTTTAGACATTCTTTATACATAACCCAACCCCATCCCTTTCACAGTTTGGATAACTTGACTGTGGTTTTAATTCACAATTGTCAGTGTACTTAAAAAGGTAAATCATTCTGCATGAAGGATCTTTAGGTGCCGGCTGCAAGGTCATAGTAATTGGCCCAGTAGCTGACAGATTTCATGTCTGTTTGGGAACAATAAAAGCACCAACACAATACCACACACATATAAAAGAAAATGAAAGAGTCTTTTGCATTCAGAGCACATGTCTTCTTCCATGGAAAGGATGTAGATACCCTTTCCTTCTCTATAGCTCATAACATGAAGATTAGATACCACCTTTCTAACCCAAGGCCTTGTTTCAGATACCAGTATTTCAAAATTGAGACAATTCCATTGTAGCAGGGTCACACTACTGTTTGCACAGGACCGCACATAGAGCTGGAAATTCATAAATTCACCTGTTGGAAATTAAATGAAGCTATTTTATGATATACAATATTTACTGCTTAACTTTCAAAATCATTCCTTGTTTTTTCTGGTACACTGTGTATGACAGGCTCCTTATTTACAAAATGGCTAAATGTGACCTCTTGAAGCAAAAATTATATTCCATACTTTTTAAAATGGTTGAAAGATTATTTTATAAAATCAAACAAGAAATACTGCAGTCCTGTCTGCAGGTTACTTGCTTTTCTTTTCATTTCCAGCGCATATAAATAACAGCAAAGAAAATGAACTGTCTCAGGATAGATGAGAGAGGAAATATAACAATGGGATAGAGGGTTATCAATTACACAAACAAGTCACATGGGAATGAATGGATTTGCAATAATAAAGGTAATATAAATACAGTAATTCCCATGAAAATTTATGAAGTTGTCCCCTTGGCGGCTCAATGTAGTTAACTAGTGAGTAACAGGACTATTCAGTGCAAACAAATCCCAGGGTTAACCCTTACTATTCCTGGACCGCAGTGCTACTGTGCATAGCAATGTTGCAAAATGGAGGAGGAAAGGAACAAGCAAGTTTTCACAATTCCAAGTAAAAGTGGTCATGTATCAGGATGCAACACAGTCGAGTTTGGCTTGGATGCCAATTGACAAGTCTGTAATGAAGCAATATAACACATTGATCATCACAGATTCAGAAAATATCATTTTGCAGCACAGTGGCGCTGGTGGGAGAGCTGCTGCGTCCCAGCACCATGATCCAGGTTCAATCCTGACCCGGGTTGCTGTCTGTTTGGAGTCCGCACGTTCTCCCTGTGACCCTGTCAGTTTCCCCTGGGTGCTCCAGTTTGCTCCCAGATCCCAAAGATGTGTAGGTTAATTGACCTGCGTACATTGCACAGACCTTGTGGAAATAGCGTGTGAACATGAAAATGCTTTTAAGTAAATAATTTTTATATTTATTAATTTTTTATGAATATGTTTTACTATTTAATTATTTAAGTTTTTTTTCCAGTGTAAAACTGCCTGTGATCATCAGAGACATTTAGAAACAGTGTTAAAAACCTTTACATCGCAAGCTGCCAGGAGGTCATCAGGATAATCTGTGTGGCACGTGTTAGACCCTGCAACTTGCAGCCAAATCTCCACTTGTAGTTCACTCAGTTTCATGGTAAGATCATCACAGTGACACTGCGACGTTAGGACCAACGTGGCTTCAATTTATAATTGTGTCCATCTTGGGGCTGGCACAGAAAAGTAAAGATGGATGGCTTGGATCTGGTAAAAGTGCCGCTCAGGGGCACAGCGGTAGAGTTGCTGCCTGACAACGCCAGAGACCTGGGTTCGATCCTGAGTACGGGTGCTGCCTGTACGGAGTTTGTATGTTCTCCCAGTGTCCTGTGTGAGTTTTCTCTGGGAGCTCCGGTTTCTTCTCGCACTCCAAAGATGTACAGGTTTGTAGTTTAACCGGCTCGGTATAATTGTAAATTGTCCGTAGTGTGTGTAGGATAGCGCTAGTGTGCTGGTCGGTGCGGACTAGGTGGGTCGAAGAGCTGATTTCTGCACCTTATCTCGAAACTAAACTGAACTATAAAAATCTGGCTGTACATACCACTACATGTGCATAGTACATGTACTCTATTTAACCCCAAATCTACATGAAGTAGACCAAGGTATAATAATGCTGAAGTGTACCCTAAGTATGGTTTAAATGATCTTGTTTCAAAACCTAAAATTGTATTTATGATGCGTATTAAATTGATTCCACAATTATCCTGTGATGAACCAATTCTCCCAGGTTACTGATCTCCATATTGATATCCCTGCACGTTAAAGGGCCTTTCTCCAATCTCACATTAATCAAGTTGTATCAGAGCAATTTCATTTTAATTATGCGACCTATGACCATTTTTATATTAGCTCTGCATTTATGAGCTTTTCCAATTATGCTATTATCTAAATGTTACCAAAATTCACAAACACAGTAAATAAATATTTATGCTCACTCTAAAATTCCACAGAACATTGCTGATACAGAGTAAATCCCAACAAAGAATATTCTTTCCTCTGCTTTCACATTTCACGCCTCTTCTCACATTTCCTTATTCACTACCTTTTGTCTTATCATCTTTTACCTTTGTCCAACTACACGCCAATCAAACTCTGTCACCTGTCTCCAGCTATCACTTGCCAGGCTTTGTCCCACCCCCCCGCACCTCTCTACCAGCTTTCTCCTCCCTACTACAATCACTCTGAAGAAGTATCAGAACTGAAACGTCACCTATCCATGATAATCCAGTGATGCTGACTGACCCTCCAATACCTTAGTAAACCAGCATCTGCAGTTTCTTTATGGCCAATGGATACTCCTTCAGTGGGTGACGTGGTGGCCACTAGAGTTGCTGCCTTGCAGCGCCAGAGACCCGGGTTCGATCCTGACTACGGGTGCTGTCTGTACGCAGTTTGTATGTTCTCCTCATGACTGTGTGGACTTCCCCCGAGTGCTCTGGTTTCCTCCCACATTCCAAAGACAAACAGGTTTGTTGGTTAATTGGCTTTGGTAAAAATCATACGTTGTCCCTTCTGTATAGGATAGTGCAAGGGATCGGTATGGAATCGATGGGCCGAAGGCCCTGTTTGTGTGCTATATCTCTAAACTAAATTAAGACAAGAAAAACTATCCCTTCACTATAATGCATTTTGGTAATCCAGCATGATGTTGTTGTATCCAATGGCCTTCTTTGCAGTATTTTATAAACTACGGAATCGAATACCGTACCAGCGCATACACACCACAAAATGAGGTAAAGATGATGTATTTGCCCAATTTTGAGGCAACCTTGAGAACAATTGTTATTTAATTATTTTTTTATGAGGCCTTCTAATTTACACCAACTGTAAATATGCCAGATGTTACAAAGGACCGACCTCGATACATTTTACCCTTTCCTGCCCTCGGTTGCTGGTTTTCAGGAGACTGCTCTATGACCGATGGCTCACATCTTGATCTATTCTCCACACCCTGAAGTGTATAAAAATTATTCTTTTATTTTCCCTCAGCCAGAAACACATCAAATAAAATATTGCTCTGTACATTTCCTTGCAGAACCATGTCAAAACATTTGACTTCACATGAACCAACCTGGTTATTGAGAGCTCAAAGCAAGCAATGAATAATAATACTGGCCTTTTGAGCTATTAATATTTATAATGCTGCTGTGACTGATCTGCCATTAAAGTCATACATGTATATACCAACCCCTGAAATGAAGATGTTTCAATGAATTTGCAGTAGGGTCTATTGCTGTTTTTGTTAAATTCTAATAAAATTAACAAAAGCCAATTTGTAACCTCATACAATGAGATATCCTCATATTTCCAGAAATATAAAATCCATATTATTATTTAAACTTTTAATTTTCCAAACATAACTTTCCTCTATTTTTAACTTTTGTGAACATTGATTTTTCATACAGTTGACTCTGTCATGTGTTGCCAATTTGTGTGAATGGGGAACATTGCCAGGACTCCTGATTCAAACTGCAGTGTTATCATGGCCTTGGAGCCCAATACAAAGTGGACCGAGAGGGTAGGTAGCATAGCAACCAACAGATGGAGTTTCACAACATTTATCCAGAGACACAAGGTTGAATCCTAGCATGGCAATTGTGAAATTTAAGGACGTTATCCACTAAATCAAAAGCTCATGTCAGTAGAAGAAATCATGAAAGTACGAGATTTTAGCAAAAAAAAACACCCACTGTCTAATCTGTAACGAGTCGTTGGTGAGAATACTCTTAGAGTGCTGCGTGCAGTTCTGGTCCCCCAGCTAGGGAATTTATGTCGTTAGGCACACAGAAAAAAAATCATAAGGATGTTACCTCCTTGTCGAGGCGTTCAGCTCCTGCATTGGGAGGTTGTCAGCTCCCCGGCGCCGGGCGATCGAACCTCGCGTCGGGGCTGGTCTTGGAGCTCCCGACTAGCCTCTCCCGAGACTGCGAGCCCTTGATGGTAAGTCCGCAGGCCACGGTGGGAGCGATCCCAGGCAAGGGATCCGCTCCGATATCAAGTCCGCGTCCCGCGGTGGGGCTCATTACAGCAGGTAGGTAAGAGCGGGAAGGTAGGAACTTGAAAAAAAGTTTTTCCCGATCCCTTCCCCCCTCCCCCCACATAAAACAAACTGAAGTACATTAAAACAAACTTTTAACAAATGCTAAAAATAACAAAAAGATGAAAAAAACGAACAGACTGCCGGCAGGGCTGCCATCTCCCTGGCGCCCCTGGTGGTCTTATCAACTCATTTTGCACGTCCGATATAATTGGTCTGCTATAGAGGTGCCTGCCACTGTTTTTTTTGTTCATTTGCTCTCTCATTGTTATTCACAACACTCATCAAATGTCATAACTGTTTGCAAGCTTCAAGCTTGTGGGTAAAGGAAAAAATGAATAGATCTTAAGGATGCTAACTGTGAGAAAATTGCTTTACAAAATCAATGGATCTTTCCGAATATGCAATCAGAACTTTCTCGTACATGGTGTGAAAGGACTACTACTGTTCAGTTGCTCAGTTCACATCATGTAAGAATATGCAAGTTAATTGCAGACATCCAAACAATTGTACTTGTAAACATCAGTAACTAGCTTTGGAGACATTTATCAGAAATCTCTAATTGTTGCTGCAGCAATAAGCCAAAATAAATGTTCATGCCAGCACCTTTACAGCTTCATTTGTTATCTTCAATTGTTGATAGCAGCAACCTTTCAACCAAGCACCTAGCCAACAATTAAGGTGACATAAAATTAATGTTAGAGCTGCTTTTTCTCCACAATTACACCATGGTATGATTTTGTTTCTCCACATGCACGAGTTGACTACTCTCATTTTATATTCCTGATTGGTTGGTTCCCCTGTGCTCAAACCAACGGTTCCACAATAGATATATATTTGATAATAACTAGTGCTGCAAAATTTAAAGGAGGAAGCATTGTTTTGAGGATACAGATGCAAATGTTCAGTTGCGGTTGTGCAGGAACTGAAGGTCATTGAAGCTCAATTTCGTCTGCTGCAAAAATGTCATTATCAATCAGCAGAAACACCTTTTGTACAATAAATTATCACAATCAATCACATTTGGAGCCAGGTCTATTTATGTGGATATTATAAATTTTTCACAAATATCTGGTGTGCTTTGAGCGTGGAGACAATTTCATTGCCAGCAAAAAAATTATTTATTGTTGTCATATTTTGACACGAGCAAAATAATTATGTTTGGTTAAAAACGAAACCGTAACCTTAAACGAAAAGAGTTGAAAGATCAATTAATGATGTGGAAAAGCTTTTGCCAACACCTGCCACCAGGTTATTGTCCATGTCCATGATTTAACGTACATTAAATCTTCCGTAGAAATACAGATAATCTGCCGTGCAGCGTTTGACATTGTTTGTGAGTGCTCTTGATGTAAACCCAAACAGACAGACATTAGATTGAGAGCTGGAACACGGTAAAATGGATTAATTGACTTTAAGTTGACAAAATTTCATGCAAACCCAAGTGTGATGAACCTGCTAAAAATATGTAATGCCATTTATTTTTTTCCCAATTACACCAGTATATTTTTACATTGATGGTTTATGTGAGATAAGCAAGAATGTTTTTTTCCTTTAATAATCCCATCATGTTCTCACTACATGGTGCACAACAAAGATTCAAGGTTAACCTGATGTATTAAGTTACACGATTATTATTCCTCATTGGTTCATAGATACCCATACAGGGAACTTTAATGACGAGGATTGGTTACTGACCCCACTAAGCACAATTGCTCATTAAATTATTTTAAAAATATTTCCTGTTATTTCAAATTAACTTTCTCAAGTGCATCTTAAATATAATAGTTATTTTTTTTTTCCAACCTAAAAGCCCAAAAGCAGAGACCTGGTGACTGGATTATAGAATGACTCTGACAGCAGAACTCAGCGTGAAACCACTTAAAACTTATTTACTATCTCTTCCATAATTCTTGAGTGCATGGTCTTTCTCCAATGCACTCAAATATGATCCATTTTGTGTTGCTTTCAGCAATTACCTGCATTAAAGTAAATTACTGCATTAGATTGACTAAAACTCTTGCTATGGTGTGAATTAATGTCAGAATGTATTACTTCCCTGTAAACTATTCAACACGTCAATTAATGTGATTTTACTCCTGATACTCTAAAATTAAAATTCAAAATATTCTGAGGTGTCTTGAGATGATTAATGCAGAGAGGTTACGTTTTAAAAAAAAATTATGAATATGGGTATCTGGTAGCTTCTTTCTTGAATGGCTGCAATCCTTCCAGTAAATGTACTCCCATAACAGATATAAGAATGGAATTTAAAAGAATTTTAGATAGGCATATGGATGCGCGGGGAATGGGTGGAAATGGGTTATGAGCAGGCAGAGAAGATTTGGTCTTGGCATAATTTTCAGCACAGACATCGTGGGCTGAAGGGCCTGTGCTTGTGCTGTACCATTCTATGTTGGCTGTTCTATATTCTCAGTTCTATGTTCTATAATACTATAGGCCAAGTAGCATCTCTATAAGAAGCTCCAGATTTCCCCAAAGATGCTGCCTGACCTACTGAGTTACTCCAGCATTTTGTCAATTGTAACTGTGTCCTAAGTGCCCTGGACTGCATGCATTCCCTTGCAATCGTCAAGTATCAGGATGTCAAGATTGATGTTGACCCAGTGCAGACCCCACATCTCAATGCATCAGCCAAGGTTGGACACAGGTAAGTGAGCAGACATGGAGAGAGGAGGTAGACAGTGCAGCAAGTAATGCAACAAATACATCATTTCAGTCTCAATGTAAATAACAGGACAAGCTCTTATATTGTTACAGGTAAGCTGCAGTCAAAAGATTGTATTCCGATTAAGTTTCTGGTTTTCTTGTAAAATTGTTTAAACTTGCTTATTCAAAGTGCACAAGTGTGTACAGAATTTACCAATAGCTGCAAGGCTCAGGCAAGCTCCAATTGCTACAATTGACACCCAATTGGAAATATCTCTGTGCCTCACTGAGGAGTGAATGAAAATACATTA